>NC_135506.1:71997596-72327525 GCF_052857255.1 Amblyomma americanum | reverse complement strand
GTCCGCAGCAGAGAAATTCCGTGTCACGTGTGTAGCTGTCGCAATTAAAAGGAATTCTTGTTGCTGAGAACGGTAAGAGCCAAGCTGTATTCTCGGCATTACTGCTATAGCGCGTCGTCTTTACAGCGTGAGATAAATATAAAAAGTCGGAAAAAAACGATAACGTGCTTAACGTGTGATAAGCAAGCGCACATGGTTGTTGATAGTCTCACGCGCACCCCTTTCCAGCATGTTGAACACTTTAGTTGGCAAGGCCAGTAACAAGTCATTGGTACAGTGGATCCGAACACCAACAGTGGATCCAAACACCGGAACAGAAGTGAAAATCGAAGTTTAGCGCCCCTAATTCGCATTTGGCCTAATTACGCAAATCGGCTGTCGTTTTTTTCGACCTTATCAAGAACCCCTTCGCCGAAGAACACGTGCCGGTTACCGAATGCAGGTACCACCATGTTCTCAAGAATGAGATTACGGATACCAGGCAAATATTTCATGCGAAATATGTGGAACTAGATCTGTAGGCTTTTCGCACTGCTCACTTTGCCTCGACCTAAGGGGAAAAATTATTTTCAGCGGTAAGCTGTTATTTCCGATACTAAGGGCTGCCTGCGGGTTGCTCTTTTGTAACGTACTGTTGACCTCGAAGATGTCGGTAGGACTAAGTATACCGTAACACCTACATACAAGATTTCAATGCAGAAAAGCAGTTAAGCCCACTTCCTAGGGCCTATGTTACTGTCTATCCGTCTGATTCACGATATAGCTACATTGCAGCTATTGGTGAAGACAGAACGTGGGACGTGACGCCACATGAGCTTGTCATAAAGAGCAAGGAAGAAAAAAACTGACCGTATTCGAAATCGCCTAGACATGTTATACTGGCCTTGTATTCGAACCTGTTTTTATAGTGCCTAGTCAATGACCACTTGGCCCTTTTTTTTTTGCTACCTGATATCGACGCAATCGTGCAATCCTGCCCACAACTGCGGTTTGACGCGACATTGGTACCCGTTCTACGCCGGTGTGACAGCGGGACGAGCTTACCTTTAGAACGGACCACATGAGGAGGGCGACCGAGGAGCTTACGAGGACGATGGCGATTACTCCGAAGAGTAGGACGTACATCATGAAGCGACCGAAGACCTTCTTCTGATCGTTTCGTTGACCTTTGCCCGTAGACCATTCGTTGGCTGCTTGGCTTGGCAGAGTACACTCCTCCTGAAAAAAAAAAATGCTGACTTCAATATTTTATTCTGTTTAGAAATATAAGCTGCCCTGTGGGAAGTTTTTTGGGCTCACTACCCTTGGCGGAACGGTGATCATGGACATCTGTTCAGACGACTGTTAATACCAACATAACGCATGACGGATAATTAAGAGGCAAAGTCCAGAATGTGCATATGTGCTGCTGGCTGCATGGTCACGTGTCCTGTTACAAAATCTGCTGGTTATCGCTTGCCTTGTTATTCGCGAAGTACCACTACATAATGCGTTTTGGACTTGGGGTTTTAGTATATGTGATGAAGTACAGACGTGAGCTCTACATGTTCAGAATCAATTTTTCTTCGTTGAGTGTACAATTATCAAACCAACCAACGCGTGCATAAAGCTGGATTGCCAGAAAGCAACTGACTCGGCGGTTTCATTAAAAAACAAAGGAGACTAAAGGCGGTGATGTACGGCCATTGCTGCTGGCCTTGTGACCATGGTGTCCTACCTTGCACCCTAATGCAGCGCGCCCTTGTCGGACGTAAACTGCCGATTAAATGGCACTGTGTATATGACCAAATGGAAGCCTTGTGGAGTTGGCTGCAGAAGTTTCTGTGCCATGGCATTAAAAATTGGCAGTGGTTTAACTTAATTAACCCTGGAATTCAGCGAAACGCTTCTGCACACATGGTTATTCATCACGTGGCTTAACATCACCCCATCGAATGTTCTGAAGGTCAAAGGTCAACTCAAAGGTAAGCTAATGTCAAATGTGAGAGGTGAGGAGCCAAATAAGGAGTCAAGGGTTCAAGACCTTAACTGTACCACATACCGTCATGCACGGGTAAACTTGTTTTAGCTGAAGGTTGTTCAAGGTCGTTATGCCGCCTACCCGAAGACTCCTTTACTTAGCGTAGTGAAGCTTTTCGCTTGAGAACAAATGGTTGCCAGATGGATATGCTCTCCCGTCATTATTTAAGAATCCGCGGTCAAGAGGCAGTGTGCTGAAGTATTTGATAGCCAGTTTTTTCAAATCATGATTTAATACACTGACCTATAGGGACATACCTTGACGTGGCTGCTCATCCACAGCCAGTTTTTTCAAATCATGTTTTAATACACTGACCTATAGGGACATACGTTGACGTGGCTGCTCATCCACAGCGGGATTACGGATAGTGGAACCTTGGTAGATGGCTTAGCGACTGGTGAGCCGAAAAAGTTAATCGATCGTAACTATCGCCGCCGCGGTGGCTGAGTGGCTACGGCGCTCGGCTGCTGGCCCGAAAGATGCGGGTTCAATTCCGGCCGCGGCGGTCGAATTTCGATGGAGTTGAAATTCTAGAGGCCCGTGTACTGTGCGATGTCAGCGCCCGTTAAAGAACCCCAGGTGGTCGAAATTTCCGGAGCCCATCACTACGGCATCCCTCATAGCCTGAATCGCTTTGGGACGTTAAACGCCTATAAACCTATAAAATCGTAACTATACGGCTGTTTACAAGCCACTACTAAAAAATGTTTTGCTTATTTTCATGAGGGTCGGACGGAAAAAGATTCACTTATGCGTAATAACTTGAAACGTAAAGAAAGCCCTTTCAAAAAATGTATTCTGCACTGAGCAGACAGCATCGCAGCCCATCTATGATTCAGCAAAGGGATCCAGGTTTTCGACCCTTTACTAGCGAAGCCAGAATTGCAGTTATCACTTCCCACCATTGCCGCTGTGGATGAATTGTGCTCTAGCAGGAACACGCATGCATGGTGGCGGCTATTTTGTGCCAAGGTAGGTTTGATAAACACTGTGGTTCAGCTAACTGGTTCATGTGGATTGCATGCCCACTGCTCGCAGATGCCAGGTTCACGTCAGATCACAAATTGCAAAGAATTATTGAGGATTTTTGCGTAAACTTTCGAGTTTTTTACAAGTTATTCGTAAAGATTACATGCACATGCAAGTGCAATATTCCTTTTCTCAGGAGTTGATTTTTTTTGTTCCTTACACTTAATAATTACAGTACCGCTGTTCAGCCACCGGAGGCATCATAGGAGTTGTCGGATGAGGATTGGAGAGATGTTTTTACCTTAAACTTTATACTTCGCCACCAGGTTTGTTTCGAAACAGGAACGAAAATATCTTGACGCTCAGCTTGCATTTCAGATTGCAGGTCAGAACCCTATGTGCTCTTGTCTCCATAACATGCTGCTCAATTTATTCCAGTACAGGCACCAGTAAACTTGCAGCAGACAAGCATTAAAGAAATGCTCGCAAATTTAGCGAAATGTGACGCATTGCATCTAAAAGCTAATTTATGAACTTTAACTGGAATGTAGCATTTTTTTATTCAGTAATAAAAGCTTCATAAAATGAGGGGTAGCTTTTTGAATATTCCTCGTGGCAACCGCTTGACATACTGCCCGGCGCAAGAAACTCGTCCGAAGCTTACAAAACATCAGGCTCTGGTGGTCAGTCATATAAGCCAGAAAATTTACGCTTATGGACCGTAGAGGAAAAGAAACACGTTATTCCTTTGTGCAGAAAAGCTTGACTGATGGGTCGTCAGGGTAAACCGATATTTCGGTACAGCAGAGGGCCGCCTATCTTAGGTTCGACTGCGCTATACCGCAATTCGAAGCCGAAACTGATGTTCCAGCGCGCATTAACATTTTACATAAAGTCACAACGATATAGAGTGGCATCTTTATATAAACTGACGTGCTAAATTTTACTATATGGAGAGCCTCTAGCCATCGGCAGCAATACAACATCTTTCATGAAATCAATCAAGCAGGAGCGAATTTTTCCCTCTCTCTGTCAATGTTGTTGAATCCAGAGGTTGACGTGAAGTGGTAGAGGGCGGGTCTCGTGAGTGAGCCGGGGGACGTACCTCGCGACTGGTGATTTTGAGACAGGCGTGCAGGTCTTCTGACGTTGGCACTTGGAAAGGCTTTCCTCAAAGAGTCATTAATTACAATATTTACAAAACTGATTTGCATATGCCGAAAGATTTCGTCCTCTCCGCTTTAACTAAAAAAACAAAGCTTCAAACTCCCGTGACCCCAGACCAGCGTCGGCCACCACACGGCCAACCTTTGCGGCCACCGCTCAAGGAACTCGCGTCTCCAACTCCGCGGCCCCGCGACCACCACCGGCTACACACGACCGATCTGTCCGGCTGCCACCCACCAACCTCCCGCGCTCTCCTTCGCGCGCACTCATCTCCTTCCATTGCCGCCAAAACTACATCGTCAGCCAATAGACCACTTTCCCGCCACCTTTCAGACGCAAGATATCACAACTCAAAAGAGAAGCACACAATATAAAACACACGCCTTGATGCAAGCTGCCGTGGCTAACTAGAAAATGCTACAACGACAGGAGAGACGCACAATTTACAACACACGCGTCGCTGCTAGCCACTCTGGCCAGCCAGCAAGAAGGTTAAGAAAAAGAAAACGCACAGTGCTAGTCCACCCTAGCCTTCCTGTCGTCGACTCGTGTTTCAGACTGACCGACTTCCCAAAACAAGCCATTCCTCGCTCGCTTAGGCCGAGGCAGCCGAAACTCGCGCGCGACGCTGTTTTGAGAGCCTCTCTTTTTTTCGGGCCGTTCCCCTGCTCCCCTTCGGCGGCCCTCCTCACGCTTTACCACGCGTACGTTAGCTGCGTCGTGACACAAGCGATGCGTTTTATTAGAGAAATGTGAAACCAAAGGAGCTAATATTTTCACAATAGTGGCGCTTTCGAACATTGAAACTATTAGCTGAAATATATGCGAGTGCGGAGAGTTAAAATGTTATTTAAAATTATAAGTATAGTCATGTTTGAAGAATAATTTGTTGCTGTTTTAAAACAGCTCAAGTCGTTCACCACAATTTTACCTCGCATATTGCACATGCATAAAAAATTCCTAGCATGGCGGAAATTTAGTTATCGTTTGATCTCTGACTTATTCTGGTAACTTTCGTTACCGGGCAGTTTCTGAAGGAGATTGCATGTCTTTATTCTTACCTTATAATCCACCGCCAAAAGCTCTGTAGTAGACTCCATTTTCGCTCCTCTTTCAGGTGACTTCATTCGGCCCCTGGAAAAGTTGGGAAATTATTGGATAACAAGGGCGCAGGGTACACGGAATACAAGATCACAATAGTTTTGCCGAACACTGCGAAACGGTTCGCATAGCGGTGTAACATGCAATGAAAACAGAGCCCTACGCCCACCAACTCTCCCTTCTGAAGCACTGACACTGTCAGTGAACTAAATGGATGTGAGGATGTATTCGCTAGACGCTGTTGCGCCACTGCGTTCAAAATGAAGTGCATCGCATAGAGAATTACGGCCGTTGGGAAAGTTATACATTTCGCGGCCGATATTCGCAGCGCAATGCAAAAAGAAGTAACGAGCTCCGAGCACAATCTGCAGCTAACAGCAGAGGATGCCGAATAATGCCCCAAAAGGACTGCTACTAAATGGGCAGTATTCCGAATTACACGTATAATAACAGGTAACAATTTCTAAATGCCGAAAGACACTAGGCTGAAGCTGTATAAATGCCAGAAAACAAGTATCAAAACAAAAGCTAACAATTGCATTTCAGCGACAAGTCAGTCCCGAAACATGAAAGGGGCAAATCCCACTTCTCTATTCAGAAGCGCGAAACGGGATTATAAATGAAGTCACCCACCAAACAAGTGCGCGTTCTCCACTTACAGCCGTCTCAAAGTGTCACGTATAGAGTTACTGCCTGGCATTTTCACGAAGCTAGTCTTATTAATTCACCTCATATTTGGGATTTGCTTTTTCCCACAACCTTTGTCCTATCAAAACATGATTTACATGAGTACTCTCAGCTAGGCTCAGAAAAACGTGCTAATCCATATTTAGCATTACACATTCCTTGCCCGCCAGCGCGATTTCGTGTACCACACTCGCGGTAAGAGAACGAAGAATGAAGAAGAGGTTGTCCTTTTATCCTCCGGTGCTTTTGAATGTACTGGAAAACAAGCTCTCAAAAAATCGTGCAGTATTAGCAACTCACTGCGTCAACGAGCATTCAAAACACTTTAATTCGTTTGTGCTGCTTAGCACTTTCATAAAATAAATTTTGTAGGATTGGTGTCTAAGCGTGTTTCATGCCAACGACGGCGGCCACGGGCGGTACAAGATATTACATGACCTCAAAAGAACGTTTTTTCCAGATTAGTACGCCCAGTGTCTGTTTCTGAGTGCGTTGCCATAATGGCCACGGCGGAGTTCACACAAGTCTCACACACGCGCGCTCTACCACTTGGCCACCGCTACTTCCGCCAAGCGCCCCAAACAACCAGCCCTTTCCTTCACTCTTTGATCGGCGCGTGTTCTAAATTATTTTCACCCACGAAACAGACAAAACAAGTGCGTTGTGAAAACTCTAAGGGAAAAGCCTGCTACAATACGGTAGCACGAGGAGCGTCATGAACACGTCTCACTCACTCTGGACTGGTGTTCTCTGTTCCTAGAACCGCGAGGCACTTGCGACGACGTCGATGTCGTATGCAGCGATGAACCCTTGAGCTCTTTCTACTAGGCCCGTGCTCGCTGCGGACTTCTACTTCCTCACCTCGTGAACTGCGCTGCGTTTGCAGCCTGCCTCTTCTTCTACCACTTGAAAACCAGGCGAGGATTCATTCAATAATTTCGTGATCAAAAATTAAAGGGACGAAACTTTGAACCAACAGATCCACACATCATTCTGTTACGGCCTAGTTGATTAGTGGTAGAAGTGCGATCAAGAAATTGTCGAAGTACATATATGCTTGCTGCGATACAAAGACGTCTACAAATCTTCTGCAATCTCTCAAAGCAGCCGCGTTAAAGAAACCTCAGACTGGGGACATCACCTCGGTTTGTTGCTCCAGGTAAAAAAAAAAAAAGATGCTGGATGTACACAGGAGAGGAAGTGAGTGTGGATGCAGGGATTGTGACATTAGCAGCTTGGCTCACTCACTTGATCACGGTACTCGGAACATGAGAAAGAAACAAAATGATTGCAATCAACATTTATGACAGGAACACGCTCGTAATTTCTTTTCTCTCATATTGTTCTCGTTTGCGTCCCGTTATCAACTTCTTGTGGGAGGGAGACAAGGCTCTTTGATTCTTCTTTGATTTTATTTTAAGATTATCGAGGCGCGGCTAAAATATTTGACGCCGTTTTTGTCGACGAAAGTCTCCAGAGTCTTTTGTTTACTCTGGTCACGACGTGTGAACCACAGATGCACGTCCACGATAACACGCAACGCACTTTAATTCTTAGTGTAGAAACAGCTCAATGGGTACAACACGGTAACTGCAATATCATAAAAAGAGAGCGATGGCAGAGGCTAGAAGATGAGACCAAAACAAACTGCACGGATGGACGAATGGAAGATAGGAGCATCCCCTTTGAAACTGGGTGGATGTAGTTGCTGTCATGCTCGTTTTTTCATTTATTTTAATTTAACTGTGTTATAAATTGGTGTTAAAATTAGCCATTTCATTTAAAACCGTTTTCAGCCCTGCACTTCTAACCTTATGTCGCCTCTCTGCATTTGAGCCGCATATCTTGAAATCGTTTTTGCTAACTTCCACCACTGATTTATTCACATTACCATTGTTGTCTCTAAACCCTAGGGCCTCAGGAAGTGTGGTTGCGCCAGCATCGACATCCGGGTGAATACATTAACCATCGAGTTTGAGGTGTTCACTTATTTCTACACATTTACCCCACACGTGTCATCTTCGCTAAATGTCTGTGTGTAACTGCGCGTTCTAACACACCCTGATCTTGTCCTAAAGAGCAGGGCACTGCCTCTTGAGATATCATAGAACGATTCCTCCCTGAGCGAGGCCCCGTGTAAGGCAGTGGATCGTGCTGACGAGTGCCTCCTCACTAAAATTCTCACCAACACTGTACTGTGCCTGGCAGTGCTCAAGCATTTTAACCCATCCTTTGATGGCGCGCGCCAATTCTGTGGGAAGGCTGCTGACACCTTGCACATAGTTTAGGTGTGCCAGTCTAACCCGTCTGTCCCCACCAGAGAGGACTGGGAGGCGGTCCTGCTGGGCTGTCAAGACCTGAAGACCCAAAGGGCCTTGGTTGAACGGACGCGGGCGGCGTTGCTTGCCAATGGGGCCCCGAAATTGGGTCTCCGACTAGTATTGTGAAGGGAAGAAGCCAATAGGGCCCCAATACAATCACCTCTCTGCCATCATTTAATGGTCACTAATGTTTTTCACCGCCACAATCAATATGGCTTTCAACGAATGAATCCAGTTTTTAACATCCGCGCTTTTGCTTAAAAGGACACTGAGGAGAACCCTATCAAAATTTGTTTGTTAGCAATATCTGATAGTTCGGCATTTCATGGCTTTGTTGACGCTTGTCCGGGAGCGAAAGATGCATTTATTTCAAAGAAATTTGGATTCGAAGTTGAAAAATGTTTTCCCGCCGCTCCGATTCAAACTCGAGAACTCTCATGACGACACGGAGAACTCTTATGACGACACAGAAGGGAGTGACGTGAAACGTGACGTAAACGGAGACTCCGTGATTTCTGGCCGTTAGCGGTGCGGTCTAGCAGCTGCCGAAATGAAAGCTACCGCCGCCGCACGTTGAAGGCATCTATCGGGGGTCGCCACCGTCGCTTCGTTTACGTTTGCACCGGCGTCTTGCCAGCGTTACGATGGATCCTGTTCCCGAACCCGACGACGTAGTTCTCGCAAAAACTCTGGCCTGCATTTCAGGGATCTCAGCCCCACAGAGCGTGCGCTGCATTTGAGGGAGCACGGTTAGGTTAGGCGCCGGCGGGTGGTTTCTCCCTTCCTCAGAGAGCAGCCCTTGCAAACTAAATATCATAACCCCAGTGCGGGGAGTCGCGAGGGGTGCGTTGCGCCTATCGGATGCCGGCCGGGGCTTTGGGGCCAACGGATTGTGATCCCATGAACGGAGCGCTTCCACGGCGCAGCAGGCAGCGTCGAGGTCTCCCACGGTTGCAAGGGCGAAGTTATTTATTTATTTTTTCCACAAAAAACAAATGGGTTCTCGAGGGCGGTCGCGTTTAAAGTCGGCGGCTTGAAGCCAAAGCCAGCGCACGACGCTTCAACGGCTTCCGCTAGATCCAACGGGTCCACTGGATCTGTCTCTCGCCAACTTGCATTTACCTTCAGATATGTAGTGTGAATAGATTAAAATAGCCGAGCTCGAAAAGAACAGCTCCGCCGAACTGCCGCAGCTATTGAATATAACGCGCACCTCGCCGCGGAGCCAAAACAGTCTGGCCGGGCCGGCGGGGCCAGGCGCACTCGGTGCGAAATAGATACATGCTTCAATCTCCCCGCCAATGCGGTCAGAGTGCGCCGAAGCCGCCGAACGCGTCGGCGGTCAAGCGCAGTTGGAGTATAGAGGGTCTCGCTTTGACCGACGTAACATCGCCGTGCAGGGCGCGCGCGCGCGCGCCTCGCCGCAGCATAAACGCGCCTTAACAGAGCCTGCGCTTAACCGCTAACCAACGTATTCAGCGGCGGCATCAATGGGAGCCACTGAATCCCCTCGCCCACTCACTAAATGGAAGAAAAGAAGTCCGGTGCCGAGGTTCGGAATCGAACCAGGGCCTTCGGCGTTTGAGGCGGAAACGCTGCCGCTCCGCCACTACAGCTCAAGTTACAGCCGTCAATAAAGGCGCATCTAGTGAATGCACTCTTCTGATGCAGAAATCTCCGCGCTTTCGCTAGATATATCCTGGCCTAATAGAGCTAAGCCATCAGCAATTTTTCTGAACTGCCTTGTACCTGGTCTCCCGTCCCTAATAAACGATTTCCGTTAAGTAGTTTGAAGTTGACTGGCACAGCCGGGAATGTTTCGCCGGGCAAGCGTGCGAATACACAAGTGCTGCCTTGTACGATCACCGACCATCGTGCCATCATAGCTTTTCATCGACCGTGGCGATCATCTGACAAGCCTTAACAGGCTCCTTCAAAGGTTAACTAGCATTTGAAGCGGCACTTGGAGTTCCTCTGCTGTTCGGCACTTGTAAATCGAAGCGCGTCAAAAACAAAACCACGGGGCTCGCAAAGCTCACAGACGCGAAGCGCCATAACAAATCGAAACTCTCCTGGCCGCCTGTGGCGCCGCCAAGCATCCGTTTTCTTTGTTTCCAACATTCAGGTTGTCTTTTGCCTGCCTTCCTTGTGTGATAAAAGTGCACTATTGGTTTTAAAACAAAACTTACTTCAATATTGATCTGCGCAACCTACCTTTGTCAGCCTCAGAAATTCGCGAAACTAAGAAGGATGGAAAATTCCTCCAATGTGGCGTCTCTTGTCCTATGGCGTCACCACGCTTGTACTTGCGAGATTGGCCTGTGGTGGCGATACGTGTATTTTGGTTCTTGCTATTTTCTACCTTACAAGAGCTTTGTTTTCAGTAAGAGCGGCGTTTTTGTGATCAGGAGCTGGTATTCTATCTATACAAGCCAACTTCAATTTCTCCTCAGTGTCGCTTTAATGTTCTTTTCTTCGTTCTTGTGTCCTGCATACTTACTGATTAGTTTCCTAGTCCTTTTCCGCCATTGCGAGTCAACGCTCTTTCTGCATAAGTATTTAAATACACTAGCTGGTCACCTGTTATCGTCCAGTTTCCTCCGGCATTCTTCAGATGTTTTGTGATTTCACGTTAGCGTCACCAAGAGGATTAACGACGACGTCATGACAAGCGGTCAATGTTTTTATCTGGAGGGCCTCCCTTGAGGGGCACCTGCCACTTTGTATTTGATGCAGATTAATGCGCTACACGAAGATCGATCGATCGATCGATCAATCAATCAATCAATTTTACTTTCAGAGCAGGCTTGAGGGCTTCAAGGCAAAAAACTTCTCTAGGCAGCTTGACTTTAGACAAACCATAAAGCAGTGAAAATACAGTTACGATCATAAAAACACAGAGTACACCCCAAGTTACCTTACAGTGGATAGCAATGAAATTAGACGGCTTATTTTCAAAGCACTCAACAAATAGAATAACAGACATTATGCCGAGGTTTACACAATAAAAAAGAACAAAGTTAATTTCCCAGTGCAATGAAGAATTGATCATGTTTAGATTCAAATAATCAGCTTCAACAAAAGTTATTTTATGAACCTACAATAAAGGAACAATGTAGTAATCAATTCAACAGCAGGACGCTGGATATGAAGATACAATGAGTTAATGGCGTAAAAAAGATTGCCTCTGCCGTTTATTATTAAAATTTTTGTCTTGATGTTGGATAGCTATACGGTAGGGACAGTTGAATGTAATTCTTGTACTCTGAAATTGGTACGCAGCTGAGATGGAAACCATGGGTCTGTGCTGCGTGTGTTTGCATCACTGACATTAGGTGTTAAAAATCCAGTTGATATTAAATAATTATTCAAGAATTATGCTTAGGAACCTCGATCCCGGCTCGGTCATGGCTCTCACAGACCTCATGAACACCTATTGGCGTGAAGGCAAAATCCCACAAGATTAGAGGCACGCTAAAGTCACCTTCATTCCCAAAACGGGCAATAAACTCCCTATACAGAATTTTAGACCCATATCACTCACTTCCTGTATAGGCAAATTGATGGAACACGTAATCCTCAACCGCCTACAAGGGTTTGCGGAAGACAGCGCCCGGCCTACTTCCCTATACCAGGACTGGCTTCAGAGCGCATCTACCTACACAGGATGTCATATGCTTCAATTGAAGTCCGACTGGCTTCAGAGCGCATCTATCTACACAGGATGTCATATGCTTCAATTGAAGTCCGACTGGCTTCACAGCGCATCTATCTACACAGGATGTCATATGCTTCAATTAAAGTCCGACTGACTTCAGAGCGCATCTATCTACGCAGGATGTCATATGCTTCAATTGAAGTCCGACTGGCTTCAGAGCGCATCTATCTACACAGGATGTCATATGCTTCAATTGAAGTCCGACATCACTGACCCCGTGCAAGTGATGGGCACGAAGGGAGAGCTCGGGCTGGACCTGAACAAGGCATTCGACAACGTCTCGCACGAGGCTATCCTCACGAACCTATCTGAGATTAATCCCGGGCAGCGGGTATTCACTTACATCCGCTCCTTCCTCTCAGAGAGGACTGCGGAGCTCGCAGTAGGTGCGATCAAGTCTGACCCCTCTAGGGGCACAAGGTTCACTCCTCTTTATTTTGTGTGCAATCTGTCCCTCATCAAGCTTCCCTCAAAACTCGCCGCCATAACCGGGTTGCATCATACTTGCTACGCGGACGACATCACTATGTGGGTAACCACAGGGAGTGAAGGCCGAGTAGAGAGTACACTGCAGCGTGTTAGACACGGTAGAAACATGCGCCCAAGTGGCGGACCTCTTGTGCTCGCTTCAAAAATCTGAACTCTGTACTGAGAAAAAAACCCAGAGGAGCAGTTGCCAAAATCTACGTTCCGCCGCCTCCCTTAAATGTATGCGCAGGAGGTTTGTCAGTGAAGAAGGTATCCACCATACTCATCCTAGGGCTATACATGCAAGTTAACCACAAAACACCCAAACTATTGCAAACATAAACCTACTGTCAGTATGACGACGAGACTTATCAAATAGCCAACCACAGATGGGGTGTCAAAGAAAAGGGTCTTTGTCTTCTGGCTCAGGCCTTCATTCTAAACAGAGTCGTATGCTCTGAGGCCTACCTCCGCCTCTATGCAGCGGAGAAGAATAAAATCGATAGTATCATCAGACAAGCTTGCAAGACCACCATCGTTCTACTGCGTCACAATTCAAAAGAGAGGCTTTTAGGGCTCGGTATGCACAATACGCTAGATGAACTCTGCGAAGCACACCTCACGACACAAGCAGTGACATTCACTCGTACCTGTGCGGGCAAAGTCATTCTCTCCCGAAGAGCAATGGGCAACGCACCTCCGAGAGAAGACGCGAAAACTCAGCTACCGAAACATATTCGGAAGTACCCACTCACAAAACCACTTCCCAAGAACATGCATCCCGTGCACCAAGAGCGCCGTCGTCCAGCCAGAGCACGCGCTCTGCACGAAAAGTACGGAAAGCACTCGGGAGTGGTATACGTGGATGCTGCGGAGCAAGTACCGACACAAGGCCTGCGCATTGGTGGCGGTGGATGGGCCCGGCGGACTGCTCGCCGCCGCGACTATCAAAACAAGCTCCTCCGAGATTGCGGAGGAGGCCGCAAAAGCTTTAGCTATAGCTAATACCACCCCTGATATTATTTTCAGCGACTGAAAATGAAATGAAAAAATGAAAATTGGTTTTTAGGGAAAAGAAATGGCAGTGTATCTGTCTCAAATACCTGCGGACACCTGAACCACATCGTAAGGGAAGGGATATAGGAGGGAGTAAAAGAAGAAAGGTAGAAAGAGGTGCCGCGGAGGTTTCCGGAATAATTTCGACCACCCGGGAATCTTTAACGTGCAATGACATCGCACAGCATACGGGCGCCTTAGCGTTTCGCCTGCATCGAAACGCGGCCGCCAGGATCGGGTTCGAATCAAAATTCGCCAAAATTCGATGTTCGCAATTTCGCGGTGTTCGAATAGCACCCATCACCTTTAGTATTCCCAAAAAAGCAGCCCAACCTACCAGACACGTCGCAGTTATTTGCGCGCCGTCCCATTCGGACAATCCGGGGAACGAGGCAGCTCACAATAAAGTCCGAGGTTTCGTCAACTGGGCAAGGAGCTCGCCTCTTCATCCGGGGTTTGCGAGAGACAGCATGACCTATTTTCATGACATTACCCACCATTATATCTTGGGCAGGAGAGTTTATCCTCCTCCGGCTAAAACGCCGTCCAAACCACACGACACCACGTGGAGACGGCTTCAATCGCGCTAACTCGCGAACCCCGCGCAACTGCCACACATGTACCACTCCCAATACGAACCCCTATGTTTCCGCTGTGGCGAACGCGTCACTTACGAACACATCTTATGAGATTGTAAGGAAGAACCGCCTCCGGCGGAGCTAGTACAAATCCCTTCGATCGAACGGTGCGAGGATGTTCTGGCCAGCTCAGACCCGAAGACGCAAGTCAGGGCTATCGAGAGGGCCAACCAGGTCGCCACCGCTCTTGGGCTAACAGCCATACATCATAGCTTTCCGATCATTGAGCTCTTCTTGACGAAATAAAAGGTTTTCCAATCACATTCAGGACTGTAGAATTTGAATCAAAAGAAAATAGGAGCGATAACCACCCGCCGCGGTGGCTTATTGGCTAAGGCGCTAGTCTTCTGAGCCGAACTAGCCCGGTTCCAACTGGACCGGGGTGGCTGCGTTTCAATCGACAAAAACGCAAAAAAGCGCCTGCGTGCCACCTGCCGTGGTGGCTCAGTGGTTAGGGCGCTCGGCTACTGATCCGGAGTTGCCAGGTTCGAGCCTGACCGCGGCGGCTGCGTTTCGTTGGAGGCAAAACGCTAAGGTGCCCGCGTGCTGTGCGATAATAATAATAATAATAATAATAATAATAATTGGTTTTTGGGAGGGGAAAGGAAATGGCGCAGTATCTGTCTCATATATCGTTGGACACCTGAACCGCGCCGTAATGGAAGGGATAAGGGAGGGAGTGACAGAAGAAAGGAAGAAGAGGTGCCGTAGTGGAGGGCTCCGGAATAATTTCGACCACCTGGGGATCTTTAACGTGCTCTGACATCGCACAGCACACGGGCGCCTTAGCGTTTTGCCTCCATAAAAACGCAGCCGCCGCGTTTTTATGGAGGCGATGTCAGTGCACGTTAAATATCCCCACGTAGTCAAAATTATTCCGAAGCCCCGAACTACGGAACCTGTTACTTTCTATCTTCTTTCACTCCCTCCTTTATCCCTCCCCTTACGCCGCGGTTGAGGTTCAGGTGTTGGTTCAGGCGCCGATATTTGAGACAGATACTGCGCCATTTCTTTTCCCTCAAAACCTATCTTCAATCTTCCGTGTGCTGTGCGATTTCAGTGCACATTCCCTCCTTTATACCTTCCCTTACAGCGCTGTTCAGGTTCAGGTGCTGGTGCAGGTGCCGATATGTGAGACAGATACTGCGCCATTTCTTTTCCCCCAAAACCTATCTTCAATCTTCTGTGTGCTGTGCGATTTCAGTGCACTTTCCTTCCTTTATCCCTTCCCTTACGGCGCTGTTCAGGTTCAGGTGCTGGTTCAGGTGACGATGTGTGAGACAGATACTGCGCCATTTCTTTTCCCCCAGAACCTATCTTCAATCTTCCGTGTGCTGTGCGATTTCAGTGCACACTCCCTCCTTTATCCCTTGCCTTACAGCGCTGTTCAGGTTCAGGTGCTGGTTCAGGTTCCGATATGTGAGACAGATACTGCGCCATTTCTTTTCCCCCAAAACCTATCCTCAATCTTCCGTGTGCTGTGCGATTTCAGTGCACACTCCCTCCTTTATCCCTTCCCTTACGGCGCTGTTCAGGTTCAGGTGTTGGTTCAGGTGCCGATATGTGAGACAGATACTGCGCCATTTGTTTTCCTCAAAAAAAACGATCTTCAATCTTCCGTGTGCTATGCAATGTCAGTGCACGTTAAAGATCCCCAGGTGGTCGAAATTATTCCAGAGCCCTCCACTTCAGCATTTCTTCCTTTGTTATATAATAATAATAGAATATGGACAACCTTGGCTTACCGATAATTCCAATGGTTAGCTCTTGGTTAACAATTAGCCTTGTATGGGACTCTTTATAGCACAGTCTTATGCCCCTAAGCCAAACATCTTCAATATCTGCGTGATTTAAGACCGCAAACAACAAATCGTGACGAACTTTATCAAATCCCTTGGCAAGGCCCATCTGAATTTGAGTAAATGGTGGCACCGCAGTGAACATGTCGAGTAATTCATTTATCTTCTTGCTCCAGGCGCTTGGCCTGCTCATTTCTTGCGATCGTTTCGTGGACGGCACCCGGACCATCAACCGTACCGCATCAGCACCGCTTGCTCGGCATTGTACCGAGTGCTGCAAAGCCCCGCTGAATGAGCTGGGTCCCGGCGCATTTCTTCGACGGCTGGATCAACTGGTCTACGCCCCCTTCGAAGGCACAGCGGCTTCCACAGCGCCGTCGTCATCACGTGCCTATAAAGGGCGCGATGCGACCGACGGCGGCATTGGGCATGGTGGCACCGCAGTGAACATGTCGAGTAATCCATTCATCTTCTTGCTCCAGGCGCTTGGTCTGCTCATTTCTTGCGATCGTTTCGTGGACGGCACCCGGACAACCAACCGTACCGCATCAGCACCGCTTGCTCCGCATTGTACCGAGTGCTGCAAAGCCCCGCTGCAGCTGGGTCCCGGCGCATTTCTTGGACGGCTGGATCAACTGGTCTACGCCCCCCTCGGAGGCACAGCGGCTTCCACAGCGCCGTCGTCATCACGTGCCTATAAAGGGCGCGATGCGACCGACGGCGGCATTGGGCATGGTGGCACCGCAGTGAACATGTCGAGTAATCCATTCATCTTCTTGCTCCAGGTGAGAAAACGGTTTGGCAAATGTTACAGAAGTAGCGACATTTTTCTTGTGGTGCTGCCTTGCCCAGGCGAAGTGTATACAATTATTTGTAATAGCATAGTCTCTTTGAGGTACTTGCTGCTGCTTGCTGGGGATGTGGAAAGTAACCGCGGACCTAACATGCAGGAAGTCCTGACTGAAATCCGCAAATTGGCTGGTGAGATAGCTGAAATAAAAAATGACAACAAGGCTATAAACGAATCTCTGGAAGGCATTCATGCGAAACTGGACACGTTGGCTCATCTCGAAGGCAGAATCGCAGGTGTTGAGGAGAAAATGGAGACATTTGAAAACATCATTAGTAGGCTAGCTCTTCAGGTTGATGACCTTGAGAACAGAAGTAGAAGATGAAACTTAATTTTTTACGGAATTACGGAAGAAGAGGACGAGAAAACAGATGACCTGAATTCAAAAATCACAGAAAAATTAACGGTACCCTTGGTGTCACAATCTCGGGAATAGAGAGAATGCACCGCCTAGGCACCAAAGCTGAAAACAAAACCCGACCAGTTATTCTGAAGTTGCAAAGCTTCAGAGACAAGGCAAACATAATGAAGAATTGTTAGAAACTAAAAGAATTCCGGTGTTTCGGTTGGCGAAGATTTTTCTTTACGTGTACGTGGCATTCGAAAAAAACTTTGGGATAGCAGCAAAGACAACCGAGATAGGGGTGAAAAAGTATCACTTATGTACGACAAGATTAAAATCAATGAGCAGGTTTATGTCTGGGACGACGATAAAGAAGCCAGAGTACCCGTGGCAAAAAACCAGCCATTCAAAGGGGGAAAAAACCGATCAAGCTCGTAATACCACCCACCTTAATCATAGTGAACATAAACGCCAGAAGTGTCGTCAACAAAACTACAGAACTTGAAGCATTCATTCTCGAACACTCTCCTGATATTGTCGCAATCACAGAAACATGGCTTTCTCCTGATATTTCAAGTAGTGATGTCTTCCCTCCTGGTTACACTGTCATGCGCAAAGATAGGTGCTCTCGCGGCGGTGGTGTGGCAATCTTGATCAGGGAATACATTTACGTCACACCCATGCCAAAAATCATAGGTGCTGAAGCACTTTGGTGCAAAATCATGGTAGACACATCCGTCTTTTTTTTAGGCACTATGTATCGGCCCCCTAATGCTACCCTAGATATCTTACACGTGCTAGCAAATTATATGGAAAGTCATTTCACCCACAATACTAAGATAATCCTTACGGGAGATTTTAACCTGGCTGGCATAACGTGGGACACGCTTGATAAAAAAAATGCCGATACACCTCATACAGATGCACTGCTTGATGTAAGCTTTAACTTCGGCCTTAGACAGCTTATCCAGGAACCTACACGTGTTACCGCAGTAAGCAGAAATGTACTCGACTTGATTTTTGTGAGTGATAGCATTGCAAATGACAGAGTTTCATGGGAAGTTGTGGATGGCGTATCAGACCATAGAGCAGCTAAATGCTTCTTGCTGCTGGGCGTGCCATCACCTACGGTAAAGATGAGTGCACGAATTTTCGACTGGACAAACGCCGACGACGTTAGTGTACTGGATTATCTAGATGAATCGTATTCCACCTTTAGTTCTCTCGCCATGAATAGTTCAGCTTCAGTAGACACATTATGGTCAGCGTTTGAAAGAATTATTCAGCACTGCTTATCAGCATATATTCCCACAAAGGTTAAGCCGGTGCATAAGAAAAACCCTTGGATAACAAGAAAAATTATACAATTAAAGCGCCAGACTGCAAGACATAGGAAACTGAGGAATAAACTGCCGCTACCCGTCTACACTGATAAATTACGCGAAAAGTCTCATGCACTAAAGGCAGCTATAAACAAGGCTAAAGATGAGTACATGAACGTCACCCTAAGTAATTTTATCAAAGTATCTCCTTCCAAGTTTTGGCGGTACCTCAATTCGAATTCACGTCAGGACAGTAATCCACCACCCGCCGAGGCTATCGCGAAGGCTACAGACTTCAATGATTACTTTATATCAGTATTTATGCACGACAATGGAAAAAAACCTGACCTAGAATATCCTCCGAGTAACACAGCAAAAATAGATGATTTGATCATAAATGAATCGGGCATTCTTTCCCTCTTACTTGAAATAGACCCTAAAAATTCCGGTGGTCCCGACAACATACCAAATGCATTTCTTAAGCGTTACGCGGAATGGATGTCAAAGTTCTTGCTGATTATTTTTGAAAAATCACTGCAAACAGGCGAAATCCCGGAGAAATGGAAAATTGCCAAGGTCATTCCTATACATAAATCGGGCAACATTACCAACGCATCCAATTATCGACCAATCTCGCTTACTTGTACAACATGCAAAATCCTCGAACATTTAATTCTTAAACATATCCTATCATTTCTAGAAAAAAATAACATAATTGTGCCTCACCAGCATGGCTTTAGAAAAGGTTTGTCTACGACTACTCAATTAATAGAGACAATTCACGACCTAGCGTTTACAATAGACAAATGTGGCCAAACAGACATGATATTCTTAGACTTTTCGAAAGCGTTCGATCGGGTCTCCCACCCTAAGCTCCTCCAAAAACTTTTCCATTATCTCGGTGACAATAATATTACCAAATGGCTGAAAGGCTACCTTACAGGCCGGCGCCAATATGTACACTTTAAAGGGCACTCTTCAGATTGCGGCGATGTGATGTCTGGCGTGCCACAAGGCTCCGTTCTTCCCCCTGTCCTCTTTCTTCTTTTTATCAACGACCTGCATAATAGTACTAACATAACAGTAAGAATGTTTGCAGACGACTGCATCATTTACAAAGAAATAACCTGCCATGCAGACCAAGCAATTCTAAATAGTGCCCTTGAAAGCATAGCACAATTGTGTGAAACATGGCAGATGACGATTAATGTAGAAAAAACGGTTTGCATGACAGTAACAAATAAGAGAGCGGCAATAAATCTCCCTTATTATCTACAAGGACAGATGTTAAGGAAAGTAGAAGAATATAAATATTTAGGAGTAATAATTTCCTCGGATCTTAAATGGAACAAGCAGGTAGCCTATATTACTAATAAAGCACTGGCAGCTCTCTACTCGATTAAACGATCGCTTAAATCCGCATCAGTCGACACTAAGCTCTTAGCATACACTTCACTTGTTCGCTCCATAATGGACTATGGAATAATATGTTGGCTCTCCTTCCGCAAACAATACATAGAAAGATTAGAGGGCGTACAACGAAAAGCGGTCAGATTTATTTTTAACAAATATCGCCGTCATGACTCCCCTACACAGCTCTTAAGACAAGCCGACCTTCCCACTATACATAACCGAGCCAGACTACTGCGCCTCAAGCTTCTTTTCCTTCTGCTTAATGGCGGTATGAACATCGATACGAGTAAGTACTTAACAAAGTCAAACACGCGCACTACCAGAACAAAACACCAACAGCACTTAACGGAGTACAGATTTCACAACGATATATTCAGGTACTCTTTCTTCCCACTAGCAATCCGTGAGTGGAATAGTCTGCCTTGCGATGCTGTCAACTGCGCATCACTCAAAGATTTCATCGCCAACATATCACGCTTTATTTTGCAATAACGACTACGATGCTGGTGCGCTAACTCTTGCACTCTTTTTTCCTTGCTGACGATGACATCCCGACTTTCTTATCTGACTCTCGCTTATTATATTTTTTTAACCATGTTGCTCGTTTCTCATGACAGTATCATTCTTCAGCAGCTATTGTTTCATTTCTTGCTCCTTAAAAACTTGTCTGCATTTTTGTTACTGTGTTTTTTTTTACCGTGCCGAAGTCCTCAAATATGCTACTTGCTCCTGTTTTGCTATTTTGTTTTACCTTTTGTATAATGCATATTGCCTTGTTGGACTACGATCGCCTTTGTGTTGGCGCTTACTTGACCTGTGTTATTTTAGTGTATGTGATGTCCCACTCCTGCGACGGCCTCAAATGTGAGGCCAGCAGTATGTTCAAATAAATAAATAACTTGTCCGATCTCATCTGATACTGTCTCGGCTACTGAACGTGCGATATGAATATGGGTTTGGATGCTGCGGCCTCTGATACCGGAGACTTGATGAGTGTCTATTAAGTGAGCAACAACCAGCTGCAGACGACTGCAAATAACTTTTGCAAAAAGCTTGTAATCTACATTACAGAGGGAAATTTGGCGATATCCCTTTACTGTTTTCAGCCAATTTGAATCCGTGCTTTTTGGAATTGTTGGAATTAATATAGTATGCCCAGAATAGAAAGTGGGGGGGGGGGGGGGGGCAAAAAACCAACGCCGTAACAAGCCTGAAAAACTTTCACGACGGCAGGCGCTAGGCAAGACGAAAATGGTTTATAGAACCCGCTAGAAATGCCATCTGGCACAGGAGATTTCTGAGCCGTCAGATCAGTAATGGCAGATTTAATTTCGTACAAAGTGATAGGCCCCTCCACTACAGCACGCTGCTCATCGTCAAATCGAGCGAGGCTTCGTATTATTCACTTTAATCTGATGTCACAACCACCAAACAGCTTCCTATAACAGTCAAAGAAAGCCTCAATAATACCAGGACCATCGCTGCATGTGCCACCTCCATACTGAAATTCCAATGTTTCTTTAGCTAAAGCAGTCTGCCTTTCATCACTCAGGGCCCGACGAGATGGTTGCTCATCCAGAAATCTGCGGGTCCTAGATCTTATCAAGGCCCCTTTGTATCTTTCGGTTTCAAACTGCTGAAGCTATGCTTTAACATGATAACATCTAAATAGGCGCCTGGACTAATCCTCTCTATCTCATGTAGCTCAACTAAAGTACGGCCGAGCTCTCGAAGGCGATGTCTCTAAAAACGCGCATTTTGCTGAGGCTTCAATAGCAATGTTTTTTGTTTCTTGTTTAAATAAGTCTCACTTTTGCAAAACTGAGAGGTGACCGCGTGACCACATGTCCTTCAAGCAATTAGATACAGCATGGTTGAATATTTTATCTGAGAGCAGGCAGCTATTCAGCTTCTACAGCTCCCATCGAGGATGGAGTATGCGTCGAGTGTACCTTCCTGAAGAGACACCATGCAGTCATCACTAAAGATTATGGGCCTCATCCAGCAACCAAAAACGCCGGATAACATGTCTGCTGAAACATAAATCCTGTCAAGCCGAACACTAGAGGAGCACTAAAAATGAGGGAAATGGATGTTATGTCCCTTATCTTGCCCAACATTCACTACGTTGTATTCACATGCCAAATCAGTTAGTAAAGCAGCACTAGGGTCATATCGCTTACTTAACACTGCTCGATCTTCATCCCTACAAACACAATTGAAATCACCCAACTGCATGATTTTAGGATCCGTGGACAAATGGTTTACTAATGGCAGAAAAAATAGCTTTCTATCACTCTGCTTTACAGCGCATAAACACAAAAAATTCGCCACTGTACACCCAAAATTGCGAGGTCACAGCAGATAAGTTGCCCATCATCACCTATGCTATACGACACGGCAGTAATCCCCAGTGTGTTGGCCAGGAATAGCATGCACTCACCTGATAAGCCTCTCGAGTGACTAACGATAACATTGAATTCTGACAAAAATGGCTCGACAGCTTTCAGTCTTTTCATCAGTGGACCGCTTGGTTTCCTGGATGACTGGCACACTTACACCCCATTTGTTTAAAAGATGCCGTAACTGATAATGCCTTCAAAGATTACGCAAACCCCTATTGTTAAATGTAGCGACCTGGACTGCTGTGACGCCCGCCATTTTTGGTGCTTGTCTCATTGAAGGCTATTCCCTGTACTGGGGCGGCCGGCCTTCAAATCGGCAGCCTGTAGGGCAGACATCGCCCTGCGTTTTTAGGCGACCCTTCTCAATGCCACCACATCAGGTGCCTTCTGCACGTCGCCATCGACACACAGCTCATCATCTGCAGGACGCCTCAAAGGTGCGCTGTTGTCCATCGCCTTCTCTGAGACAGCCAAGGGTTCTGCCCATGAAGCCGAGTGGGCCACGTCACTCACGACCAAACTGACAGCCGACGGGGCACTAAACACAATAGAAGCTGACGCTTCAGGAGACACACTTCAGCGCTCGGGCGACGAAGGGGCATCGCCGGCACAGAAGGTATGTGGCACATTCACTGGCTGTAGTGCCTCCACTGACTCTCCAGTGACAGGTGGCTCCTGAGCAGCAAGCACAGGACTCAAAGTAGCAGGACCGGGCAGACCCGGGTCCAGTGGCTTTGGGTCTGCAGACGGGGATTCCTGTTTGTTCGTACTTGCAGGCGGATCCTTGCCGTTATTCGGTGCAGAAGCCTTCGGTGCATCTTCAGTTTGGAGCTCTGTTCTTTAGCGTGAGCGAGTTTTCACGGTTCGCTGTTTCCATGTGCTCCATTCCGGGGCTCCGCCACTTCTCAAGCCCGATAGTTTGTACAGTTCCGAAAGGCTCCAAAGCTTCCACAATCCTCCTGTGCTCTATTTAGCGCGGGAGCCAAAGAAGCTTAAGCTTGCGTCACGTTTTTGGTGTCCGGGTCAAACACGATACATTTTAGACCTTTGACGTGGAACTCTGCTTTCTCAATAAGCTTCTGTTTTGAGGAACTGCTCTCGCAGGTAACCATCCAAACGTGGCTCATTTGGTACTGGCCAATGCACAGAATCTCACGCAGGTCCACAATTTGCGCATGCGAGTCTCAGAAGTCGGGAGCACGGTATGGGTGACCCTTGAGAGAGAGAGGGTTTATTGATAGGGAAAGGCAGAGAGGTTGGCCTGAAAAATATATATCTGGCCTGCTACTCTGCTCTGGGGGACGGGAAGAGGAGATAAAAGAAGGTCACGATGGAGAACGATGATGATGGGAGGAGGCAGATGAAAAACTACTTAAAAAAACAAGGCACACTTTCTGACATCACAAACGCGAGACAAGGTCCGTGTCACTCAAAAAGCGTGAGAGCGCTAGCGTTGCCTTTACAGCTTTAAAACTATCAGGCCAAGCGCCGAGGATCAAATCCTCAGAAAGGAGCGATGTGTCCAAAGGCTTCAGAGCAGATGCGAGTATCAGTCTTTCACGTGCATACGCTGGACACGCCACTAAAACATGTTCTATAGTCTCTAGCACGCCACATGTGGTACATTCCGGGGAGTCCGCTTGTCCTATTAAGTGCAAGTATTTGCGCGTGAATGCCACGTTTAAACGTAGTCTACGGATAACGCATGCAATAGGGCGAGGTATTCCGCGAGGAACTGAAAAGGTCATCGTCGGATCTAGCCGTTTAAGGCGGATGTGGCGGGTGTCTGGCAGGGCCCAGTACCTAGCCGTCGCCCTGCTCATCAATTCCAAAGGGAGACAAGTTGTGTCCACTATAGAGAACGGTACAGCTGTACGCAGGCCACTGCTGAAGGCGCTCCTTGCTTCAGCGCCAGCGGTCTCATTTCCATCGAGTCCGCAGTGACCGGGGATCCACTGAAACACTATACGGTGGCCGTTTTCCTGAGCAAATGATACAAGACTAATGATATCAAAAGCCAGAGCTTGGTAGACTGTGTGGTGTAGGAAGCATCCTAAAATGTGTAGCGCAGGTTTACAGTCGGTGAAAATGCACCACTCCTGAGGCGGTTCTCCGCAGATATGGCGAATCGATTCCCGAAGGCCCCCAAGCTCTGCAGCGGTTGAAGTAGACTTGTGTGCCTAGAGATCAGCATGCAGAATGCCGGTGTTGAGGACAACATTAAAGGTAGGTAGTCGAGGGACGAGAAGTTTGTACGAGTCCGTGGCAACTTCAGATGTCGGGAGACCTCGGCTAATGGCCGATGCGCTGTTTCCAGTTGGAAGCATTTCAACACACAGCCGTTCAGAACAGCTTCCTCCTCCTCTTCCCACCGTCACGACGGCTCCATGTTTAACCGTCAATAAAGGCTCAAGATAAAGACGCGCAAGGTATCCAACTTAAGGAAGTTTAATATGGAGAGAATCGAGCATGCTCTACAGAACGGAGGTAGCCTAAATGTGGTGAAAAGGTTACTAGGCATAGGGAAAAACCAGATGTATGCGTCAAGAGAAAACGAGGGCATTGTCAATAGCAATATGGATAAGATAGTTAAAGTAGCCGAATGGGGTGGAGCGCATATAACAGGTTTTCTCACATCATGAATACCAGGTAACCAATATTCCTCAGGAGAAAAGTGTACAACAGCTGTATCCTTCAGGTACTCACCTACGGAGCAGAAACGTGGAGACTAACGAAAAGGGTTCAGCTTAAGTTAAGGACCCCTCAGCGAGCCATGGAAAGGAAAATGATAGGTGTATCGTTAATATACCAAAAGAGGGCCGAATGGGTGAGAGAACGAACGCGTGTTATTGACACCCTAGCCGAAATCAAGAGGAAGAAATTGGCTTGGGCAGGGCATGTATTGCGAACGCCAGATAACCGCTGATTTTCAAGGGTAACGGAGTGGATTCCAAGAGAAGGCAAGCGTAGCAGGGGGTGGCAGAAAGTTAGGTGGGTGGATGAGATTAGGAACATTGCAGGCATAGGGTGGGCGCAGCTGGCAAAGGACCGCGTTACTAGGAGAGACATGGAAGAGGCCTTTGCCCGGCAGTGGGTGTATTAAGGCTGATGATGATGATGATTTAGTGCGCACCTTTCATATATTAACTCTTCCGAACCAGATGTCGCCGCGCTTACGGTACGTATATCCTGGTCTAGCAGGGCAAGGCCATTATCAATTTTTCTCCTCCCCATTCGATCTGCAACCCGGTTTTGATCGGGTCTATACCTTCAAAGATATTATAACATGCTATCAAGATAGTCATCGCCTTTACCCCCGCCCATGTAAAGGACTCAAGAAGGCCGATTAGCGGCTCCTTCTCCTCCTTCTCACCAATAAATTGCTGTGCCAGGCAGCCCTGAAACATTTTAACCCCTCCACGCGGAGAAGCTTTTGGCTGCCGTGAATAGTTATTTACGAATGGCTCGTTAAAAAAGTAGCTTCTGGTTGAGCATTGCTAAGCAAAAATATTGAGCGAAAGTACGTTTTTTCGGGGGTAGACACCAATGCCACGGACCTCAGAGGGAGGTTAAGGTGTCCCCTGAGGTTTCCTTACCTCAAAATCAACAGCATCTAAACATTCTGCTCGTTTTCAGAAAAGGCAAAACCCATAACAGCCTCAATTTATAGGTCGACGCCTTCGCATATCACAGGGCGATTGAGGTGTCCACTGAAGTAGTGAGCCAGTTAAACTTGCTAAATAATTTAAATAATTGGTTTTTGGGGAAAGAAAATGGCGCAGTATCTGTCTCATATATCTTTGGACACCTGAACCGCGCCGCAAGGGAAGGGATAAAGGAGGGAGTGAAAGAAAGGAAGAATAGGTGCCGTAGTGGAGGGCTCCGGAATAATTTCGACCACCTGGGGATCTTTAACGTGCACTGACATCGCACAGTACACGGGCGCCTTGGCGTTTTTCCTCCATAAAAACGCAGCCGCCGCGGTCGGGTTCGAACCCGGGAACTCCGGATCAGTAGTCGAGCGTCCTAACCACTGACACACACGCACACACACGCACACATACACACACATGCACATACACACACACAAGTGCTTTTGCACTATAAGATAACAATGACAAAGGTTACATTATATGCTCAATATATTCCCGTTTATCTGACACAACACGCATATTCGGCTCGTAAGCGTCTTGGGCTCGAAGGAAAAAAAAACATCGACACGTTCAAGACAAGTACCGAACTCTCGCACCATGGCGTCACTTTCCACATCATGGCATCGCCTTTGTTCTCTGCCTCTACGTGCGGCCACTCTTTGGTCGCGGTTTTGGCGCAGCTGCGCTCTTGTGGCTGAGTAGTTAGAGCGCTCAGATCTTGAGCCGGAATACCCGTGTTCGATATCAATGGCGCGTTAAAGAACCCCAATTTGTCGAAATTTCCCGAGTCCTTCACAACGAGGTCTCTCACAGCCTAGTCGCTTTGGGTTAGAACCAGACCGCGGCGGCCGTTTTTCTATGGGCGTGAAAAAAAAATTGCTGGTGGCTGAGCTCTGGTTAACCCTGGTCGAAAGCGAAAAGCTGCATCTGCCTGTCTACGTTTTTGGCCGAAAGACGGGCGGTTTCGGTAGATAGCCATACTGACACCCACAGTAGTAGGCATTTTTTATTTTTTAAACATCTAGCTTTCTTCAAAGGAGATTAAAGGCGCTCACACAAAACAGAATATATTTAATATAGCTTCAAAGACATCTACAACTGAATTATTGCTAGTTGTATGCGGAGATGAAAATAATAATAATAATAATTGGTATTTGGGGAAAGCAAATGACGCAGTATCTGTCTCATATCGTTGGACACCTGAACCGCGCCGCAAGGAAAGGGATAAAGGAGGGAGTGTAAGAAAAAGGGAAGAAAGAGGTGCCATAGAGGAGAGCTCCGGAACAATTTCGACCACCTGGGGATCTTTAACGTGCACTGACATCACACAGCAGACGGGCGACTTAGCGTTTTGACTCCATAAAAACACCGCTGGCGTGGTCGGGTACGAACCCGGGAACACAGGATCTGTAACCGAGCGCCCTAACGACTGAACCACTACGGGGGGTGTATGTAGTATTAATAAGTGGTTTATTAACATAATAATTAAAAGGAAGGAAAAGCTTTTGCTATCCTCGGTCTGCCATCGATACGGAAGCTCCTGAGCTGGGGCAGCGGAAATAAAGGATAGCAGGCAGAATGGAGAAATTAAATGAAAGAGGTGAGGGGACAGAAAGAAAGGGTAGGGGAGAGTTATGCGCGAGATATGGAATTGGGGATTAGTTTTCGGGGAAAGGAAACGGCGCAGTATGTCTCTCAGATACCGGCGGACACCTGAACAGCGCCGTAAGGGAAGGTATAAAGGAGGGAGTGAAAGAAGAAAGGAAAGAAGAAGTGCCGTCAAATGTCAGTTTTGTTGTTTTTTTGGAGGAAAAACGCAAAGGTGATCGTGTGCTGTGCGATGTCAGTACACGGTAAGGATCCCCAGGTGGTCGAAATTATTCCTGAGCTCTCCACTGCGGCACCTCTTTCTTACTTTCTTCTTTCACTCCATCCTTTATCCTTTCCCTTACGGCGCAGTTCGGGTGTCCGCCGATATATGAGGCTGATACTGCGCCATTTTCTTTCTACAAAAACCATTTATTATTATTGTATCTACCACTCGGTTTCACGAAAACAAATTTGACAATTTTATTGGTATGCCTCTGTAATTCTAGAATCATCTTTCTCCTAAGAAGAATTTCATGCGAAGCATTGGGCAGAACTCTGGAATTGAAGGCAGAAAAGGCGTGGCCAAATAATCTTTCAAAGGTGCAACATTAGTTTGCTGTCTTACCTTGAACTCTTTGTTTGACTGCTTATGAACACTTTTCCAGTGGAGGCTAACGCGAGCGGCTCCATTGGCTGTGGCAGTTCAGAACGTACGAGCTTATTCAACTTAAAAAAATGAAATTTTTTCTGACGAAAGAAAATGGCGCAGTAATTGTCTCACGTATCAGTGGACGTCCGCTCGAATTGCGCCGTAAAGAGAGGGAGGATGGTGGAAATAAAATAAGATAAAAATAGGCGCCCCAGAGGAGGGAGGTTAATAAAGGGGAGGTTAATAAACGCCACTGAGAACAGCGGCTCCATCCCGTTGCGGTGGCTCATTGGTTAGGGCTCTCGGCTACTGGTCTCGAGTACCCGGGTTTGAACCAGACCGCGACAGCCGCGTTTTGATCGAGGCTAAACACAAAGGCTCCGGTGTGCTGTGCGACATCAGTGCACAATACCAGTGCACGTTTAAGTTTCCCAGGTGGTCGAAATTACTGCGGAGCCCTCCACTACTACAACGGTTTTGTCGTTTCTTCTTTCACTCTCTCCTTATTCCCTTCCCTTACGGCGCGGTTCAAGTGTCCGACGAGATGTGAGACAGACACTGCGCCATTTCCTTTCCCCAAAAACTAATTTTGACTTATTTGTCACCTCCCCGCACCTGATGTTATTCAGGAACGGAGACGGGAAGTGGACGAACATGATGGAGAACCTGGGGAGTGACCATTACGTATTGAGCACGAAATTGCCAGCAGCAACCATCAAGAGAAACATTGGCGAAGCCAGAATTGTGGACTCGGAGGCCTTCAGAGAAGAAAGCGAATTGAAGGTGGGAAGCATTTTATTCATCAAAGAAAGATGCAAGAGGCTGAGCACATCACGGACGAATTCACGAAAACACAGGACAGGATATCAAACGCCGGAAGTGTACAGCCTTCTCCTGGGCCTGTGGGAAGTCAGGAGGGAGGATGAGGAGGAGGAAAAAATTATTACAAAACTATAATCTCGCCCTCTTGAGTGGAGCCCTCAGTCCACGGCTCCATGTGCCGCCGTGATCCTGCGTGCCCACCAGAGCAGTCACTCTGGCGACCGCAGAAGCACAACAGAAAGTTGAAGCCAAATATAGCAAAAATCACGGTGAAGGCAAGGGACACTCTCCGCAATTCGCAAGGCATTATTGGGGACAGTTGAGAAACTCGCTCAACACAACGCTAGGTGCGGCTAAGACCTGGCGTATTCTTAGGGCGTTAATAGATTTGACAAAAACAAACGCCGAAACCGGGATAGCCATGGGCAGATTGGTGCACACCTTCCAGGGCATAGATGACGAGCTGATCGAGAAGATCAAGCTCAAATGCCATGGAGACCAAGCACACCTAGGAGCCGAGGACATTCCCTGCATGGCAGAAGAGAAACAGTACCTTTATAAAGCCATGACCAAAGAGGAGGCCTATAGAGCAATTAGTAAGCCTCACAAGAGCACAGCTCTTGGTGCGGGTAAGATTAACAATGCCTTGATTCGGAACCTGAATGATGAGGCGATTCAGGAGCTCACGAGTCCGATGGACAAGAATTGAACGAACGAAACGGTGTCTGAGGATTGGAAGCACGCGCATGTGGTAATGATTTCCAAGCCAGGGAAGAAACTGGCCATAGAAAACTTGACATCGATCTCGCGAACGCCTTACCTCGGCGAACTGTACGAGAGAGTGGCCAACGCAAGTTTACAGAATTGCATGGACGACAAGGACTTGATCCTGCACACCATGTTCGGCTTCTGACCGAAACTATCAGCGCAAAACGTCTTGCTACAACTAAAGGAGGAAGTCATCCCGATGGCAACGAGGTCCAACGAGGGCGTCATCGTGGCGCTAGACGTCAATGAGGCCTTTTACAATGTCAACCACGGTATGGTCCTCTAAGGTCTCGAGAAGCTCGGCAGTGAGAAGAAGCTCTGGGGCTTTATCAAGGCGTCCCTGTAGGACAGGACGGCCATGATGCAACTGGGCAAAATTAAATCAGGTTGCCAACAGGGGAACGTCGTAGCGGTAGATATTATCGCCACTGATTTTCAACGGGACGATAATAGGGCTGTCCAGAAAATTTGAGTTAATTGAAGAAATCGGTCACGCGCTCTATCCGGATGATGTAACGTTTTGGACTAACAAAGAATCCCTCGCAGAGAAGGTGTAAAGGCTGCGAGCTTCAGCCGCCTGAGCGGAGGAGTACGTCCTGGGGCGAAGGTTGGCGCGCTCGACAGAGAAATCGGAGCTGATAAGAATCTGGAGAGGCAGGAGAACGAAGGGGTAGACTGTGACAGAACCAGGCCTCAAGGTACGGCTGCACGGGGTGGATTTACGAGGCAAGAACCTAGTGCGGATACCGGAGATGTGGCTGCAGTCTAACCAGCGCTGTACCCATGCCCTAGCGCTGCTAAAAACGGCGACGGCATGGGTAGTAAAAATGATAAGAAGGGTAGCCGGTAAATGACATCAACTTAGGGAGACAGACACCCTTAATTAATCTAGTGAAAAGTCTCGTGGTAAGTAGGATGACTTATAGCCTGCCCTGCCAGGCTTTCGAGCGATGCGAGCTGTTACATCGTAGCTCGGACACTGCGCTTGACGCAGTCGAGGAAGACACAAGCTGACAAGCTGGAAGAATGGGCGTTTATGTTCAGTGCACGTCCAAATACATAAGACAGCTTAAGAAAGGAGGGGAAGGGAAATAAAGTGAGAAAACAAATTAGGTAACCAGATTGGCACGTGTAGCCGTCGACATCGTCTGATAACTGATAAGAACATTGCAGTCATAACACTTCTCCATCAATAATACTGAAGACGCTGCACAGGTCTGCGCTCTCGTGTTGAGCGTCGTAATTCCGTGGCCAGTGTAGGCTCACCGTTTCTCTCTTGTGCGTCCAGGGGTTGGGGTGATGACTGACGCTGTGGTGGTGGCGTTTCACGCGTTTCGGCTTTTGCCATTGGCCCTGCTCCGGGAGTTTCTTGCGCAGTTCTCGAGATCGACGAGCTTGCACTTTGCCTGTGGCGTTGTGTAGCCGTTGGGTCTTTCCTTGCGTGAATTTGATCCAGGTGTCGCCGAACGAGGCCCTCAGGTGTTTTCACTGTCACCATCCGAGCTCCGTCTGCTGATTTTATCGTGCCCGTCTTCCATTTATCACCCTTACCAAAGTTACGGACGTAAACATTTGTGTCTGGTGCAAGGGTCCACTCATCCGATGTTCCCGATCTTCCTGCAAGCAAAGGAGGAAAAGATGTGTCGAGGCTGGACCGGATTTGGTAGCCCAGAAGTTCCGAAGGAGATTTGCCCAAGGCAAGGGGTGTTCTCCGGTAGTTGAAAAGTAGTCGGCAAAGGCAGTCTTCTAATCCGCCCTGGTTCATCTTCTTCAGACCATCTTTAACAGTTCGGACAGCTCTCTCTGCTAGGCCATTCGACTGTGGATGAAACGCAGCCGTGCGCAGGTGGGTTATGTTATTGTTGTTCGCAAAATCAGTAAATTCTTGGCTAGTGAACTGCGGCCCAATATCTGAAACAATGATGCGAGGAATGCCGAACCTGCTAAAGAAGCTGCGCAGGCAAGTAATAGTCGAAGACGTGGTCGCCTGTTTCATTGGTACGGCATCAATTCATTTGCTCTGAGCATCTACGAGAACAAGGATCATGTGTCCTTTGATTGGCCCCGCGAAATCTATATGCACTCTTGACCAGCTTTCTTGGCAGCTCGGCCAGTTAACTGGCGGAGCAGATGCTGGCATTGGTTGATTTTGGATGCAGCTTGTGCACCCCGCTGACAGTTGTCCTATGTCATGGTCCATTCCGGGCCATCAGAAAGCTGACCGAGCAACTGATTTTATCGCCGATGATCCTTGATGAGTCTCGTGCAACATGTGCAACATTCTATGTTGCGCGTTAACTGGAATGACAACTGTACGGCCCCAATACAGCAAACGGTGGGCCAGTGACAGATCCAGTCTGCGGTCGTAAAGGGGAGTAAGCTTCGTTCTAATGCTTTAGCGCTTGGAGGCCACCCGTCCCTTGTGTACTGCACGACCTTTGAAAGTACTGCGTCACCTGCCGTGAGCGCCTGCAGCTCTTCTACCGAGTTCGCCCCCTCCTGGACACCTGCGAGTGCCAGAACGTAGTCAGGTTGCGCCCCTTCCGTGGTTGGCTCCGAAGTTTCTTGTGGCAACCTACTAAGTGCGTCTGAGTTCAGGAGCTGCTTGCCTGGCGAATACTGCAACTTGTAGCGAAATCCTCCCAAATACAGCGCCCAGCGCTGTATGCGAGAAGCAGCCAGAGGCGGCGTGGGCCGGACCGGTCGCAGCAGGCCCAGGAGCGGCTGGTGATCTGTAACCAGGATGAATTCTCGGACTAGAAGGTAATCACGAAACTTCATTACTCCAAATACGAGGCCCAATGCTTCACGTTCAAGTTGCGAATATTTTTTTTCTGCTTTCGACAATGTCCTTGAACGAAATCCAATCGGCTTGTTGACGTTCCCTTTCGTGTGAAAAAGCACTGCGCCGATTCCTTTTTGCCATGCGTCGCACACTAGTTTCAGTGGTTGTGAAGGGTCGAAATGAACCAACACCCCTGCTTGCTGCAAACACCGTTTTGCTTTGTCCAACGCCGTTTGTTGCTCTTCTGTCCAGAGCCAATGTGTGTTCTTTTGCAGCAGCCGCTACAATGGAGAGAGCAGGTAAGAGATATTCGGCAAAAATTTTGAGTAGAAAGTGATGATGCCGAGAAAAGAACGAAGCTCGGCTACATTTTTCGAGCTAGGTGGTTCTGTGATAGCTTCGACATTCTTTTCTATTGGGTGCAACCTTGCTGATCGATTCGATGGCCGAGATATGTAACGAACTCTTGCCGAAATTTGCATTTGTCGAGGCGCAGTTTAACGCCACTCTCGCGGAAACGCTGTAGAACGGCTTTTAGCACGTCATCACTTCCTGCTCTTTCCGACACCAAGACATGGTTCAGATAAGCTTGCGCGCCTGATAAGCCCTGTAGAACTGTTTCTATTCTGCGCTGAAAAATGGCTGGCGCAGAGGCAATGCCGAAAAATAATCTGTTGTAACAGAACAGACCTTTATGCGTATTAATAACGCATAACTGGCGCGATTCCTCATCGAGAGAGACTTGGTTATATGCGCCTCGTAAGTCTAGTGTGTTGAAATTTTTTCCGCCTCTTAAGGACGCGAACATGTCATTGATTACTGGCAACGGGTACTGCTCTAGCTCACGTGCCGAATTTAAAGTGACCTTGAAGTCTCCACAAATCCTAACGGTGCCATCTTTCTTAAGGACGGGTAAAACGGGCGTAGCCCGTTCGGAATGCGGCACTAGTGACAACCCGCCGAATACCACAAGCCTATCAAGCTCTTCAGATACCTTGTCGCGTAGAGCGAAGGGAATAGATCGCGCCTTACAGAACTTTGGCGTGGCTCCCTCTTTCAGCTGTAGGCGTGCCGCGGGTCCTTTGATGAGGCCCAGATCCGAGCTGAAGACACCTGGAAACTCGGCAAGCACGTCAGCAGTGACCTCAGTGGTGGTAGACGCCTGTGCGACCAGCGGCTTGGCTGAGAGGCTAAGGACCGGGGAGCCTGCGTCGCTCAGGAGGGAAATTAGGTCTCGACAACATAAGCGTGGACCGGGGCAATCTAGCACCACCAATGCGCATTCTATAGTTGTACTATCAAGCTCTTCAGACACCTTGTCGCGTAGAGCGAAGGGAATAGAACGAGCCTTACAGATTTTGGGCATGGCTCCCTCCTTCAGCTGTAGGTGTGCCGCGGGTTGTTTGATGAGGCCCAGATCCGAGCTGAAGACATCTGGAAACTCGGCAAGCACGTCAGCAGTGACCTGCGCGGTGGTAGACGACTGTGCGGTCTGCGGCTTGGCTGAGAGGTTAAGGACCGGGGAGCCTGCGGGAGACCGGGGAGAGAAATTAGGTCTCGACCACATATGCTTGGACCGGGGCAATCTAGCACCAGCAGTGTGCATTCTACAGTTCTATTGTCGGACGACACCGGCAAAGGGAGCTCTCCAAGAACTGGCAATTTTCCGAGGGAGCATAATAACTTCATGCGTGAAGGCCGTAGCGAAGGCCAAGTGTTTTTGCGCTGCTCGAATAGCTGTCGCGACACTACGCATACCGGCGAACCCGTATCGATGAGCATCGAAACGTCCACACCTCCCCATGTGAAGGTGCGTCGTATTGGAGGCTTCACATTTACCTCCCGTGTCGATTTTAACGTGCAAATGTGCATGCTATCCTCTGTCTTCATATGTCTCCCCTTCTTTAATAGCCAGTACTCTGCCGCGAAATCCTCGGGTTCCTTCTCGAGTTCGAGATCTTGTGCTTTCTTCGTTCCGGCATTTTACTGCTAGGTGACCACGTCGACCGCAGTGATAACAACGAGCATTACTCCAACGGCAGGCATTACTGTTGTGCTTTGTGCTGCAACAACGCCCACATTCGGCAAGTACCTCTTCCGTTGAAGTTGACTGCACCTTCATTTTAAACACCGCCGATGAGTCTGCGGCCATTTTATTGGCATCCTTATCTGCAGCTTCAGCCGCCAGTTCCATCGTTTCAGCGTCCTCTACGGACAGATCTTTCTTTGACAGGAGTTGTTTCAGCTGGGCACTCGATCTTATGCCGCACACAATTCTATCCCGTATCATTCGGTCGAGCAAGGTACCAAAATTTCAGTTCGCAATTCGACAAATTTCCGCGATGAAATCTTGAACGGACTCACCGTCAAGCTGGCAGCTGTTGAAGAAGCGGAAACTTTCGATAATTTCATGGCGCTTGGGATCAAAGAACTCGTTCAGGACCTTCACGTCGTCTTCGTACTCCAAAGAATTCGGCTTCTTTGGCGCTACTCATGCTGCTAATATTTGAACGGTGCGCGTGTTTAAAGCTGCTACCAAAAAGCGCCCGTTTCTTTGCCGACTCCGTCACGCCCGTTGCCGCAAAGTATGCCTCTGCCTTGATAACATAGGCCTTCCAGTTGTCTCTTTCGTCGTCGAAGTCGGGCAGTTGCTGGTGTGCCATCTTCGAGTCGTCGCTCCAGTAGCGTAGCTGCCGTCCGGTGCTTCAAGGTTTTGCCAGGGGTTTTGATTTCTGTTTCTCGTCGCCACTGTTACATCGTAGCTCGGACACTGCGCTTGACGCAGTCGAGGCAGACACAAGCTGACAAGCTGGAATAATGGGCGTTTATTTTCAGTGCACGTCCAAATATATAAGAGAGCTTAAGAAAGGAATGGAAGGGAAACAAAGTAAGAAAACAAGATAGGTAACCAGATTGGCACGTATAGCCGTCGACATCATCTGATAACTAATAAGAAGAATATTGCAGTTATAACACGAGTGAAAGCAATGATAAGATAGGCGTAGAAGACTGCTCTGGGCATCCCCGAAACGGCATTGACGGTGAAGTTTTCAACTCAGGGGCAGCACAACACGTTCAGAAAACATAAGGAAGCCCTGCTACGCATGCAACAGCTGTGACATGCGCAAACAATGACAGGAAGGGCTCTCCTAAGAAGGTCAGAGTACGAGGGGAAACTGCGGGAAGTCGAAGGAATGTGCAAAACTTCGGACGAGCAACGCAGGAATGAGAGCTTTATAATGAAGCTTAGAGAGCTAGAGCGAAGTTATTTATTTTATTTTATTTATTTCCACAATACTGCAGACCCTCATTTGAGTCCAGGCAGGGAGGGCAGAAAAATACATTCACTCAACACAAAAACAGTTACATCGTAAAACACAGAACAATAAAATTGTGTAATGTAGTACATATATTTAAAATAGCTCACAGAGTGCCTTGTCAAAATCAACAGCCGACATCACCTGTAGAGGCAGGGCGTTCCATTCGTCAATCGTTTGTGGAAAAAAAGAAAATTGAAAAGTGTTAGCATGCGCGAAGTATGGTGCTAAGGTGTGAACATGATGACGACGAGTTGTACGCGTTTCTGAAAACTGCACAAAGGGGACTGGAGAAATGCCTAGTTTTCCATGGATTAGCTGGTGAAGGAAGGATAGGCGGGCTATCTTGCGTCTGACGTGGAGTGGTTTAATATAATTTGCTGCCATTAACGAAGATGGGGAATCAGTTCTCTTGTATCTAATAAATATTGAAACGTACTGCGCGTCTCTGTATTTTTTCTAATTCTGCTATGTCTTTTTTTGCATGGGGGTCCCAAACGATGGCGGCATATTCAAGTTTTGGTCTTATAAGCGTATTAGAGGCTAATAGCTTGCAGCTGCTCGGTGCGCCCCTAAGTTTATGGCGAAGAAAACCAAGTTTACGTAAAGCTGAGGATTTAATGTGGTCTCTATGGTCATTCCATTTTAGTTGCGAGTCTATTACAATACCAAGATACTTATACCTTGGCACTTCTTTAACCAGAACGCCCTTAATGCAGTAGTTGAAGGAAAACGGATTTTTCTTCCTTGTTATCCGCAAGAGCACAGTCTTCTGAGTGTTTATTTGCATACCCCATTTTTCACTCCAGGAAACGACACTAAGCAGAGCATTATCTAAATGTTCCTGGTCAGAAACGGAAGATACCGGAGTATATATCATTCAATCATCGGCAAACAGAGCAATCTTAACAGCTGGGTTAATACCAGAACTAGATTATTTACATAAATTAAAAAAAGTAGAGGACCAAGCACACTTCCCTGAGGAACTCCAGAGGTTACAGGGAGCGGGGGAGAACAACTACCGCCAATCTCCCAAACTGCGTCCTGTGTTGTAGATAAGCTGCAATCCAAGCAATGAGCGGAGGTGGTACACCAATGAGCTTCAGTTTTAAAAGAAGTTTGTTATGTGGCACCTTGTCAAAGGCTTTGGCAAAATCTAAAAATAAAACATCAATTGGCCTGACTTGTCTAAAGCTGCACTGAAATTATGAATGGCTATTATCAGTTGGGTAGTAGTAGAGAATCCTTTCCTAAAGCCGTGCTGAGCAGAGTTTAACGCACCATTACTGTTTAATATTGCAAGTATATGATTGGCAATAATATGTTCAATAAGCTTACAACAGGATGTCGTTAGAGAGATTGGGCGGTAGTGGTTTACACAGAGCCGATCATCATTTTTATAAACAGGAATAACCTTCCCTGTCAGCCAATCAGGAGGCAAGGAGCAAGAAGATAAGGAAGAACGAAATATTTTGGACAAAAAACGAGACAATGATTCAGCATAGCGCCGCAAAAATGCATTAGGGATGCCGTCTGGGCCGGAAGAACACTTCGTATCTAATCGGAGTTGCATTTAAATGACACCCCCATCAGATACAATGTCTAAAGTTTCAAAGGGATCACAAAGAAAACCGTCATTATCATTTCCATCAGCTGAGAATACAGAGTGAAAATAATTATTAAAAGCTGTGGCAATGCCCATTTGGCACCTAACAACGCATCCATTCGCAACTATTTGCTCGATCGGTTTATGTGACTCTCTGATATGATTCCAAAACTTAGCAGGGTTACTTTTTATGAATTCCGGGAGACATTCTGTGAAGTACCGTTTCCTGGCAAATCTAATATTCGAAGAAAGTTCAGCTGCAAGTTCTGCTAAAAGATCTATGTTTGCCCGTTTCGAGCGCTTCAGGCGCTTTACTTTACGTTTGAGATGAATAATGTGGCGATTAATCCACGGATTATTTTTTTACAGCTTTTTTTTTGTCTGGAATGAAATTCAACAGACAAAATTCACAGCGCTCCTTGAAAGTATCCCACAAAATTGAAACATCTTCACCCGAAAATCTGTCAAAAGCAATGTCTAAATAATCAAGTACTGATTAATCATTTGCACCTGAAAAGTCTTTTATATCTTTAAGCAAATTTTTGCGCGGTTTATCACAAGAAGAAAATATGACAGAAACCAGTACCAGTCTATGATCTGATATTCCTTCCAATACAGAAGACATCTGCACAGAAAACAAGCGGCTGACAAATACTAAGTCTAAAACGGAATTGCACATTCCTCGCACCCTTGTTGGCTCAGTTACAACTTGTACAAGGTCATGAGCAATCATTATGTCTGAAATTATGTCTGCATTTTCAGAAGGTTCAAAAGATCCATTACACCAATTCATATTTGGAATATTAAAGTCTCGTGGACACAGATACGCACGAAAAGGACGAACAGAAGACAGTTGCGACGGTGGTCAACTAGAGACAAAAAGAGGTTGCCAGCGCATCGACCAGAGACTGCTCTATAAAGGAAGCGGAAGAAGTCGCCGTGACTATAGAGATGGCGGAAGAATTTTGGAAAGACGGTCGCTAACAATTCTAACCGATTCTTAAATAGACTGCCGGAATTTTAGTGACGGCAGGGTGCGCAAGGCCGTACTCCTTGCGCGTACTCCTTGAGGCGACTTGTGATTGAACAGAAAACACTGAAGGAAGAACCAGGCCTACCAAAAAAAAGGATTATGTGGATGCCGGGACATGCGGGGATGGTGGGGAGCCAAGATCTGGACCGAGTAGTTCGAGGATACGTGCGGCACCGAGCGCCCGGGACATCCGCCCTCGAGGAACCTACGCCAGTGACGTGCCAGTACTCGGCGATCCCCAAGCATTGTAGGGGGACGAAGCGGAGATACGCACCGCCACATAAGGAACTAAACAGAGAAGATGCGGGTGTACGGAAAAAGCTCCTCACTTGAAAGTACCCCAATCTCTGCATTAGGAACATTATTAACCCCACGGTATATCCGTGTGTATGCCCGTGGTGTGGGGCAAGCCCCACGATGTGTTTCATAACATAGGCACGCCAGAAGATTGGCGTGGTACAAGTAATACAAAACCATAGCGCGGAGCAATGGGATGTAATGCTGGCCACCGACCGCTGTGAAGAGCAGCGAGGTCTGGTACAGCGTGCTCTTCGGGCGGCGGAAGCAAGTGGAGCACCAGACTGCGCTGAAGGCTCCATGAGAAAGAGCAACCGCTAAGAAGAATACTTTCTTAGTGCAATGCAGGTATGCGCGCACTCATTTTACCGATCGGATTCGAAGCCAGAGTGCTCTGTGGGAAGAGAGTTCGGAACCGCATAGCCACGAGGAGTGCCGTGTCACTTGAAGCAACGTGGTGAACACAGTCTGCGCGCCAATGCTGCAGCAGTGGCGGCGGAACTTTCGATCACGTCATCCGCAATGCCTTAAAGAAATAACGAAATAAAAGAAGGAAATAAAGAAGAAGAAAAACATTGAAGTGTTTGCAATGATAAGCAAAACGTGTTGCAGTGGTTTTAAAAATGCCCGCGCAGTCGTTAGTGTGGTAAACTGCTTGCTAGTGCACTCTTGCCTTGCTTTAGGAGAGCTTTACCTGCCATTGTATTTTTTGTATGATTCTTTTTCTATCGGCCCCTGCCAACCCATTCAGTTTCAGCATGCTACCTTCCGCGGTGGCAAAGTGATTAGGGCGTTTCGGTAGGAGAGCTCGAGGATTCGAGTTCGCTCTGTACGCGGCTTTCGCGTTTCGATGAAGCCGAAATGCAAGACATCCGTATACTATGGCTAAGTCAGCGCACGATAAAGAACACAATGTGGTCGTAATCATTCTGGAGGTGTCCACTGGGGACGTTTACTTTGTTTTCATTATCTCCTTGCTTCATTCATCCCTTATTTCCCCCTTGGCGCAGTTGAATTGTACGCCGAGAAATGAACTAGTTTGTGCGCCATTTCCTTCATTCAAAAGCAACTTTATTTTGGAACCTGCCAGAGTGTGCTCTGGATCAAAAGCAGCTGCACCGCACCCGTCGATAAGGCAAAAACTGACGCGAGATAAAAAATGAACATTTAAAATAAGGTATTTGGGGAAAAGAAATGGCGCAGTATCCGTCTCACATCTCGGCGGACGCCTGACCCGCGCCGTAAGGGAGGAATAAAGGAGGCAGTGAAAGTACAAAGGAAGAAAGCGGTGCCGTAGTGGAGGGCTCCGGATTAATTTCGACCACCTGGAGATCTTTAACGTGCACTGAAATCGCACAGCACACGGGCGCCTTCTGCATTTCGCCTTCACCAAAACGAGGTCGCCGCGGTCGGGTTCGATCCCGGGTACTCCGGCTCAGTAGCTGAGCGCCCTAACCACTCAGCCACCGCGGCCTGTCGGGAGACATGCCCGCCGCAGAAATTTCAGCACGCAGCGGACTACTTTTGGAGTGACTCGAGCTCCGTGAAGAACACGCAGGTGATTGCCTGCTCTTTTGCCGGACACATTGGAATTTATCGGCCTGATTTTAATATGTGTCAAACTTAAAGGCTATTGTAAAACCGCACGGCAATGTATGCATTTTGGTGTGCCAGAAATTAGGCGCAACACTTGCGCACGTCCAAGAAAGTATGCAAGAGTTTGGTATGAAAGCAGTCTTAGCCATCGCTGTGGCAAGCAATGGCAAATCGCTTTACATCCAAACCATGCAACCGCTGAAAATCGAAAGCAACTTGTTGTATCATTTACCCTGTGTTAGAAGTAAGTCATCTCTCGGCATATAAGCAGCGATTTTTCTGTGTGCGTTTCTTCTGTTTGTGTGTGTGTGTGTGTGTTTGTGTGAAACATTCATCCTCCCGTACGTGTGTGTTGCCTCCGGGCACCCACCGGTAAAAAATGCATACTTCATGGACGAGTGTCTACTCTAAACCCGCTTTCATTACCCAAGAGTTCCACCCATCCCCTTCCAGCTTGCACATGCACTGCGCCCATCTGGACTATATACAAGCCTGTGAACAAAACAAGCCCTCGACACGCCGAATCGAAGAAGGGAAGAGCAGAATCAAATTCACACAGGCAACTAAAAGCCGATCTCTGTAAGCACTATGTGCAACTTGTACTCCTAACGGAGACCTGTCGCATGACATCGAATGACTGCGAGCGCAACATCACAGCGCAAGCTATCTATACATGCAGCTATCTATGTCAAATTTTAAGTCAAGTTATTCAAAATAAGTGAAGTGCGGCACTGTTGTCGCCTGCTTCGGATCGTTTTTGCTCAAGTTGCGCCTTCACAAAATGAAAGGAAGCTTCTGTGAGCAAAGGAACAGGGTACGATTGGCTGGTTTCCGGAGGATTTGTTGTTTCTAGCTTCTAGCGAGGTGCTCAAAAAATTAAAAGATTTCAATAGGTCACTTCTTATGGCTTCAGAGGAGGAGAAAAAGAAAAATATTGCAGTTATTCCTTATCTTCATCGGTGTTCTCATCAACTAAAAAACGTGGGTAAAAGATATGGCGTTAATGTTCTCTTCTCTGCCCCTCAAAAAGTTAGTAGTGTTTGTGCGAAGTTTGCTGCGTGCTCTAGCAGCGGCGCAGGAAGTAAAAGGAAGCAGTGCACCGTGAACCACGGGAACCATTATGTCAGATGTGCAAAAGGAGTGGTGTATCAGATTTGCTTCTCTTGGGGCCGGACATATGTCGGTCAAACGGGCCCCTGCCTTAATGTGAGCCTGCAAGTCGCTTTCATCTAATCTCGCTAAACACTGTTCGAAATGCAGTGGTTGCAAGCCTTTGCTTGATAAAACGAAAGTCTTCTTGCGACACCCTAATCAGCTAACCAGAGAGCTTTCAGAGGCCTATCACATCCTTAAGAATCAGCACACGTATGTTGCCGACCCCATGGTGGTTCTGCATGAAAAGGAATTTTCTTATCTTGACGCGCCTGCATGAGCACTTATCCTGATGCGCTTGTGTGAAGGCTTTTGTTTTGTTTGCGGTGTTTTCTCTCTTTTGTGTGTCTCCTGAATAACAGCCCAGTTGGCAGTAAGCGCTTGTGTTGGTCGTCCTTGTCCGTTGTCCTGAGTGTGCTTTATATATTTTTACAAGATGCAATACCAACTAACTGAAATGTCGATTCTGCTTCAGTTTCCAGGAAAGACTTTAGGGTCATTCCAGGCCAAACGTACTAGAGTGAGCGCTCGACCCCCTTCGATTTTCCCGATAAAATTTGTGGCTCTTTATTGAACCGACTAAAGTAATAAGCCTTGGTAACTTTGACGAAAAATTTTGTGTTCCTTTGTTTTAATATTTTACCCAAACACACTGTTTTTGCAATTTTTTTAATACTCTTTCGCGGTATTGGCGAGTAGCAAACATGCTTCGCCGCTTCTCTATAATATGTACTATCTCGTGAAATGGTTTAAAGGTTTCTAGTTTATACCGGTTTAATGTCCCAAAGCGATAATGATAATGATGATTATAGATTTTATGGCGCAATAGCATCTATGGCCAAAGGGCGCCATGGCTAGGTATTTTCGGCTTCTTAAGGTGGGGTCAAAGTACAATTTTCTAAGAACTTCACCCCAGATAACCGAGCACCTGGCCAGGGTACCGCCCAAAGCGGCTCAGGCTTTGAGAGACGCCGTAGTCAAGGCCTCGAAAAATTTCGACCACCTGTGGTTCTTTAACGTTCACTGACATCGCACATTACGTGGGCCTCTAGAATTTCGCCTCCATCGAAATTCGAACGCTGCGGCCAGGATCGAAGGCGTGTCTTTGGTGTCAGCAGCGGAGTGCCATAGCATTGATTCACGTCGGCTTCAAGTGATTTAAAGTATGATACAACACAGTATATTTCAGAAAAAAATATGTCGAACTTAAAAAAAAAGTGTGCTGTGCAGCGTTCTCACGCACAATATTCGTACAGAGGCGTTTCTAGTAAAAATATAAATTGTAGCTAAATTTGATAGTTGCATTAAAATATTGCTTTGAAATTTTTATCGGAGATTTTTTTGGTTTAAGCGAGAGAAAAAAATTGAAATTAAGCGCTGCACCTCGACCCATGATTGACCCGTACCGCCAGTGTCCTGCTCGGCATGCTTTTGCCGGTTCCCGAGAGTCAAACTGTACCCGGGAAGCGCGCTGCAGCAAACATTAAGTAGATAAGAGTGCTCCAGGGGGCTCTGTCTCGTCAACCAAGCCTGTGCGTTGGCCGGCTGGAAGACCAAAATCGCTCCACAGCGCCATGACGGCGGTCGCGACGGCTCAATTGCAGTGTCTAAGTACGCATGACGCAGGGAGACGCACCACTGCTACATGGGCCGATCGCTAAGCAGCGCCAAAGCGGTGTTGTGATAGCGGCCGCAAGGTGGCTTTAGTACACTGCGCGCTGCATGTAAGACATCAGCTACTCCGTGACTTCGGCAGTGGTTATGGAGACAACATAAGAACCTATGCAAGCAAGGCAATGGGCGGCCTTTGAAAATCGTCATGGAGGTGAGCCACCATATTTCCCTTATCCTACGGCTATAAGGGTAATTTCGACCGTACATTAAATGGGAATTGCATGAGGCTGTGCTCCTCGCGATGCGACGCACGGTGTTGCGCATGTGCCACTGGCACACGCCACGAAGCGATGTGCCTTGGCTGTAGAACAGTGCGGTTTCATGCTAGCATGTGTTACTACCGCTTCAACATTCAGTCGGCTCACTTTGTCAAGAATATAAAACCCCACTGGTGCGCTATCAGGATTGATAAAATCTGTATTGAAAGTCGCTGTGTACACGTAGTCTGTTTGGGTGTAGACGTCATATGTTTAAATCAAGCGGCAGGAAAATTTCTAAAGGCAATTTTACCAGCAATGAATGTGCATTTTGCTATCGGGCTAACATGAACGAAGGCATGAAGAGCCACAGAATCGGTTTCTACTGAGAACGAGGATTGCGTGCATTCGTCCTTCAGTAGTATTAGCGACATTTGACAGAACTAGGCAGCAATTTAATATGCAATTCAGTGAGAAAAGGTACTCAACTCATGGCACACTGTTTGCTGCTTCGTGAGACGTTGCGCTACTGCATCGATGATGTCGCAGACCTGGCACTGCCAAATGGAACCTCATATATCAGACTTCGACGAATGCTTCACATCATTTTAGAGTTATGCCACACTAAAATATGTATTTCGCTGTACCCCATGAAAATATATAGCAGCATTAACCTTGTAAAAGAAGTTATCAAGCAATATCGGCTCTGCGGTCCGCGTTAAGTTATTGTAACTCAAAGCAGAAACTACGTTTCGCATGCATTTCGTGCACATTGAGCGTAAAATATCTCTGTCGTCAGAAAAAGCAGTGTTCTACTTTCCGGTCGACGAGTCGTGTGGGGTTTAGAGTTTGTCGGCTGTAAAAAAAAAACGACATTTTAGCGAGATGCAACCAGTGCCCAGAGAGTCTCTACCGCGTCATGAAGCAGGAATATTGTAATGTATGATAACGAAATTTTTTTTCTCTGGGGAAAGGAAGCGTCATCAATAGTGCTGTTGCATAACAAGTAGCAAAAAACCGCACTCTCGAATGCCACCACCTCCTGGAACAGAGCTATACCGTCATTTATGTACCAGCAAGTGCCAATCGATATACCAACTTTGAATGTGTTTCTAGAAGCAAGGATCGTGAAAATAACAGGTGTCGCGAAAACTAAATGGACCACGCGGCTGGTGGACCACCTGATTTCCAGCGCACTCTAGTAGCGGAAGCGCATGCTGAGAACGATGGTCCGGCGGACCCATCCCGCAGTTTTGATGCTGCCGTTATTGTCGGCACGGGCGATTTTGTCATCAGTGCTTGCCAGTGGCGCTTTTAACACACTATTCAAGAATTTATCGTTGGAACGCATCGTGCCGGAAGAGTGTCTTTCACGGCCCGAGTGTTATGCTTCGTCACGAATGCGACCACTGCATAAGGATTGGTGTTCTCCTGCCTATGGTAGTTCGCGCTTCGCTTCGAGGTTATTCTTCAAACACCGAAACACGGTGTGCCATCCATAAATTCTTGCATGAAGTGCCCCTGGCGAGCATCAAAAGAAGCATCTCCGCTGCGGCTTTGCTGGCGGTAAGGCCAAGGTTCATGATAATCCATAACAGCGCGACAGACGGGACAGAGAAGAGAGGACACAACACAGAGCTCTCTGTGTTGTGTCCTCTCTTCTCTGTCCCGTCTGTCGCGCTGTTATGGATTATCGCGAGCACCAACTCGCCCAACAAATGGCATTGCCAAGGTTCATGTTCTTGTCGCGTTCGAAGGGACAAAACGCGTCCCAAAACATTATGGCGGAATACCAGTTTCAACTTACAATTTAAAGTACCCTAGGACAGGGTGCCACATCACCCACTGAAGAAACATTATAAAAATAGAAAAAAAGATCGGTTGAATAAATTAATGCGATTTAACTTTTCTTCTAGCTTAAAAAAAAGATGTCAAATTTGCTTGTAGTAATCATAGTGAAATTTGTATAATATGAGACAAAGTCCATTCTGGAATCTTACTACGAGGGGGGGGGGGGAGGGGTCACCGACTCTGGTTCACCATTGTCGGGATGCCCTCTCCAAGCATCTGCGCACGGCACGGGTTCTCTGTGCGAGACGTGGCCGTAAAGTTGCTTCGCTTATGGGGGTATAACGTCCAAATGCAACTCAGCATCGGCCGTAGTAAATTCTGAAGTTACCTTGCGGTAACTGCACCCGTTACTGCAAGGTAAGCGTTAACAGGTAACCGGTAACAAGTTACCGCGAGGTAACTGTCTCGTTCTATAAACCCTTCATGAGTGCGCCGCTTTAACGCATCAGCGTTAGCTGTGTAGGAAGTTTAAGACATGAACGTTACTTTTTCGTGGATATAATAAGCATCGATGTAGCTCTAAATTCGAAGCGTTTAAGGTGGTTGTTTTAAACGGGCCTACTATAGACGGGTTATACTTAGCGGCAGGTCCCTCATGCTTTGGTGGTCGCTGAAAACAACGCTGTAATGAGTAATGCACTAAAAGATTGATATTCATTAGGACGCGAAAGACCTGAGTATAGTACGTAGCCATTTGAACTTTGATTGTTGGGCTACCTCAAGTTTTGTCACAGCTCGTAAGCTCAGTTATACTTCTGGCCTACAGTACTTGTACCGCGGCGAAGCGAGAAAAGCGCTGGAATTGATGACCGGTCATTCTCGGGGTGCTCCTACGTCTAACCGCTAGGTGACGCTGGGGTCCCCGATTTGGCAACTTTAACCTACATCAAAATGTTACCCGATATGAAACCGCTGTCAGCACGCCGACCACGGCACGCAGTTGCCGCTGACACGGTAGCGGCTGCATAATTGGAGACCATACTGATGCGAAGGATCTTGGAAAGTATGAACTAACCGAAACGCTCATGTCACGTTCCAGCCGGTACTTTTATTAAAGCTTTTGCGTCACTCAACAAGGCATTATACAAAGAATAGAACGTGTTCCTAGAAAAACCGCTAGAGTACGTGATGCAGTTACTGTGTGGCGGCTACATCCAGAAGGAGCACTTGGAATATGGGTTCATAGGTGCTGCGATGCGACAGCCGAAAGCCGAAGAGAAGGCGGCCATGTTCATCGCAGGCACGTTACACCGCGCCCGTGGGCTCGCGTAACGCCCACTCGACTTGCGGCTGTCCCGCTTGCACAGCGTCATGCAACGGCCGACGAAGTAGAGCTGCTCGGCGGTAAGGTTGAGGCCAGGGAGCGTCTGGCTCTGGTGGTCGCTGGGTAGGTTCCGGAGCGCCTGGTAGGCCGTCGCAGCGCCCACCAGGTCCCCAATGTTCTCCGAATCCACGATGTCGTCGAGACTCGAGACTTTGTGCACCGAGCGTCCTGCCTGCGGTATAGGTCAAATCACATACGTTTTTTCTCTCGTCAAATATATACAGCGCGATGGACAGAAGAGACCAAGAAAAAAAGATTGCCGCCAGTGGTGTGTGTTTATGAGTTTCGCCGCTTGATTAATTTGACCGCCGATAAATGAATTGCATCACCTTTAACCTACGCCTTCGCAATCTCACGTTAAGTGCGAGGTGGTGGAGCGTACCGAAAAAATTACATATGGCATTTAAGGAAATTACGGGCGATTAATATGACGACATTGCAACTCTATTGCACTGATGTTCGAATTCTATTCTTATGCTGTTCCAATTCCAATCTGAATAAATTCCACTTTTATTCTTTGGCAGTGGATGTAGTTGTATGAATTAGTACTGACTTTTACTGGTCAACGTCTTGTATTTTACCACCTTTGATGACGTCACACCGTTTCGACCAGCCACGAATTTTGTAGCGCCGCCACTTCATGGTCGACGTCGAGCGTCGTGTTCGGGACACATCTCAGGCTTTGCATTAATCAGTGTCTGAACTTAACCGCTTCTTAGCCTGATCCAACGTTCCCTCCTTTCATGCTAGTTCTTTCGTTGAGAACTTGGAGAACGAAAGGAATGCTTTTTTTTTGGGGGGGGGGGGGTCCGTAGTCGATAATTATAATAAAGCTGTCTCAAAGACGAACTGTCTATGCTCCGCTCGCTCGCGAGAGAACTAAGCTGGACGTATTGAGAGTTGACACAGAAAAGATACGATGTAAAGATATAAGAAGGTGACATCAATCATAAGGACGAGTGAGGCGACCCACTATATGGGCGAGTCATCCAGGAAGTACGCAACTAAACCAGCGTAACAAAAATTTAAATTTAAGTTCGGTTTGAAAAGCAAACAAGAATAGCTAGGAAATGATTTTTCCTTTCCCCATTGCGGCACTGGTAAAGCGCAGAACAGCCTACGTCGAAAATATAATGCCGATTATGGTGACTAAGAACAGACGTTAGAATTTTTCGAATTGAGAGCCGTTATGGAGTATTGCTTCTACGGTCTGGCTCTGGATAACTGCATTTGTTTCAAGATTGCACACTAAACACGCGCTTGTTTTTGCCACACATTGATATATATATATATATATATATATATATATATATATATATATATATATTGTAAGACATACAATTGGGGCTTGCTGCTCCAGCGGCCAGTGCCGCCGAAGGAGAGAAAGCTGAAGAAGACGAAGCTTACGCAGTTCAGTTTGCGAAGAAGGCGAAGCTGACGCTCTCGAACTCTTGATTTTTCAAAATTCACGATTGGTGCTACAATTTTGTCATCATCTTCCATGGAAACTTCTTTGTTTATTCAACTACACCTTGGCCAATCCCCCCACGTGGGTTTTGTGCCATATACCTGGGGTGAAGAAGAAGAAGAACGAACTCGCGGCTTGGAGCTACGCTGTGTCGACAAAGATTTTGCCTGTCCACATTTCTTGTGCGTCTGATTAGCGTCTTTACATTTAGTGGAGGTGCGCGATAAAGGGCGGTGAGGGTGAGGCATTGTAGAAGCGAGTGGCGGGTTAGGAAAGACGGTGCAAGGTGGCGCATAGGCAGGAACAACCGGCTGAGGTCGTGGCCGGACGACTGCTTCAGCATAGGTCAGCGGTGCAGTGCCTACAGGAGGTGGATTAACGGGCGGCAGGACGTCTGCAACCTGCTCCTAGATGACACGCTGAATGAAAGGCGAGAGCGTTGGCGTTGGAGCGGGTGGGCAGGTAACCAGTGATAGCTGGCGGGCAACCTCCTCCCGCACAAACTGCTGGATCTGCTGAAGAAGGGTCGACTGATCGTGAGCAGGACCGCCGACAGCCAAGCTCGAAAGGGTGTCGTCCGGGAAATGGTACGGCGGGTGACAAGACGCTGTTTCCGGTGCTCGTCATTACTCTGACACAACGAAACGACGTCGGAGATGGTTTGAAGATTTTTGGACACTAACATCTGAAATGCGTTGTCCTCAATCCCTTTAAGAATGTGTTTGATTTTGTCCGCGTCGCTCATGGATGGATTCCGACGCTTGCATAAATCAACGACATCCTCGATATATAGCTTGTGAAATTCTCGCCGCTCTGCTGGGCCCGATTGCGCAACCGTTGTTCGGCACGAAGTTTTCGGACAGCGGGGCCACCGAAGACATCGGTAAGGCTGGTTTTGAGGGCAGCCCAGGTAGAAAAATCGGCTTCGTGGTTGCGAAACCACAAGTTGGCGACGTCGGTCAGATAAAAGATGACGTTGGTCCGCTTGATGCTGTCGTCCCATTAATTATAGGTGCTAACGCGTTCATAGGAGGCGAGCCAGTCTTCGACGTCGGTGTCGTCCGTGCCGCTGAAGATCGCAGGGTCGCGCTGACGCACGGGACCGGAAAAGACGACGGCGGCGGGAACAATGGAGCCAGGCTGGGGCTGGGTGTCAGTCATCGTTGTAGAGGCTGGTAAGGGGTGTAGATGTTAAGGTCCGTAGATCCGTAAGGTCTGTAGCTCCAGGGTGGGAACAGGCAGCACCTCCACCAAATGTAATGCCTCGCAGCGCTCCACGCCCTCTGAATCCGTGGCGCACACAAGATAACCACCCGATTTGCTATACTTGCGGCTTCGCTGGCCATGTGGCCCGTTGGTGCCGCACCCACGGATCCTGCCCTAACGACTACAGGCGAGCACTGACGTAAGACGTTCCCGTGCCCTCCTCACCTGACTGTTCTCATCTGCCCCAGCATACCTCTACCTATCGCTCCGACTCCTACCACCGAACCCCCCGGTCGCCATCTCTTCGCCGCCGTTCGGTCTCTCCTATGAACCGCCGGTCGCCACCCCTCCAAGCGGAAAACTAGGCGCCGCAGTTGCGGAGGCAAGAACTGCGCCGTCGCCGACCGTCTCAAGCCCTAATGCCGCTCTTGTGAACATTCTTGAAGTGCTGGTTGAAGGTGTTCCCGTTCATGCGCTGATTGACACTGGTGCTGCGGTCCATTATTAGCCGCAACTTGTGCCGAAAACTAAAAAAAGTGACGACGCCGCTTTCTGAAATTTCCCTTCGAACCGCCAGCGCTGACCCCATTCGACCTCTAGCAGCGTGCACCGCTCGCCTCATCATCCAAGGCCTCTCCAACACCATTGAGTTCTTCGTTCTTGCCCGCTCCTCTCACGACATCATCCTCGGTTGGGAATTTCTGTCCGCGCATCACGCAATTATCGACTGTGCACGTGCTCAAATTGATTTGTCACCGCTGTGTGGTACACTTGTGGACGCCTCCCCTGCTGCTGCCGCGCATATTCTCGCCACTGACGGCACCGACGTGCCGGCATTCTCTTCTGTTCTTGTGTCCCTTACTTGGGCTGCACTCCCTGACGCTACTGTCCTTTTTTCGCCCTCACCCCTTTGTGCGCACCGCAAATCTGTCATGGTCCCGCATGCTGTGCTCACAATTTCTGGTATTTGTAGCGCCCTATACGTTGCGAACCCGTTGCCGATCCCGATGACTTCATTTCGGGGAGAATCGCTTGGCGCGGTTGATGTCATCGATCTCGACGACGCTTCACCTGTTCCGGATGACCATCCCGCGTATGACATCAACGCCCTCACCCCTCCCATCGTCGCAAACGATCAGACCTCACCCGACCGGCTTGCCGATTCCGTCGATGCCGCTCTGCCACCTCTCCAACGCGCCCAGCTTGTCACCTTGCTTCAGTGCTTCCGCGCGTCCTTCGATTCTCATCAAGACATCTTGGCTCGTGCAACAGCGATTCGCCACCATATCGACAATGGAACACATCGACCTTTGCGCCAGCGCCCCTTCCGCGTCTCCTCCGCTGAGCGCCACATAATTGATGATCAGGTGAGCGACATGCTACACCGTGCAGTGATCCAGCACTCACAGTCCGTGGGCTTCTCCCGTTGTTCTCGTCAAGAAAAAGGACGGTTCCATTAGATTCTGCGTCGACTACCACCGGGAAAACAAAATTACTCGGAAAAACGTCTACTCCCTGCCTCGTATAGATGACGCGCTTGACTGCCTGCAGGGGGCAGAGTACTTTTCTTCGTTAGTTCTGCGCTCGGGATACTGGCAGGTGCCGATGGCTGAAGCCGATCGCCCGAAAACAGCTTTCATCACGCCTGATGGGCTGTATGAATTTAATGTGATGCCTTTCGGTCTCTGCAACGCGCCTGCAACTTTCGAGCGCATGATGGACAACATCCTACGCAGGCTGAAATGGCAAACATGCCTCTTCTACTTGAACGATGTTGTCGTATTCTCTCCGGATTTCCCGTCTCATCTTCTTCGTCTTGAGAGTCTCCATAAGTTTCTCAGTGACGCTGGCCTGCAGCTTAATTTGAAGAAGTGTCACTTTGGCGCCCGACAGCTGACTATCTTAGGCCACATCGTGTCCAAGGATGGTGTCCTCCCGGACCCTGCCAAGCTACGAGCAGTTTCTTATTTCACGAAGCACACCTCCCTTGAAAGAAATTAGAAGCTTTATTGTACTTTGCTAGTACTTTCGTCGGTTCGTCAAGAATTTTGCTGCAATTATCGCCCCACTGACAATTCTCGCCGGCGGCCACGACTTACCGGCCTGGTCCACTGCATGCCACGAAGCTTTTGCCATGCTGCGCCATCTTCTCACCTCCCCTTTGATCTTGCGCCATTTCGACCCTTCCGCCCCTACAGAACTCCACACGGACGCCAGCGGCATCGGTCTGGGTGCCATTCTTGCTCAGCGGAAACCTGGCTTCAATGAGTACGTCGTTGCTTGTGCAAGCCGTGCACTCACAAAAGCGGAGACTAATTATTCCGTCACGGAAAAAGAATGTTTGGCAATTATTTGGGCGATCACAAAATTTCGCCCTTACTTATATGGGCGCCCGTTCGCTGTCATCACAGGTCACCATGCCCTTTGCTGGCTGTCGTCACTCAAGGATCCTTCCGGCCGCCTCGCTCGTTGGGCTCTCCGATTACAAAACTACGACATTCAGGTCATTTACCGCTCTGGACGCAAACACTCAGATGCTGACGCTCTCTCACGCTCCCCTGTGTTCTCTGAACTCGACTACCCTCTATTTCCAGCCTCACGCCTTCTTTCAGTACAATTGATATGGCTTCTCAGCAGCGCAAGGATCCTTGGGTAGCTTCTATTCTCGACATCTTATGCAACCGCTCTGCCAGCCCCCCTTCTAGAGCACTCCGTCGTCAAGCCCGTCACTTTGTCGTGCGTGACCAGCTGCTGTACCGTCGCAACTACCTACCAGATGGTCGCAATTGGCTGCTCGTGATTCCCCAGTATCTCCGCTCCGCTATTTGTGCCAGTATCATGACGACCCGCAATGCGGTCATGCCAGTCTGCTGAAAACTTTTACCCGCCTACGTCTTCGGTATTATTGGCGAAGCATGTACCGTTCTGTCCGTCAGTACAGACGTCAGCGGCGCAAGGATGTCAGCGGCGCAAGGATCCACAACAGCACTTACCGGCTCCTCTGCAACCTTTCCCTTGTCCGGCCCGCCCTTTCGACCGTGTTGGAATCCACCTTACGGCCCTCTTCCGAGCACTTCTGCTGGGCACCGTTGGATCATTGTCGCCATAGATCATCTCACGCGTTATGCGGAAACTTCCCCGTTACCAGCTGCAAGGGCCTCCGACGTCCCCGGTTTCATACTTCAAAACATCATTCTTCGCCACGGTGCGCCTCAGGAATTTCTCAGCGACCGAGGTCGCGTGTTCTTGTCCGGAGTCCTGGAGGCCCTTTTTCGGGAGTGTCACATCGTCCACCGTACACTTCATCTTACTATCCCCGGACGAACGGCTTGACCGAGCGCTTTAACCGGACCCTCGGCGACATGATGACCAAGTACATTTCATCCGATCACTCCAACTGGGACCGCATTCTACCATTCGTTACCTATGCTTACAAGTCTGCCATTCAAGCAACTACTGGTTTTTCCCCGCATTTTCTTCTCTACGGCCGGGAGCCATCTTCAATTATGGACACCGAGATTCCTCCGAATTTACAACCGTCTCTCAAGCCGGTGCGCATGCCGAAGAATGCCGTCAACTCGCCCGTTCCTTAACTGCTCACGATCAGTACCGTCATAAATGTGCCCGCGCCACTTCTACCTGCCAGCCGCCGGCTTACCTTCCTGACTCGTTAGTTTTGTTTTTGGTGCCCTCCTCCAGCCCAAGCCTGTCGACAAAACTGCTAAGCATATACCAGGGCCCCTATCGCGTAGTTCAGCAGACATCTCCAGTTAACTACCTCGTCGAGCCCCTCACGCCTTCACCTGATAATCGACGCCGCGGCCGCGAAATCGTCCACATCGACCGCCTGAAACCCTACTACAACCCCGCTATCACCTCTTGCCCTTAGGCCGCCAGGATGGCGCCTTTTCACCCCGGGGGTATTGTAAGACATACAATTGGGGCTTTCTGCTCCAGCGGCCAGTCCCGCCAAAGGAGAGAAAGCTGAAGAAGACGAAGCTTACGCAGTTCAGTTTGCGAAGACGAAGCTGACGCTCTCTTTTTTTTTATTTTTTTTTATTCGAGAAGTGTGCCATGAGGCATAAGTTGAAAAAGGAAAGGGGGGAAGGAATGCACGGGATTGAAAGTTAAAAGAAGGAGTGAAGAACCGTTGCGCTGAGGTAGTCGCAGAGGTTGTTAATGAAACGGTTGTCCATTGTCCACTTCACGAAGTCACTTTCGCGGTTCCACCGCAGGCCCACCTCCCTGAGGAGCCGTTTTCTGATAGCAGCCGTCGCTGGGCACGTCCACAACAAGTGCCGCACATCACATATGTCCGGTGCAGCGCCACAGTGAGGGCACCTGTCAGGTAGTGGCAGATCTTTGGCACGCCACCGATGACGGACAGATGGTGTCAGAGCCGCCCCTGCCCGAATCCGGCGCACGGATACCTCCTCCTGCCGAGTAAGACTACGGGGGAGAGGGTGCGAACACGGAGGAATTAGAGCGCGTGTTCGCTGGCGCAGAACTTCGGAATCGGAAACGTGGGACAGGAACGGATCAGGGGGAAGAGGGGAAGGTGGCGGATCGTCTAATGTATGAAGATGAGTCATAGCATCCGCTTGAATGTTATGTGGATCCTGCGCATGGCCGCGAATCCAGTGTATGCGCACAGGACATGGATACTTTGCGCAGAGCACATGAATAGATTGTGAAATCTGGAACGTTCGTCGAACAGCCTTCAGCTGTTTAAGGGCGGCGCGGGAGTCGGTGTAAATGTGAACTGTATTGAATGTTGGAACGAGCGGAAGGGAAGCAATGGCATTGTAAATGGCTTGAAGTTCCAATGCCAGGGGAGTGCACGTATCCGCAGTATACGTCGCGCGAGAGTTGAGATGCGGATGAGATGGACTATACACAGCAGTAACTCCCCTCTCTGCAGAATGAGATGCATCCGTGTATAATATGCACCCTTCAGGCAGATACGCTGCTGATACCGACGGGGAAACAGTGGGGCGATTGTCAGTGAGCTGGCACTAGGACCACGGTGGAAGTGTCTTTAAACGATGAAGTTTGAGAGACTGTTTTCGAGCTCTATTTGCCACCCGTTGGTCGATGATCTCACTGAGTGTATTAAGTTGGGCGAACTCCTGTAGCACAGGTATGGGTGTTAAACGAGGCAGATATGTTATGACGCGCATAGCCTCACGATTGATAGCTTCAAGGGAGTCCCACTGTCTGCGGGTGAGACGTTGAAATTGAGCCTGATATAGTATCCGTGGCTGAAGGATAGAGCGCACAAGCTGGCGGGCCGTATGAGCACGTGCGCCACCAGAGCGCATAGCTATGCGACGAATCAGACCTAGAGTAGCGTGAGCCGATTTACGGGTGGCTGTCAGCCACGGGGTGCCAGTCCCAGATGTATGGAGGAGAAGACCAAGAATACGAACAGTTTCTACCTGAGGAATCAGAGAATTATGTACCGTAAAATTTAAAGGGGGAGCTTTCCGTAAGGCGGCTTTATTTCCAATTCGAATGAAACATGATTTAGTAGGAGAGAGTGTTAGACCCAAAGGTGGGAGGCGAGATGTCAATACATCCAGCGCGTGTTGAAGGACCGACTGATGAATAGGCGCATCTGGATGACAGCACCACAAGGTGATATCATCGGCATATGCAAGCACGCGGATAGAAGGGATGGTCTCTAGGGCTCGAACCAGAGGAATTAAAGCCACATTAAATAATGTGGGGGCGAGAACGGAGCCCTGCGGCACTCCTCTATTGGAAGTGAAATTACCAAAGGCCTTTCCGTGGACACGCACGCTGAAGGTTCGATTTGCTAAAAAGGCGTGAATGGAGAGGAGGAACCGGTGAGGGAGACCAAGAGTTTGAAGGGAGGCAAGAATGGCAGAGTGAAGGATGTTATCATATGCCTTTGTTATGTCTGTAGCGATTACGGTTCGTACAAGGTGACTCTGTGGAGAGTGGTCAAGCACGTCAGCAGCCAAAGTAGCAAGGCCGTCCTCCGTTCCAATATGTGGGCGGAAACCAATTTGGGAATCTGGGTAACAATCATGGGATTCCAGCCACCATGATAAGCGTGCGGCTAGAATGTTTTCATAAAGCTTGCAGATGGTAGGGGTAAGGGAAATTGGACGAAGGGCCGAGAGAGATACTGGAGGCTGACCTGACTTGGGGATTGGAACCACAATAGAATGCTTCCAGTCTCCCGGCATGACGCCAGAAAGCCACACTTCGTTAAAAGTATCAAGTAGGGTTTCCAAAGCCCTCCCTTCCAAGTTACGGAATAAGGAGTTAGGTATGCCGTCGTGCCCGGGAGTAGTAGTAGTTTTTAAACGGTCAATGGAGGCCAGCAGCTCTGCCATGGTGAGGTCAGAAGTAATCCCATCGGAGGGCTCTGTTACCGATAAGTCAGGTGGAGACGTAGCGGTGCAGTCATGGTTTGGAAAAAATAGACGGGCCGCTTGTTGTGCAAATGTGTCCTCATCCACATTTAGCGCGAGGCGAATGCTCTCTGTGTAATCTGCAACCTGAGAAGGGCGCTCCATGGCGTGAAACACTCTCCAAAGATGTCGATTGCCCTGCGTAGAGGACAGGCGGGCACACCATGCAGCCCAGCGTTGCCTGCCTAGCCGCTTTGCATAGCGCCGCGCCCGTGCGGTAGCGCGGTGAAGAGTAGGAAGAGCCGAAGGGTCATCGGGGTGACGAGTAGCGTAAAGGTCCGCCTGGCGACGAAGAGCCCACAGATTCAAGAGATGTATGTCCGGGTTTGGGTCATCTTCATTTACAGTAGTGGTAATAGTGTGAGTAGCGAGAACATCAGATAGAGTAGACAATGCTGAAGAGGGGTTGAATGTAGATAAATGATTGTCTGCGCGTACAGGATCCCATGATGTTATTCGTACAGTGCGGCGTATTTTCCGTAGACGCGTAGGCGTGAGGGAGATAAAAATAGGGCTGTGATCGCTACCCCAAGTATCAGAATCAACAGCCCAACGAGGGTTACCGGGGCCTAACCACCAAGTCAAATCAGGTGAATACGGGCCACCTCGTGGGCGGGTAGAAGTATTCGGGTGGTTTAAAAGTTGAAAGGAATAATCTGAAAAGCTCCCTTGGATGTGTGAACCCCTTGAGGAATCCGATGGGTAACCCCACGCAGTGTGTGCGCCGTTGAAGTCACCGCCAACTAGAATAGGGATACCCGAGTTGGTAGAACGTAGAAAACGAACCCATCCCAGATTGGGAGATGCGGAGCCAGGACGACTATAAAAAGAAACTAGAATAAGGGGTGTGCGTGACGCTCTCAAACTCTTGGCTTGGAGCTACGCTGTGACGACGACGACAAAGATTTTGCCTGTCCACGTTTCTTGTGCGTCTGACTTGCGTCCTTACAATATATATATATATATATATATATATATATATATATATATATGGTATATGAATGAATGATGGCGTAATCCTGGGTATCCAGTCTAGTTTGCCGACGCTATGCCTTAAGTCAAAAGGAGAAACACAGAAATTAGTTAGTGTACGTACTACCTCGCTACGCTTGCGTGCGAACACCCTCCAAGGGTATATTTTTTCATACAACCGAGCAAACTACCGATTTGAGCGCGCGCGCCGATGCTTCTCAAAGTTGTTCCCAGTGCGGCAGCGTGTCATCGATTTAGTAAAAATCGCTAACGCACAATGGTATCTTCCTTATCCTCTCCGTGGAGGTACTTCCTGTACCTCCAAGAGAATCGCATTCCTAAATACTACATGCTAAGGATTGCAGGAGGAATACCTTCAGCGCCTCTCATCATTAGGTGATATGAAAATCTGGCGAAGAGAAACTAGTTACCAAGTATGACCCAGAAGCAAATCCGGTAGGCAGCGTTCTGTTTACAAAGGCTGTGCCTGGCACCAGCGTATGCGCTCATTGACAGCCGGAAACATGGCGGCTTGCTTTGAATCAAAAGCCGGTCAGTTCCCATTAAGCTGGTGTAAAACGAATGGTGCATGTTCTTTTCCTACCGCTCTAAAACACTTGTGCGGTGAAAGAGAGATCTTTAATGATGCCCCGATTTCGCCTAATACGATGAGAATACCGGCCATCATAGGAACATAAAAAGATGAAAATCGAGATTGGTGAATGAGATTTCACGACCACGACATTGACGGTGCGAGAACTTCGCAAGCAGATTTATCACGCCCTACGAGGGACCGCGTCAGTTTTTAGGAAGACTTGCGCGCAGCTCAGAGCAATCACGGATATCAACACGTTTCTAGAGATTAAATTCAAAGGATTGTCAGGGGGTCTTGGATCCCTTACCAGTATTGACAAGGAATCCGAGAACCCCCGCGCTAGAATATAGGGGCTGTACCAGTTTTTATTCTTGTGAGTGGTGATCAAAACATTTCACATTTATGGTTTTGAAAATTTTACTTATATATTTAGTAAGAATCATGAACATGTTCTCTGAAACCTGAAGGTCGGCAGCTCTACATAAAGGCTGGAAGAAAAAGGGAAACCCGTGACTTCAGACCGCGTATTAGAACAGAGCTGGTAATTCAACCTCAAGGCTACCCAATACTGGGAAACACAGAGCAAAATATCCCCCCCTCCCCCCTGCCAATCTTCAGGAGTTAAGAAAGCTTCCCGAATCCCAGAATTAAAAAAATAAGCTCTGAATAGTTTACTATCTTTTCTCTTTCTCTTTTTCGCCTCCCGGAGAGGAATAGTTTTACTTCTAATTTGCGCTATTATTTGTTCTTTCATCCGGTATGTATTGCTATTTACAAACTTTGATTACACCGCTTTGTCTAGAACGATGTGTAGAAGAGGCTGGGAGCCGCGTTTTCTCTTTCGCTCTTTATTTCCCCGTCCACCTGCGATCAAATCTTAAGAAAAGCCCTTCGAAGGAGTCACACCGCAAGGACTGAGACGTTTACGACCGCCTCGCAAAGCTTCCCGGTAAAAATTGAAAGTAAGCGGAGTTCTGGCTTGCGACTTCGGCATTATGGGTTCTGCGTGGCACACGCTTTAAAGCAGAAGTTTTATGTTTATTTCATAACTATCTTCTCTTCTAGGCACATGTCCAAAACGCGATTAATGAACTTGAGACATTATACCAGCGTCGGGCCGGGTGTATTAATTTCGTAAAGGGTTCATTCCGCATACTCTGCGGCGCAGATATGTTACATAAAATGTTCGATGCACCTTGTTTTTCTTTTTAATATAATTAACCCGACACACTGCAAGCTAGAAGATGATTTCGTAGATGAGCGAGAGGTAGCGACATCAGCGGCCGTTGGCACGTTTTCTTCTATCCAGTCCTATACCTTAAAATAGCATAAGGTAAAAGCAGCCGTGCTTTTCGGCGGTCTTATGCTGCATGTGGAAGCATTTCAACAAGTCCAGCTTTCTGGAGCAAAAATTATGAGGAATAGAAACATTTAAGACAATGGGATAGAAATATTGAAGGTAATCGTTCATTAATTTGATATGTACCAAAATCTTTCTTTTAAAGTGCTTCCAGCGATCGCGTCGAATAGTCAAGACTGCTATAGAAAACCAATGGGGAACGCTTTTGACGATAGCAAAACGTGAATAAAAAAAGATACAAGACTGCCGTCAGGATGATCTGCGGTTATATTGATTGTTATAGTGAAATCTTACATGAAAACATTGCATTCATAAATGGTTTCCCACTCAAAAACGCTTTTGTCCACAATTGCTGGGCGTGAACATTTAATACGGGCTTTGAAGAAACAGCCCCACGCCTGCGGTGTCCTTTGAAAGCGTGATGGCAAAAATAAAATTTAATACACGTTCACCCTGAATGCTTTTTAATGCTACCCTTGTGTACCGCACTTGTGTACCGCAGTAGATATTTATTTCTAAGCATAAAGTTTTCCGCTCCATATCCCACGTCCTTCTAGAATGAAAGAAAAGTTCCGCCAAGTGCTAAGTGCGCTCACTTCAATGGTCGCCCCATGGCTTCAGCCATGACGTCTCAACGCTGTGCGACAGCTTTTCCTGCTAACCAAGCGAAAGCTACAGAGTCGAATCACGTCCCCTCTTCCTACTCAACGGATTTTGCTCCCCTTAAGGGAATATGCTTTCCATTAAGATGTAGTATCTAGTCAGTGTTCGTTATTTAAGGCATATTTGCAACAAAACTGCAAACTTTAAACTTTCGAAAGTCAAAGATTAAACAGTTTTATTTATTACCACGAATTCCTGGAGTACTTCTTGTTACAAGGAGCTTTCATAGATTGGCCGTTAAAAGGGTTTCAAATCGGGCTAGTAATCATGATCTTTCGCTTATTGCGCTTTTGAGAACACCTAAACACGATAGGGAAACAGTTCATAACACAGATGGGCAAACTGTCAACTGGAAGCTTACAGCATGTAAACTGGAAAAGAAGGACCATGTGTAAGCGACCCGTCTATTACACTTTAGAGACAAGAAAAGGTAGTCTTGAAAAACCTAAAGGAAAGTAAATCCACTAGTTGGGACAGTAATGCGTGAAACGGAATTGGCATGTCGATATGATAACACAGATGACGCCTAAACTGCGACTTGGAATTTTTTTTTCACTTGAAACACCTATATACGTGTGCACCGTGGAAAAAAAAAAATTCAGCTGAAAGTTCCCGCATCCGTGTTTTGTGTTGTTTCCTTCTTGTGTTTAAATGTTCTCAAAATCGTAATCATGAAAGACCACGTTCATAGATGGCGCCAGCTACACCAGTAGCGGAGCGAAGTTACCGGGAAGTGATCAACCTGCACTGGAGGGGATGCCAGGTGCACTGTTATGTGGCGAAGCGATTTGGTGGAATGATGCAGTTACGGACTATTCGCCCCTGAAGCCTTGCCTCCATTGCCAAGAAAAGCGACCGCCGAGAATAGCTTGAAACAAGCTCCGGAAAAACGTAAAGTGCTTGTCAGCGTAATGTGGTGCGTTTTGGATCTCATGAAAGCTATAGCCTTGGAAAGCTCGTTGCGTATGTAGCGCCAGCTCGTAACAAGTGGTGCAAGGTACCATGCAAAATATCAAAAGGTATATCCCGCATGCCATGGTCCTTACATTAAATGATAATCGCCCCTCTTGCAAAGATGTTTTTCTTACATTATATATTTATATCATTATATCCGCTTTGATTTGTACGAGATTAATCTTTCATTACAAGTGAAAAGGAGGAGGAAGAAAAGGAGAGGCAGGGAGGTTAACCGGAAGAATAATCGCTTTGCTATCCTGTACGGGGGGAAGGGGTCAAGAAATAACAAAAAATGAAGAAAAGAGAGGGGCACGAAATTGAAGTTACTATGCAAAGTCGAAAACATTCAGTAAGTCACAGCCTGTCGTGCAGGCCAGAAGTTCTCAATAAGCGGAGCAGTGCCTTGGACGCCTTCACTGCCGACGGTCGCCGCGGCCAGTGGCCGAGAATCTTCATTTCCGTCAGTGGGCGTCGATCTACACGCTCCAGCGCACGGCAGAGACACTGCTTTTCGGCGCTGTAGGCCGGGCATTCGCTGAGTTCTCCTTGTTACAAGGGGCAGCAAAAACCAATCTTGCTACACGCCTCCAGGTCATCTCAAGGCGTTGCAGCAGCCTGTGCTACGGACCAATAGACATCTGGTGCAGTGCCACTCACCTTTGCATGGGACTTGCGGAGGCAAAGCGCTCTGTTTACGTAGCTGGCTCGGGCATTTTTGTGATCCACGGATTAAGCTGTTCGTTGTCATCATACTGTATTCCGGCGACGTCATAGGCATTCATAATGCGGTGGGCCAAAGCCTGCAGTAAAGACAGGCAGGTATCACGGGGAAGTAGAACTTTCCTTCGAGCTTGTTGGTTCAATTAACAAAAAAAAGTAGCATTGCGCGAACAAGAAAGGACAGAAGATTTAGAAACGCACCCATGGTGTCGTTTTTGAGTCTAATCCTCCTGTCCTGTCTCCTGTCTTATTCGCACTGTCCTATTTTGTAATCACGAAGAAGAGCTTTTGCTTTTAGCATGGTTGACCCTGGACTTTTTTCCACCCGTGTATACTTTTTGAGAGTTTTCAATTGTATCAGAATCACAAAAACCTTAAAGGCAGCTACTCACTTGTAGAAAGAAATGCGTGGGTTCCCAGATTTTCTGAAATATGCGGCAGCTGGTTGCTACACCACTATTTGTTCGCGAAGGCGAAATCATCCCCTATTTCTGGAGATTTACCCTTGAGCTTTTGATGACCGCAGCTTTCAAATTTTGGCAAGATTATCAAGGGAAAGCGGAAAAAGCAACCCCAGGAAACGCTTCTAGTTTGTATGCCTTCCGCTGCGTACTGCGTGGCGCTGAGCACTCTGAATCACCATTGGAATTCCGAATTTTTTGTACAGTCCTTTTTGGTACAGATCAATCTTTGCTACCAGCGTGTAATTTTTACTTGACAAAAATGCAGGTGATGGTTTCCTATAAGTTGCCACTTGATGGCAAAAACAAGTGAACTAGCGACACCACCCTCAACCCGAATATGCAGTAACGCTCTGCATAGACACCTGAACGGAGCCGTGAGAGCAGGTCAAGAGTATAAAGGCCCCAGAAGGATCTGCATGCACGGGTTGTCCCACCCATAGCGGGAACACTCGAATGGCTGATTCTCCGGTTCGCCCAGTGCCAACTACGGGCGGGGCCTCGCCTGGATAGTGTGATCACGGAGTGGACATGGTGTCGCACATTATTCATGAGCCACCTGCGTGACGTACTCACACTCACACTTGGCGCAGTGCAAGCTGCAGAAGCACGCGCTCGAATGTGGCCGCTAAGTGCAGTCCGCACTGTAAAAGCCATGCGTGGAATTGAGCGTGATTGGGTGCGTAAAACCCGTGCGATTCCTACAATGTTCAATTAGCAATTCAAAAAATGAATTCCCGGCTTACAGAGCTCAAACATGGCAAAACTTAGCACTGTATGAAAATCTATACCGCTTTGCGCGAAATAAAGTGTCGAATGCCACTAGAAAGCACAAAGAAATATATAACATTATTAGGCGAAGTACTGATCCAATGCTGACATGGCGAATTCTTCTCACTTTTGTTCAGCCAAGAGCTGTTCGTTTTGTCAGGATTATTTTAAAGTTCCAGAAATGATTCTAAATTTCAAAAATTCTTTAAATATTCATTTCTTGGGAATACGTTGACATATTACGAGCACGCACCCAATTTTGGGCAGTCCAGTAACCCATTCTTCCAATTCAGCATGTTTCGGGTACTTTGATGTAATTGCGGCTGAATTTTTTACAGTATAGTTAATGCAATGCCAGAGAAACACACTAGCGGATTAGATGAGATCTCTCTTTTAGTACTGAAAAATGCATTGATGCCTTGGCCGCTCCGATGGAAATAAATAATAATCCGTGTTTTTTTCAGGAAAACCGTATGCGGACTCTCTTTTTAGCTAAACAGCCGGCGCGGTGGCTCAGTGGTTACGGCGTTCGGCTGCTGACCAGAAAGACGCGGGCTCGATCCCGGCCGCGGCGACCGAATTTCGATGGAGGCGAAATTTTAGAGGCCCGTATGCTGTGCGATGTCAGCGCACGTTAAAGAACCCCAGGTGGTCAAAATTTCTGTAGTCCCTCACTACTGCGTCTCTCATAGCCTGAGTTGCTTCGGGACGGTCAACCCCCGTAAACCGAAACGAAGCATTTCTAGCTAAAGCGTTCCTCTGTATTAAAATGATAATAATGTTTTCTACAATTACCAACCGATTTCTAGTCTTAGTTGCATTTATGCAAATTTCTAACCGCTTTTACTAGGCGCGAAACTGCCTTCTTGGACCGCGAAGAAATAATTTCTAACAGTCAGCATGTGTTTCTGCGCGAGAGATGAAATAATAATGCTGTTCTCTCAATTTCCGCCCTTATGAGTCACGTTATAAACGATAACAATTTTGTATCGGGAGTATTGTTGGACATTAAAAAACGTTTTTGTTGATGTGGACCACGAGAACTTACTGCGCAAGTAAGAATTAATGCGGTGGTTTTCGCGAAATAACGCATGGATTTTTTGAAAGTATTTAATGTACAAAGTAGTGCGTTGAATTGCTTTATGCTAAACAAGAGTAGAGTGTAGTTAGAGTTAGGGTACCTTAAGAACCGGTCTTTTTGCCTATCCCATTCTTTATATACGTTAATGACTACCCAAAAGCATTAAATATATTTTAGGCAATTATGTACGCTGATGACCCTGCCTTGATCTGCGCTATACCCAGCGACAGCGCTGGAGCCGTTGTTCGGAGGAATAGCAGAGAGCTTTGTCACACCAATTCAGGATTGGTCGAGAGGGCTGTGACGTGACACTTGAGATGTGGAATGAAAACCTTTAAAACTCAGGTTAAATTGCTACTACGAGGTCTTAGCATGACTGAAATATCATTCTAGCATATAAGGTTGTAAAGTAAATTAATTAAGCTGAATAGAAAAACGAGGTAATTAGAAGGGACTCGAAACCATGACCCCTGAAAATTCAGACAGGCCTGCTACCCCAAGAACACTGAGACACATTTGTTTAACTTGGTTAAAGTAGTAACTTGTGCGTCTCGTAGTGTATCGGGTGGTCTAGCTTGTACGCCTGATGAGTATGCTAATGAGTGTGTGTACTTAGAAAAAGCAACTAATTAATAAAGTGGGCAATAACAATTAACGCTACCGCGCCATACCCTTAAGGCGGAGTGTGTGTGTTCATTATTTTTTTCTTATATATTATCGGATGTTTAGAGAAATAGAGCGTTCGTAATTATGTCATTTCGCCTAACATTTTGGCCGCATGATTTGCGCTTGGCCGCCTAGAGCCTTTCATTCTCCGCGGTATCTTCAGATCCTCGCTTTTCTAGCTAGCGCCACGAATGAGAGCTTGTTGTGAGAAGATGCGCCTTGCAGATTCGTTCCAATAACGAAAATGCTATCTTTTTTCTTATGTTCAAAATTGCCAGTTGCGTCATAAATTTGCTTTTAATACCGAATATTTACGATTTACTGTTTTAATAAAAACTCTTAATGACCGCAAGATAAGGCTATATTCTCCTTCTAGTTACAAGACGCGGGAACAGTGACTGGCATGGAAAGAAATACTGTTATTGCGTTGCGTCTCTCTTTTATACCCCAAGAGTCTTAGCAATGTCACCAGACGACGCGGCGCAACACGCTACACCCAGCAGCACGGCTTATCGACACACTATTGACAATGCATTTGGAAAGGGCGGTCCTACTAAAAACGACCAATGGGAGGCCATCTATTGCCAATACTAGGCCGATCACCTGTGCTCTGCTGCGTAGTAAGAGAGGACGTGTCTCAGCTCCGTAGCTACTACTATATTTCGGGAAACTTTTGTGGCGTATGTGATCATATAAAAGGGTCGTCATTGCTGACCTAGAACTTGGATATGTCTGTACTTGGCTTACAACTAGTACGCTTGATCTTAATTCCACAAAGACAGATTATGTTCTATTCAGCTGACCACTCAGAACACCCCCGATAAATTACCTAAATCTTCACTTTTTGCGGTGTTTTACAAATGACCGCTGATATCACATATATAGGAGTTATAATGTTTGAATAGCTCTACTGGTGGCAACAAATCGAATATGTCAATAAAAATTAGCCCGTGCCGGTTTCATATTGCTAAAATTCCCGCAATATTTTTGTGCACTCACCTCTGCGAACAATATATTTCAGTTCATTCATAATAACCAGTTTTACATCGCTGTATTCTGGGACTGCATTTATCTGACATAAGTGGGGACAGTATTTAAAATTGAAAAACGAAAAATTTAATTCATATCGTGTGCTTCTTATCATGTTTACACGTTGGCAGTCTTTGAATCTTTAGAGGTACATATTCGTCTTTTAATTGATAACAAAAATGCGTTAGTGGTGCGCCGTTCGATTAGCATCAACTTTCCAATACTCTCTTCTCACTTCTTTATCTTTTACAACATAGATTAAGCAGTGCACCAAGAGGATTTTATCTCGCCAATTAACAAATAAGTACGGAAATATAAGAGTTCTATATTGTCGGAGCTCGAATTTGGAACGAAGTCCTACTTGGAACAAAGCAAAATGATAGTTTTGCTGCATTTTTTAAGTCGTCCTTCGTAATCGGCGGTCTATTTCTCTGTTCCTGGTAAACTGTGTGGCATGCTTGGGCTCTCGTTTATTTACATTTCTGCCTAATATGTGTGCGGATCCCGACTAGCCTGCGAGCTAGGGATCTAGATAGCGGTTGAAATCGTGTTTATGTTCAGTTTGGCTGTGACTGTATAAATCAATGAACCAATGAATTGTATCTGAGCGGCAATATTAGAAACAGTGTGAGCGCACTTTCTTTTGTCCTTAACGTTGTTTTGAATTCATTTCATGTTCAAAGACGTCACCGCTTTGGCAGAGATTGGCGCCCATTACGATTTGCCGACAGTCGGACAAGCCCTGCATAGGTGCCTACCAGCAAAGCGCGTTCTCCCCGCAGAACTTCCCCTCATTGCCTCTATTGAAAAAGGCTTCTAACACGTACCCTCATTCACGAATCTTTCACTCGAAGGAAGCTTTCCCTAAACAATGCATGTTATGCGACGGTAGAGAGCTTCGGGTAACATGGTCGCAAAACTTGATGGTTGTCGGTTTCAACCGCCACTCTGCCAGAGGGGATATGTTTCCCTTGAGTGAAACTCACATCGCCAAGGCTTCCGTAATTCAAAGCCGGGTTGCCGTCATTGTAGAAGAAAACGGGCTGCAGGGCGCCAGCTGGGGCGACCACGATGTTGCCTTCGTGCACGTAGTAAGCGGTGGCCCTGCTCATGTTAAAGAAGACATGTGTCTGGTCCACCCATTTGTGGCGAGCCCTGGCAGACCGGGCCTTGAGCCATGTGTCGAGGAAGCGGTCGGTCGGCGCCATATCAGGAAAAGAGGCTGCGCGCGCAGATATTAGCGATTTGTGTTACCAAGGGCAAGCTTGAAGTAGATTACATCATTGTGATAACGGACCTTCCGCGTTCCATAGCCATGCATAAATAGACAATGAGGCAGTTAAAAAACCTGGAGTCTGTAGATGGTCAGACTATTGTGGGACCTGGTAGGACTGATATTAACGTTGGATCTTTGCGCGTAAACAATAGACAGGCCTGATCACAACAACCAGAACAAAAGATTCATAAACTTCTGTTCCTTGCTTGAATCTGGTGCAACGTAGCAATGGCCCATCAACGGTTCGCGGTCCTAAATCTCTGGCGCCTAGTTACAGCACAGCACGATCTAAAGGCAATTGAGAAGTTCGACTTTATATATGAGTTCTTTCACTTCGAAAGGTGCACGGAATGGAAGCGTCGTAGTATTACTATTGAACGAAAAATGTTCATCTAGAGCTCTATTTTTCGTGGAGCAGATTGCATTTTACCAATTTTTTCACCTAGCGGCTCGAACGCGCAGCTAGCTTTTCAAAGGAACAGTGTTTAACTTATCCCATATGTTCTGTTAATGTGCATGAATCTTTGAAGTCATGAACACTCAGTCGAGAAGAAATTGAATACCCGCACTGTAGAAGCATTACTTTAATATGACACATGTTTTGTTTGCAACTCAGTGTTAATAGTTTGAGAGGTCTAGCAGGCTTGTATTTACGACAGGTGCGCTTTCACTGAAAGAAATTGATCGAAAAGAAGGTTTCGTTGCTCGAATTTAAATGCCGTTACGGAATATTCCGCTTATGAAAGAAGACGGGCGATGAGCAACAGACGTGAGCACTTCAGCGGTTGCTTCTCAGTGCATCAGCTTTGCCGTGTTTACGTCTAATACCAAGTAGAAAAAAGGAAGCACACTAAGCCCATCGAAGAAAAAAACAACAGCACAACTGCATACTCGCTGCGTAAGAAAATATAATTAAGTCAAGACGCGTCTACGCTGAATGTTCGTACACACCGTACTTAATGAAGCAAAAAAACTACGGCAATTCGGCCTAAATCTTCACACAGCTAGCTCTCGAGCGAGATCCAACTAGAGATGTTTAGAACACTCACCATAGTACTCATTTACGAATCTTTTGTTCAGTGTTTGATCAGGGCTTCCAATCAGGGCTTTCATCTTGGCAAGTTTTTGCAAGGCAACGTCGCGCGCTGGGTTCTTCAGCCAAGTGGAGTGACGTAGATTTGATGACATTGCGTGGCTGACGATGAAAAACATGGCTGTTGCTTTCTTCATTGCGTCCATGGTGACTTCTGCGTCGAGAAGCGGAGCAGAGAAGAATCAATAGCGCTAGCCACTTCGGGTTAGCCAGCGGCAGTAGGCTGGATTCAGGAAGCGTTATGCATCTCATTACTCGGTAAGATCAATCATTATAGTATCGTCAGAATTTTCTATGCTGAATGTGCCGCAGAAAAGGAATAGAAATCGAAATAATTTATTGTGGCAGAAAGCCAATAATAATACACGGAGGATTCCAAGGCAAATCGCTACAACCCATCGGCGCATTGTCGGTTCAGGTTCCTTTCAGGTCCCTCACATCTTCCTGAACGGTGGCAGCAGAGATGAATATGTCACCGTTGCGGGACGTGAAATCAGAGCTCACCAGCAGCCCTAAAAAATACGTTACACGCTCATCTCTTAGTTTGAAGCATGTCTACTGCCTCCATATTTTTGGCTGAGCCGACGGTCTTTTCGAGAGATGGCCTTTGCCGAGAGTTTAAACGTTGTGTGCAATAGAACATAAAATTTAGTTCCACGTAAAAGTAGTGTGACCGCCGTTATGGTCCGCAGTCAATTGTCAATTGTCCCCTCTCGCCACTGGGCCGAAACCCGTGCCTAGAATGCAGATACCACTGCGCAAAGGCGCACTGCTCGCTGCGATACACAGAGAAACTTGCAATGTGGTTTTCTGCCGCAGCACTCCCGTTGAATCTTTCTGGTGCAGTACATTGTTTTGTGTAGCCCAGCCCGCCGCAACAAACTATAGTGAAGAGAGCTGGACATTAAGACAGGAAGAATAAAGAGAAGTGGACGAGAAAGCGAGAGTGCACGACACCGAATTTACGCCCAGCTAGGCATCTAGAACGCAGCTAGGGCGCCTAGACCACAGAGGAAAAGGAAACTTATAAGGAAGCGCTATATCTAATGGCCAGACCCTGGAAGACAAGCCTTCTTGAAATCGTTACCTTTTTTTTTTCTTTCCGCGCACACCAAAATCGACTCTTCGAGAGTGCCTAGTTCAGGAACCCCCCCCCCCCCCAAAAAAAAAAAAAGACACTATACCTTCAAGCCGGGCTAACATTCTTCTTGATTTCTATGACTAGGCTTTAAAACAGTCACGGGACGCCCTCTCTGGAGATTTCTCTGCGAGGGCGAATGGAGAGGAGGACACTACGGGAGAAACAAAGGGCGCCGCATAATCTCGCTATTACTACCTTGCTTTAAATAGCCTGTCAGAGTAAAACAGTTGAAGTTTACGACTTCTAAATTAATTCATTAGATAATGTCTAGAAGGATAATAATGGGATGGAGCGCATATGACAGGTTCTCTCAGATCATGAATAACAGGTTACCAATGTCCCTCAAGAGAAAAGTGTACAACAGCTGTATCTTACCGGTACTCACCTACGGGCCAGAAACTTGGAGGCTAAAGAAAAGGGTTCAGCTCAAGTTAAGGAAAATTAACACAGCGAGCCGTGAAAAGGAAAATGATAGGTGTAACGTTAAGAGACTGAAAACGGGCAGAGTGGGTGAGGAAACAAACGCGGGCTAATGACATTCTAGTCGAATTCAAGAGGAACAAATGGGCATGGGCAGGGCATGTAATGCGAAGGCAAGATAACAGCTTGTCTTTAAGGGTAACGGAGCGGATCCCAAGAGAAGGCAAGCGTAGCAGGGGGTGGCAGAAGGATAGGCGGGCGGATGAGATTACGCAGTTAGGAGGCATAGGGTGGGCGCATCTGGCAAAGGACAGGGTTAATTGAAGAGACGTGGGAGAGGCCTTTGCCCTGCAGTGTGTGTAGTCCGGCTGATGATGATGATGGCAATGAGTTCTGAAAAGGGTAGAGTTCTTAACGCGGCGGCGTTAAGACTCCTGTTCTGCAGAAAACCCGTGTCGTCGGCGTTGTGAGCGAAAAATCTCCGGAGAAGCACCATAGGAAGCAGGTGGACAACCTAGGTCACGTGACCTTCTGGCGTCATCCCAACCTGCTAACAGGATTGTGAGCAAACTGACCACAACGGCAGGTGGCAGTCCAATTGATCAACTATTATCCCCTTATAAATAATCACCCTTCTTTTTTAGCGTTCACGCCACAAAAGATGCGCACCCTCTAAACAATATGGGACTCACTAGGTCTCAGGTAGCGGGAGGTCACAGCGAAGTCCATGGCCTCGACAACGTGATCCTAGCAGACTTCCTCACTGTCCGTTCCAGCGGGCACCAGATGTCCTGCCGACATGTAAGAATTCAAACCCTGGAGCAAGCTCCAGGACAGCAGGGCGCGTAACCCGTCTGGACCCCAGTCGGAAGACGCCCGCAACTCTGCGAGGGCTTGAAGCAGCTCTTTCTGAAAGCGGATCTCATTTCCGCCAGTGTACGTTCCGTTGGTGTACCTGGCCAGGGAGCCACTCCATTGATCTGGAAGTACAAAGGTTTAGCGACCATCGTTGCAATTATTGCGCCAGTTACATGCGCAGCCACCATCTTCGTGGTATCATTGCCAATGCTAACATCTATATAAATGTGACCGTGCACTAGACTGTGAAACCAAGATAAAAGATGTTCAAGCACAACGCTGAGAGCACCTTATCATTGCTCGCGATATGAGGTGAATCGCAGAGCTCTTTCAACCGCATGCGACCGGACCTGACCGCTAGCTGCCATTGGCTGCGATGTACAGCCAATGGTGGGCTTCAGTCGCCAGCCACCCCGCTTGTGGAGCCGCTTTCCACAGACGCTTGAAAGCCGCGGGTATATCTGAGTGACCAATCACAGAAGACCAAGTGGGCACGTAGTGGACAATTAAAAATTGACAGTTTATAGAATACGGCCCCATGTCTCTCTGCCACATGTTCCTTTTTACCACATCCGCAGTTCAACACAATCAGCCGACCTGTTCTTTGACAACGCCTCACGATCGCCGGGAGGTTGGCTTGTAAGCGCCTTGTCACGCTGCTGAGTGGCGAAGGCAGAGAGATTAGTCATGTGGGCACTAGTTTTCATGTCAGCGCGATTCAGCTCATGTTCGTGTCAACTCGCAGGAGCCCGACACAGCCCCAGCCGCTGCCTGCCCCTTCGCCAATGGCCGGCGACAGCATTGCCATCGGGGCATGAATTGGCTGCACGCAAAAGAATGTGCAACGTTAAAGTTATTTTGCGCATATCGTGAACTTTTAACTTAAAGCGTAAAGCAGCCTCAGTGCACGGAAGATGAGAACGCATCTGCAGTTGTGCACAGGTAGCATCCGACTGGCTTACTTTGCTTTAGTAGCTGTTCGCACAAAGACTGCCTCCTTGTGCTCAAAAATAATCAAGTATCTGCGTTGTAGGATTGCCTTTAGCGGGCACATAGACTTATATCTATAAAGTCTAGACAAACCCTAGAGAGCAGTCTTTAAGCGATACAAATTTTGTAGACAGTGTATAGACAATCTATAGATTTATAAACATACACGCTTAGTGGATTTTTTTAAAGGCACTCTTTAGACCGTGAATATAAAAAAGTATCTATAGGAACGCAATAGAGTCTATTCGAAGTCTATAGACCGTTTCTATAAGGGTGGTATACATTATTAATTTCGTGGCAAAAGTACAGCCTTAAAGTTTACAGCAAGAAACATGCGCAGACTTTGATACAATCGCATCGTTACAATAGTTTTTTATAAAGAAGTGCTCCACGGACACGTAGCCTAACATAGTGGTACCTGTGAAGCCGATATCACCCATTCAAAGTCTTTAATTTGATGTTCTACTGCATTTGTAAACTCGTTCACCAGTGTTCAGCGCAGCTTACAAAACAGACGGGAAAATAGCTGGGCACAATTTAACTTGGGAGCAGAGCGCCACTCTTACGTTAACACGTGTGCTGCAATGTTTCGTGTGTCGGAGTTGTCAAAAAAAAAGGCGTTGAATCCATTCTGTTTATTCGAGAAGAGAGTTTCCCCCTCAACTCTAGAGGTACGTTGGTTATATGCGTTGCATGTGGCGATCATAACATATAGAGTGCATATAGATGGCCCGTAGGTTGGCATCTTCTTGCCGCGTTACATTCTTAAACATATTGCTCTTTGTCTTGCCTTTTCAGGATCGCATAGGTAACACTTTTATGGTAAGTACATTCAAAGAATAGGCAATTTCCTTGAAAGACGGGGATCCAAAATTTATTTGCTTTCTATCTGAATTTCTATTTTTACTCTTTTACAGTGTCAGTAGGGTTTGCCCGTACAACGTCATTAGGGACTGTCAATAGCACAATTTATTCAAATGCCGTTCAGGCCCAAGCTTTAATTATACTGCGGGATGAGGATTCAATACAGACTGACAATACGCAATACAGTCACAAAACATGCAAAAGTTTAGATAATTCGAGCATAAAATAATGGTGTTATTGCAGGCAGTCAGGGCTTAGTACGACATGGCTCTTAAAACTTAATAGATAGCTCAGCTGGTCACTGTCACTCATAAGAATGTACAGCCTCTAAAAAATATGCACGACACTGGGATAACTGCTGGGCCAAGAAGGGCAGGGCGGGGTGGGGGGGGGGGGGGGGCTACTTTTGTAGCTCCTTTAGGTTCCTGAACACAGTGGGATTTAGGGCGGCAGTTCTTGCCCTGGAAACAGTGGCAGCCCTGGTAACACAAAGCACTCATAATGCACACCTGTGCAGCAAACACGAGGACCTGTATATTTTTAACAGTGACTGTATACTTGCCTCAAAAATCAAGCTTACCTCGCAAGCGATCAGCGGACCTACCGACGTCTTTAATTCATGGTTATGTGCACTGAAACAAAAACGTGGTCTCATTATCTAGATCAGCGGTTCACAAGACTAGAATGGTATTCATACGTTCCTAATGTATGTTAGTAAAGATCGGGCTCGGTCATCACCGACATTTTCGCTTTATTTTGTCCTGAGGAGCTTTTCCTACAGAAATGCAAGCAGTTAAAGTAGTACTCATATTTAACCGAGTTGATAGAAATTTGTTATCTACTATGAACCAATCTGCTCACTTCATGCGCCTTCTAAAAGTGTAAACTTATTGGGCTTTTAAATGAATGCCTGGTAATTTATCAGCTTATTTTGTTCTTTGATTTTCTATACCTGTTCATAAATACAGGTGTGCTGAGACAGAGCGTTCAACATAGAAAAAAATAAATAGTTTCGCTGAAACCTTACTCTCGTGGGTAGTTTTCACTGTTGGCAATAAGGCGTCTGTCTGAGTAGTTTCTACTCATCATCGATTGAGAGGGCGCGACCTTAACCGCGCTGAAGTGATACCGTCTCCCCTTATCTTGTCGATCATCATATTTTATAAAATACAATTTTTGTCGCGTCGGTGGCGTGGCTTTAAATTTATTATAATACTGTTCCAAAAAATGTGGTCCATAGAAGAGAAAAATTGATCTAGTACATAGCATAAAAAACCCCTGTGTTTAGGGAAGCACAATTCTTCCGTTACAATTTCAAACTTATACAACGGGACATTCTACAGCACCCGAGCCTTCATAACTGATATGAAGGTGATACAACATTGTTCGCTAAGGGTGCATCGGAGACCAAAAAGCAGAAGCAAATCTTGCGTCTGTAATCCATATTTGTTGACAGAACAAGGGCGCGAGCCTTAAATGATTACTGCAATTTTTTTTTTCAATTGTGTAGTATTCCGCCCTAAAAAGGTAACAATAAGGCATAGCGATATCTCTCTCAGTGGTCAGCCGATAACTCGTCGATTAAGTAAAAAAGATGGAAACAGGATTTTTCGCTTATCGGTTAGCTCAGGTATGACGCAATCATGCGCTGTCTCCTGGGTAATGAAGCGTTCTCATGACGACAGTTGTCAGGCCTGTGGGTAGAGCTGCTGCTGTCACGGTATCCAATATAGGATTCCCTGAAGCACTGCAGGATTTTGCAGATACGAGCGACTCAGAGACGTCAATGGTGGTGGGCATAGGTGCGTCCGATTGATCACGTGCCTAAGTAAAGATCCCTTAGCATTGTCTGAACAGAAGCAGAAAACACCTATTCTCCCTGATCAGTACATATCTCATGAAAGTACACAAACGCAGAAAAGGTGTGCAGCATGAACCGGTGGAAGTAACTCGTTAGCACTCAAAATACTCGTCGTTTACGTGTGGTTGCCTGAACATTTGGCTGTGTCCACTCATAGGTTTAGGATAATTGCTACGGGCGTCAGCGTGGCGGCGGAAAGAATTCAGTGAAGCAGCTGGCAAGCTGCCTTTATGTCCACTACAAACAACTAAAATTTGAAGGGGACCGTAATAACTGGCCGAAAGCGAACACTGTGGCTCCCCGGTGAGCTGCAGAAATCGAAAACGTGTGGAACCCTGGTTCAAGGATCAAAGCTATTCGTCGATGTGCTTTTTAAATATTGACTGTCTGCGACGCTGATCAGTGAGCCCTGTAAAAGGGTTGAACTGAAGCGTGATGAAATGTACTTTGAAAACTTGCTTTGCTTATCCGAAGCAGCAATCCTTATTTTGCTGCAGCTGCATACCAAACTGACCTCTCCGACGTTGGTGCCGCCCTGAATTTGGACTGGTAAGTACTCAATGTGCGGCAGACCAGTGAGTATGCGCCGCAAATGTTGTTGCAGCGACAGCGTGGAGAACGTTTCAAGGATGCAAAGGTGCTTCGACAAATCAAAAATTCTTGAATTTTCTGAACATCCCGTTAATTTTCTGTTGCCGTTGTAAATGGTGGCTGTGGCGGAAGGAAGCACTTTATATGTCAGTTTTTTCTGCGAGGAGGAAGAGTCAGCGATTTTATTCGCCATGTTTTGCAGATAATCTTTCGGTATTATTTATAGTTTTCTTAAAGCTGCAAGTTTAAGATATTCTCATTGAGTTCCGGAGGGATCGCTAATGGCGGCCAAAAGATGGCGGTAGTTGCTAAACGCTCAGAGCAGCTGGACGTGTCTGCAGTTCACGGCAACCTGGACGGAAGTGTAGACTGTCGCTGCGGATGCTAGGGCACCATGGCGGGACAATGTACTGCTATGGGCCGCATCACTCCTGTTCTGCTGGTGTGAATGCCTTTCTATGGTTGGACAACCACGCCCTCAGTGCAGCTTGACACGAAGTGCGCAATGCATGTTCTGAAAATGCGTTAGGGACCCAGTATAGACTGGGATGGCATTGCTTCTGGCTGGTCAATCGGCCCACAAGCCTGCATGCCCTGTTCACAGATTAGGACGTCACAGGAGGCCTTTTTATGCGAAGGTGTTGAAACACCAACTTCACTGCGTGATTGTCTAGTAAACTATAGCGCGTTCTTAAAAATGACCAAATACGTCTCATTATTGCTGACGTATCCACGTTAGGCAGGAAAACATACTTGTGTATGTTAGCAACGTTATTTTATCACCTTTATGAGTCGGTCTCGATGGTAGGCAGTGACATTCAAGAACTTCTCTTAATCATGTGGTGGTCTTTTTCTTCCCACAGTGATACCTCGAAGAAGGACTTCAATTCCATGACCAAGAAATTAGAACCCAGATGATTTGCAATATGCTTGCAGATTTTTTGTTGATGATTGGCCGTAACTTCAACGAAACACTGGGGGGAATAGCTTCAGACCTAGACAAGGTGAAATGTAAGTTCTGATTGCCGCAGAGTCCGAACATTTCAATGTCCAGAGAAATATTTCTCTTTTATAGGGGACGTGGTGAGATGACATCAGCATACTAAGTATACTGCTGCTTGCATTTCAGAGTTTATTGCAGCCGTTCCCCTTTTATGATGGCTGCCAGGTTTCGAACGGAGGAAATATAAAATCCATCAGTCTGTATTAGACTTCAGCGGTCCTTAAATTGTCGCCCTCGAAGCTAGTTTAGAGGCTTCAGATATCAGACTCCCAAATGTCGCCAGAGAAATGTGATCTTAAACACGCACTCATGTAAAACAAAATATAAATAATTTGCGACATTCCTTGAATAGTTGCCAACCACTACATTACTGCGTTAACGGGAAGCGTTAGCCATGATATCTGAACTCTAGTAAGTTCGCATTTGCCAATGGTGTCACAACTTCTCTCAGATAAATGCAAATCAGTTTATACAGCCTAATAAGCCTGTCAAGGCTAACTTGTCCTCTAAAGTCCTGCGGGGCCACATAAATAAAGTTGGTTGGAGGATCGAAATATTACAGTGTGGACAAAGGCTACAGCAAGACAAGAACCGGACTAATAAAGCACCATGCTTCTTGTGCTTTGTAAATTCTTTTCCTTGTTTTCGCCGCTTTTTTAACGATATACTATAATGGCTGGGAACAAGCTAGCATAGCAGTGCATGCTGAGCGCACAGCCAATAACCCAATGGTATTGCGTTCTAGAGTATGTAACAAATACTGTTGGAACATGAAGCACGTGCTCGTTACAAATGTCACCAACCAGCGTCGGAATAAGCCGTCTCTTTTTTATTGTTTTTGGAGGCTAAACGATGCGGCGGCAGGCTTTTTTCTCGAATAGCTACACAGGGCTATTTTCTCTTGAAATAGAGAGTGCGAATGCTACAAAAGTTTGGATACTTGTACGCCAATACACGTTTGCACACATTCGTTATATATATATATATATATATATATATATATATATATATAGCATAAAGCTGGAAACATCCTAATTTACATATTTAGAAGCTTGCTGCATACACGTAACGAAATTCACGCACATCTTTGGAGTAAAAACGTGCTCGCATACTTTGTGCTTTTCAGGCGAGGGCGCCCTAGGGTTGGGTGATCTTCCACCTTCTATTAGGAATCCTGACGACTATAAGGTTGAACTTTTGGATATCTACTCAGCTCTACGTTGCCCTGGTTGCTTTAAGGAGCCGGGATATTGAGGAAATAAAGTGTTTAACACAAACTAACAATTTTGCACACCTGAGTGTTTTTGTGAACCACATCGCAATTCCAACTTCGCTCCGTGCCCTTCAAGCAATCAGCATTATACTCCGCTGACATTAAAGAACCGTTTCTCAAGAATCGCATAAAATCAAGCCCTGTTCCTCGATTTTATTGCAGCGATTGTTCTCTCCAAAGAGGGGAAAGCCGTGAAAGCCTGGTGATCAGTAACATAATTTATATTTTGTCTGTCAGAGAGCCGAGTACTGATACAAGAGGAATAACATTTTCCTCGGTATTGGTTCTTAACAACTCGTAGACCTCCGGAGACAACAGCAAGTGTGCTCGAATGTCGATAAAAAGAGAATCACTCCCGCTGACGGCAGTGGTCAGATTAGCGGTAATAGATAACTTCCGAGAAAACGCGCGAAGTGCACCTATGGCAATATTGAGCGTTGGAGAAATAGTTATCCTAACCTACAATTTCGCCAGAGAAATCTGGACGCTTCTCACGCCACAAAAAAGCAAAAAGAGTGCGTACCATTGCTTCCGAGAACGAAAAATGTAAGTTTTCTGACATTACTTTCCTCCTAAAGCACCATCGGCTTGAATAGCCAGTCTTTCTGTGAGATCACGGTTGCGATACAGCGTCTAGTCCAAGACCCCGTCACCTGGCTTCTATTCCGTAACTTAGCAGCGTCGGAACTTCGTAGGTTGAACGTCTGGTGCAGGACAGGATGGCTGCCTCACATCCGCAGCCGAGCAAGCCCAGGGGCATCTTCTGCACGAGGGAGAAATGCGATGATCCGCGGTTGTCTTCTTCAGCGACGTTTGGTAGCGTGGCGTCAAGCGTGGTCATTGCCTCGCTGTAATGGACGCGGTGTAAAAGCGTCTTATGTGTGGTATTCTACATCACTGTTGTTACGCTAAAGACCGCGCAAGAAGTGGGATGACATCCCCGGCCTGGGTTCGGCATCGACATACTTGGCGAGCTGATCGCTGGTTCTTTTTTTCCAGCGTTCCGTTTGCCAGCAAGTTTGTGGGTTTCACATCGTCGTCTCCCGGTGGCTCGTTTCTCTGCATTGAGGGACTGTTTAGGCAAGGTCGGCAGTATATACCGTTCTGTGGGGGGAGCTTCGCAGACAGTGTGGCGAACAAAGAGGGAATGTTTTGGTAGAAGAAATTCGTAACTTGTGCTGCGCTACCACGATGCAACCCTTTCGATTCTATGTAGCAGCGAAGTAGGCGGTTGCTACTAATATCTACTTGCTACCGGATAGCGGCGTTCGGAAAGTCCAAATAGGCCCACTCCAATTTGCTGGAAGGTCTCAGTGGAGGTTGAATTGGCTGCATAAATACTGCCAGTGTCGATGGAGGCGTGTTGCAGAGTTGGAAGCCACGACAAATCTCGACGTAGTGCGCGACCACAGCGAAAAGACAGGATCAGCGATATTTGTTTTGACATTTAAGGAAGTTCGATCTTTTGCTTTCTGCGTGCTGCGAGTACTCTATTGTAGCTACTGATATGACTAAGAAACAGTCTCTCCTTTTTTTAGGTGAACCTCGAAGTGCGAGGCGAACGCCGCGACGTCATCTGGTACATTGGATGTATTTGTCCGTTCAGGCCGGCCAGTACTCTATTGCCTGTTGGAAAGTCGTTGGTGCGGAAGAGTCCGGTAAAATATGCTGAACTCGAAGAGGCCCTCCGCGGGGATAAAAGTGATGACCGTGGTCTTCTCTTGGTGTCTTTCATTGAATCAGTTTCATTCCTCTTAGCGTCCACGGAAGAGAAGCACTTGATGCTACAAGTTCACAATACAGGGATATATCTGTGAAAGCCACTTTTGCGGCGCATCATCCTTATGGCGCAGATACGTGGACATCAGTGGTACAAATTTTAAGGTCGTATCAAGCGGTTTGGTTTATATTGATCAAGGCAGCGAAGGAAACGATGATGGAGTAGTTTGTTGCAGTGCCGATGGTAACCTTGCATTCACCAAGTGCGGCAACCTTGTGGTCATCAAATCTCACTTCAAATTCGACGGTTCTTCCCCCGGCTTCGTAGGGTATGAGAGTCATGGATCGGACATGTCGTCGTAACTATTATTGGTGGTGTCGTCACTTGAAAGTTGCGTCACATCCTTGTCAGGTTCTGTTGCTTCGCTGGCATCAAGGGAAAAACTGACACAGTGGGAGAGTTGTGGTAAAATGCAGCTGCTACTTACTTTTCTCTGAGGGATATTGGTAAAGTGTCATTCATGATCGAGAGTTCCTGCTAAATGCGATTCATCGTGTTTTTTTTTAGTTATTTCACTCTGAGGGGCCGGATCTAGGTCACTACCTGCACAAAAGCGGAATACAAGCTAATCTGGCTGCAGGTACTCGTGTATTTTCCTTCACCAGGGTGTGGTCGTGTTGCGTCGTAGGAGAAAGCCTGGAGACCCATTTCAGGGTATGTGCAGTGCCGCCGGACATGGACTTGTTCGCCACATTGGACACTGAGGAGAATGCGCTTGTCGGGTGCTCGCCAAACATCAACCTTCCTTAATGTAGTCCGCTCAACAATGGAGGAAAGGACGGCTGGCCGCGGTTGTGAAGGTGTTTCGTTGGTTCAAACTAAGCATGTCTGAATGTGTAGATTTTTTTGTGGGAAAGCCTGTTTTTAATGAATTTTTTGAAGAAGAAAGAAAGAAAGATTTATTTCAGCAGAGCATGGTTGATTGACTTAACTGATGGACAAACATGACGACTGATACATTTCGGTGTGTTTTTTTAGCGGACCGCAAAAGAGTATTTTGACGGGGTCAGAACATCCTAATTAGTGCTACGTACAAGGCGTCGATGAGTAGGCAGTGCCGCTGAAAGGAGCGCTCGCGCGACATAATCTCAGCGCATACGCGCAACAGACGATTTTGCTGGGCTCTGAAAGTCACGATTAGTGCTCTCGCTCTAGAACGAATGCACATAAACGACGGCTTCACTACATGCGTCGTTGCTTCAGAAGATAAAGAACGGTAGTGTGAAGAGGATTGCCGCTGTAGTAGCTAAAGGAAGGAAATTTGAAGTCCGCGTTACTTTTGAAGCCTGCTTTTAAAGCGACAGCTTTACTGGACGGGAACTTGCGATTTCGCCGTGGCGGTGCTCCGAGGAGGCACATGACGTCACAACGCGCGCACCGCCGAGGATATTACTCTCTCTCTCTCGCTCCCTATTCACTACTGCGCATGCGCCAATAGTAGCACCGAGCCACAGGTGTTCCTCCGCTGCGCAGTGCCGCGCCTTTCCTCAAAATCTAACTTTAAATTTTCAGCTTTCTCTTTCCTCTTTCCCTCCCTCCTTTATCCATTCCTTTACAGCAGTGTGAAGAGGCATGGCGCTGCAGTAGCTAAAGGAAGGAAATTTGAAGTCCGCGTTACTTTTGAAGTCTGCTTTCCTTTAGAACAGTATTTTCCTGGCCGTAACAATATATAGTGCCGGTCAATTTTTGCAGCAGCCACACAATCCACTTGTTGACTTCTGCTCGACAGCACTGTCCTTTTCCTATCATATACCTCTTGAGATTTATCATTGCTTGGAGTTTTGCCTTTGAATCTGACGTTCTTACAATGTGCGGTAATTGTACTGTAGGTCATTCTACTTGCAATGGCTGGTCTGGTCCTGACGATATTAAAAATAAATTACGCTTGGGCTGGTGTGAAAAATTCAATAAAGGAACGAAATATGACCAGAATCAAGAAAGGACGGTGAAGCTATAAGACATTTGGCTCTAAGCGCACTGCTCCGCGTGAGTCGCACTGCTACGCTGGAAGCGGGATCGGCTTAGTATTTGGCGGCTTGTCTTGTTTTCATTTTCCCCCTGTGCATTTGCGACTTTTGTCTTCTGTGGATAACGCACGCGGTGAGTTAGTAAATCTGAGGTAATGTCTACGCAGTCATGCGGTCAGGGGAGCTCCCACTGGTCGACTTCTCTACCGCCTCATGAGATCCCTCTGGAAGCTTTTCAGTTCTCTGGCGTCCGCACCATTCCTGTGGCGCTGGTGCAGAGGATGGTAGTGCTATCAAAATCAACAATATAGGGCCTGTTCGAGCTGCTCTTCCGGCGGCCACTTTCCTTAATGAGGCAATTATTGAGGTAAGGAAATTTGGACGTGGCGGAATGCTGTGCCGTTGACCAGACCTGTCATGCGTAAGGAATCTTCTAAATTGCTCTTCTTTTGGATCTGTTCCTGTAAACAGCTTCATTCCGTCTCATCTGGCCTGCACAAAAGATTTGTTTCGCGGTGTGGACTCTTGCTTGTCTCCAGTTGAGACTCTCGACCTTCGCTCTGCAGCGGGTGTTGTTGCGGTGCTTCGCAGTAGCCGGGAAGTGAACAATGTGCGGGTGCCAACGGAAACGGTTATTGCCGCATTTTCGAGTTATTGTGTAAATAGTTTGTGAAGATTACTTGTCCCCACATCCTCTCTTCCATTCCCCTCACTTCTTTCATTTCATTTCTTTATTCTTCCTGCTATCCTCTATTTCCGCTGCCCCAGCTAAGGTGCCTCAGTATCGATGGCAGATGCCGGGGCTAGCAAAAATCTTTTCCTTTCTTTTTATTATTATATTAAAAAAAAGCCCATACACTACAACTGCTTAGCGGGTACTGCCTGCCCCTCAGAAATAAAAGCATGGCCCCTAATCTTTCCTGTAGATTTCCTTCCCTCTAAGCTACTGCAGTGCAGCAATTGCTGGCGATATGGCCATAGTGCTCGTGGCTGCAAGTCTACTTTGCGGTGTTGCAAATACGGCAATGACCATCCATCAAATTTATGCTCTGATCAGAACGAGAAGTGTTGCCTTCGTGGTGAATATCACGCGGCAAATTCCACGGATTGTCTTTCTCAGGATCATGAATTACAAATTCTAGTCATAACCGACCACAAACGCTGTCCGCGGCGCGAGGCAATATCAGAAATTAAAAAGAGAGCTCGCGGCTATGCAGGTGTGACAGCCCGTTCAAGAGTGACAATAGATTCGTCTATCTCTCAGGCAATAGTGAATGCTGTGGAAGCCTCTATGTCTAAGATTGTTGACTAGATAGTGTCCACTGTCACAGAGTGCATATCTAATGCTCTGGCACCGCAGATTTTCAAGTCCATGCAAATTTGAACGACTTCTGCTACGTCAGCCATGTCTTCGTTAATGACCCAGCTTTTCTTGACTGCGCTGTCTGAGCCCCAGGAAAACGTTACTGCTGTTTCACCACTTCTTCGGTCTGGGCATTCAGATAATGTTCAAATTATTCATGATGCATTGATGGTAGATTCAGATACGCGAAACCTCAAACGCAGTGGATCCCCCATGTAAAACCCTTCGGCTCCGTATCCTCAGGCGAAATCAAATAAGCAAAAGATTGGGTCTAAGTTGAAGAAACTATTTTGGGGCAGGCAGTTGCAACTGCCCGGATTTCTCAACCCTAGGGTTGTTAAGAGTTCTCCAGTGGAACAGTCGGTCATTTCTTTGAGCTTCAACAGACTTACTGTGCCTTATATTCCAGCATAATCCAGACATAATTTTTTCCCAGAAATTTGGCTTACACCAGAAAAACATTTCTATTTGCAAAATTACTCTTCATTGGGACAAGATCGACAGTGAAGTGGGGGAGGCTTATTTCTACTAATTTCTTCTAAATTTTGTCACAGGGCTGATTTTTTTCAGTCCTCTATTATAGACTGCGAGTTATTGGCCTTAGATTTTGAAATTTCAGGGTGCTATCTTTTTTCATTAGTAAATGTTTATTTTCTATATGGTGTGCAGGATACCAGGCTGATAGATCTCCTGCTACTCAATTTTCAGAAGTCAGATCTTTTGGCAGGCAACTTTAATTCTCATCATGAGTCGTGGGGCTACATGACAGATTTCGCCGTTACTGATAATTACCTTTCGTGCATGAATTCGATTTCGGCCACATTTCTCTGCGCACAAAGCCAATATGTGTTAGATTTAACTTTCACCAGCTCTTGTGTCCCTGTACTCAGTTGGTCGATTGTGGATTGTGGAAGATCTAGTGTTCACTTACCGATCATTTTTTTTTTGTTAATTGGCGCTTAACACCGGCGTGCTTTCACTTGGGGTCATATATGAAGTATGACCATTTTCAGTCCACTTTGCACTCTTCTCTTGCTTCAGCAATTGGTTCTACTTAAGAGTATACAGTAAAAGGTATATGCTTGGCTATTGAGGAATGTCGAAATAAGTCTGATTTTTGATACGTACATCAAGAGGGAACATTTCAGCTAGATTGTGGAACGGAGATTGTTTGAGGGATTACAGACGCAGAACGGCTGCACAAAAGGAGCTCCTACACAATCAGTGTCCGAAAAATTGGCACGATTATAACTTCATTGCGGCTACCTTCAAACCCACAATCTCACAAGCGAAAGAAAATTATGAATCCGAGAATTTTAATTTCCTAAAAAATTCATCAAATTGTCGCGCACTTTTCGGATTCTTAAGATCGCGGGAAAAGATTTCGGTTTCAGAAAATTCACCCTCAAGTGTTTTGATCCCGCCAGAAACAATAGAAACAGTTCAGACAATTTCCCAAGGATTAGAGCAGCGTTTCTCTTCGGTACTTCCTTAGAGCTTCATGTTTGGTGCGTTAGTGTACCATTTTAAGCATGCCGTCCCTATTAACGTTCCCGAGCTTTCCCCGATAGTGTTGAGGTTAACACACCTGCTCCTGGCCTGATAGGGTAACATAAAAAAATGTTAAGGATCCTCTTTGTGGTGTCCCCTGCCTCCTTATTGCAGCTGGTTAATTTTTCAATCAAACATGTATGGATTCCTCCTGAGTAGAAAATCACTAAAGTGATCCCTTTACCTAAAAACAATGCTGGTGGCTGTTCACTGGATATTAGACCCAATTCATTGATATCAAACGTGGTTAAGTTAATTGAAACGGTCATACTTTTACGTGTTTCGGAGTTTGTGGACCGCAATAATTTCCTTAGTCCCTGTCAAATTGATTTCTGTCAAAAATGTTCCTTATGAAATGCGCAACCGACCCTAAGAGTCGTATTCTTTTTGCGCGGCACCACAAAATGCATGGTGCGTTGGTGACATTAGATGCAGCCAAAGCTTATGACAGCATGGAACACTACATATTATTACAAAGATTGCATACGGTGCAGTTACTGAATTACTTAATTGCGTGGGTATCTGCGTTCCTCGAAAACAGAGTTTTTTTGTATACTATATGGTGCCAATTCTGGAATATATACACAATCCACAGGTGTCCCACAAGGGGCGCAGTCCTGTCGCCTGTTCTCTTTAATATTCTAGTGTGCTCTATTTCCAGTCATCAACACGTTCGCAAGTATGTCTATGCGGACGACATTGCATTTTTCACTGCTGTCGCTGATATTCAAACTCTTTATGTGCGCCTGCAATGGTGTCTGGATTTGCTTGAAAGTTAGTTGTGTGACTTACGACTCACCTTAAATAATAATAATAATAATAATAATAATAATAATAATAATAATAATAATAATAATATTATTATTATTAATAATAATAATAATAATAATAATAATAATAATAATAATAATAATAATAATAATAATAATAATAATCGGCTTTGGGGGAAAGAAAATGCCGCAGTATCTGTCTCATATATCATAAAAAACCTCAACCGCGCCGTAAGGGAAGGGATACAGGGGGGAGTGAAAGAAGAAAGAAAGAGGCGCCATAGTGGAGGGCTCCGGAATAATTTCGACCACCTGGGGATCTTTAACCTGCACTGACATCGCACAGCACAAGGGCGCCTTAGCGTATTGCCTCCCTATAAGTACAAGTGCGCTGTACTTCTTTTCAAAATGAAAGATCCTGTTCATCTATCTCTCATTTACCAGCGACAAAATATTCCTTAAATTAAGTCAATAAAATATCTTGGTGCAATTTATGATGATAGCCTCACATGGCGCTCTCGCATTGACCATGTTGCAGCGAAAGGGGCTCATGCTGTGGGCATGTTACATAGATTAAGTAATATCGGGTATTGAATGCGGAGAGATGCAGTTTTGCTGATTTATCTTTTGTATGTCCGACCAATTTTAGAATTCGGATCTGTTTTATATTCTGGTACCGCTGCTTACGAAATTCACCCGCTCGTTCTTTTGGAGCGGGAAGCGTTTCGGTTCTGTGTTGGCCTCCCCAGTTTTGTGGCAAATAACGTGGTTTATCTTGAAGCCCGTATTTCTCCTTTATTATCCAGATTTCAATTCCTAAATGTTCAGGTACGAACAAATTTACACCGCTGCCTGTTTCTTTTTTGTTGCCAGCCGACGTTTTGGAGTCCACTGGTCTAGACTTCATAACCCGCAGGTAGTTATGGTACAAAATTTGCTTGATCCTTTAAATGTTCTCCTGTACAACATGTTTCCAGAAGGAAACAGAGGGTCCTCTGTAGAAAATGTCTATGATGAGATTTTCCCGAAAACCGTTAAGCACTCACCACCCCACATTTTAAATAGATTATGAGAAGACCATCCACAAAGCCTACCTTTTACCTTAACCATAGCTACTTGCGCCTCCTAATGATATGAAAAAGCAGGGGTGGGAATATAATGCCGGCTTCTAGATCGGTCTTTTTCTGTGCGGCTTCCCGACTGCACCCCTTTACAAGGGGAGTTTCTTGCGGTAGTGCTTGCTCTTCGCAAACTAGAGCCATCTGTCTCTTCAGTGGCTGTCATTTTATACTTTTTTTCTTTGTATTCGTCCCTTGCTTCAGCTGTGGATTCACCAATCTTGAACACCTTCAATTCATTACTACCTCCGCATTTCAGCCTTGTTCACATGATATGGGTATCAGGTCATAGCGGTGTGACAGCCAATGAAGTTGCGAGCTGCCTAGCAAAGTCGTACGGACCTCAATGGCCCGGGCTACCTCTCACTCTGGCTACAGCGTACATCACAGCAGCGAGGTTTCGAAGACAGAATTTGTTAAGAATGAAAACTTGATCTCTTATGATCTGATGTTTACCTGCACCTGAGGTATTCGCGGAGCAGGCAATCATGCCATCACGGCAGCTTGAGGTATTTCTATCAAGGCTCCTCTGCTGAATCCCACCCTTAAATTTTATTTGCTGAGGCCTGGGTTGGTGCTTTATCCCGTTTGCGTATTCTGTGGCGAACACGAAACCATGCACCATTTTTGTTGTTTTCGCGCCGCTGCACCATGATGAGAAGACGGTTTTTAGAGAAGCCGTTACAGCAGCTTGGCCTTTGTTTGAGCTGCCCTATCATATTTTTGTTTAGAGCCACCACACTTGGGTACAGCCACAAGTGCGTTTCTACCGCCGACCAAAATTTTTTAATAAAATCAAATCACCTACCTTGGCAACTTTTTTTGGGTGGTATTTTTCTTCTTACAATTATCATTATCACTGAACCTCTAGGCTATAAACCTCAGTATCGATCCCTTGCGTGCATTATGAATTTCCCGTTTCATTTCACTGTTCATTTTTATTTACTTTTTCCTTCCTCAGCATTCATTTTATTTACGTCTAGGAAATATTTACCTGAAAAACTCTCTGCAGTGCCCCCAATTCTTGGCCTATCCCCTTATGTAGGCATGTGTCTTTTTTTGAGGGTAACAACAACAACTTTTCGGAGGTTAAGAAAAGGAAGCTCGGACGAAGATGAAGTCATGACTGTCTTTACTCTCAGCCTTCCTCGTCATCAGCTGCGTTCTGGCTGGCGACTACTTCAGATCTGTGCAAGGCCTATCAGGACTGTTTCGCACGGAGCAGGCCGTGGTCGGGGCGTTTCGCCGCCATTTGGAGCACTGCGAAGCTACCTGGCGCCGAGCTTCCGCCGTCGTACCACTCGTTCGGAATAGGCTAAGGGTCGTTGCTTTAACGCGCATGGGAAGTCGGCCTGGAGAACAGCCCCTGTTGAGGCTACTGAGGCGCTCAGCTCTGGGTGCCTTGTCCGGCGTGCTTCGTGACTTCCGCTGTTCTCGGCCGCTTGTAGATAACGCCCGCTTCTTGCCCTGACCCACGGCACAAGACGTCGACGAAGCTGCTGCGGGAATCTGTAGGCTCCAGGAGGCGTACCACATCACGCCAGAGCTTGCCGTGGCGACAATGCGCTCTCCCGAACTGCCTCAACCTACGGCGGACGATATGCTCTCGTTGGCTGTCCGCTGCTCACTCAGGGAACGGACACTGGCCAATGAATGGGGGGCTCTAGCCGCCGCTGACAGACGATACACGTCCTTGTTGAAGCACCACCTGCCGGTTCTTGCGCCGTCGACAAGGACAGTGAGGTTCAAGGTCTGGCGCCAGGTCATTGGCTACCCTCCAGAGACGCCGGTCATGTGGCTCTACAGAGAACTGGTGCGAGGAGCCGTCCGCTCCAGCTTCGTCACTAACTCGAGCTTCGGCAAGCTATCTCAGTCCAGCCGGAAGGCAGATGTGAGGCCCGCCGCTCCCTGGTGTGCCGGCTGTCGAAGGGCAAGCGTGGCGCCGCGTCGCTGGCACCTTTCACTGTGGAGGCGCTGTCTGCTGCGGAGCCTCGGGTGTGGCTCATCCACAACTTCATGAGCGCCACGGAATGCGCTGCTCTTCGAAGGCGGCCGGAGGCGCTCGCACCAGCTGAAGTGTTGAACATCAAAGTAGGAAGTGAGGTTCAAAATTTGAAGACAGCGGAGATGAGCCCTCTGAAAAAGAACGCTAACACTAGCGCCTTCTACCATTGCGCCGAGGTGATGACGGGGCTTTCAATGGCGTTCGCTGAGAGAGTGCAGGTGCTGAACAACGGTATAGGAGGGCACTATGGAAAGCATACGGACTTATTAGGGCCGTGGACAATGGAGACTTACGGGGAGTGGCTGGCAACACTGCTGGTGTACCCGAGTGACGTGGCGGAGGGCGGGGCCACCGCATTTACCATGGCTGGACTATCAGTCACTCCTCGCATCGGCTCGGCGCTGTTCTGGTTCAACCTGAAGGAGAATTGGGCAGGGCTTTGGGAGCCAGACCGAAGCACCATGCATGGTTCGTGCCCTGTGCTTCGAGGATCTAAGTGGATCGCCCCCTTGTGGATTCATGAGCGGGCGCAGCCTGTTGACTTCAACTACACGATTCTTTAAGCCCGCCTCTTTTCTTCCCGACACCACATGCACTCGTTCCGCAGTTTCCATTTTATTCCAGCCATCGGGTGCGGAAATCCCATCTCTGCAATTATTTTTATTTTTTATTTCTGCATTTTAACTTATGAAACGACCCGGTCGTACTCACAATCGACATATTATTAACATATATCTTTCGTTGATAAATATATTCACGAGCTCTTTTTCTTCGACTTTCTTAATATTCGAGGGACGCAAGAAAATTTAATCTATATTGCGCTTTAAGTTTGTTCGCTTTATGGCCTTGCATGGACAGGCCAGGGTGGATCAATCCTTGCGCTCACCGTGCACAGTTGTCACCACCAGCGCATCGTCTGCGCGTCGATGGGTAAGAAACTGTGTTGGAGTGTGAAGAGGGACTCTCGTTCTCTCAGCCCCATCGGATATAGCAAGCAAGACGGGTCCACTATTCCAGTATTAAGTTACAGAGTGGTTGAGGCATGATCTCGCGAAAGATAGCAACGTTTTTTTCATGGGCAATTTCACGTCGTTGCTTCAGAAAGCGGAAAGTACCCTGTACAAGATTGCCATAAAAATCGTTCTTCGCGGTGTTTGTACACGCTCGCCATGTGCGCCGACAACCACTTTTTTCCAGCCATCACTCTATTAGCATTCCTCCACCGCCGCTTCACTACAACTTTGACAAACGCCTCGAGCTCCAGTCAATAGCGTTACAAAAAATATTTGGTATGACGCGCACCGAGTGAGCGGCTACAACAAACAAGCAATTAATGCACACCTTTCAATGAACAGTACTCCATGGTCCCGACAGGCGATAACACAAAGAATAAAACATAAGTGTAATCCACCTCAGAACATGATTGTGCGTTTCCGCAGATGCCAAGTAAACCGTGCTCACACGGCTCTAACGCATAGTTTCATTTCGGCCTTCACTCACGGGCTAAGCGATATTTCTGGCTGTGCACCTACCTTTCAACACGGAGAAGCCAGTAAAGAGCTCGCGAGGAGGGCTTACCGTCCCGGGTTTCGCACCGAGTGCCTTTCCGCGCGTCAGGAAAGACATGGCGGCACAGACGTAAGCGCATTATTCGAGAACATGGCGGCTGCCGCTGCTCATGCAAACGTGCTTACAAACGCCGCTTACAAACGTGGATAGGAAGTTTGTCGCTGCGCACATAATCTGCTCTGCACACATAACACTGCTTAGGGTGGCTAAGGAGACCAAATGAATAAAATTAATCGTTTAGACTTACCGTAAGTGGACGATTAAGTTGAATTTCAATCAAAACGTTATCCACGAGAGGAAACGCCGCCGACGCCGTCACAACGGCGCACACAGTCGTTTGCTGCCCGGATGATTTTCCGCCGTTTCCGGGCAAAAAAGGTAAAAAGCGAAACAGAAACCAATTTCACGGTCATGTCTATATTGGTTGCACTCTTGCCAAGTGTAGCTTGCTCTAGCATCCAAGAACACAAAGGTCCATTGGTTTAAAGCACAAATTCTCCACTCGCGCTTTAAAAAGCTTGTTACTTTCGCGAAAACCAAAACCGAAACCTTACTACTTCGTCCATGGCGCCGCATCTCCAATCGAATATTATGTGGCGCCCTTTTCAAATAATTATAATGCTGCATAGCATAACGTCTTTTTGGCGTGTGCTCGTGTTTGGAAAACCGGTATGGACAAGAGCGCGTTATCGCCTCCTATGCAGAGGTGTACGGCGAAGAACGAAAACATACTTGGTTTCTGATTGTTGAGTCGAAACTTTTTTCACGTGAATGCAAACTGCAATGGTATAAATGGCATATCTTAATTCCGCCGAGAACCATGATCATTGAGGCTCTTCTAATCATGTTTCTGAGAGATGGGCACATCCTTGAATTCTCACCCCCGTTATTCCCCCTTATTTTACAGGAGGTTCTAAGGAGAAATAAATGTACAGTCACTGATGAAATGCTTCTTAATTAAGAGCGCTGGACAGTAACGATAGAACGATGTAATGGTATATTCTCGAGCGATTCCTTTAAGGGAGAGCGTGTTCGTGTGATGTAGTACAGTTTGCAGCACCCTTACTTCAGAAATGGGTGCCTTTCCTCGCCCTACCTATCAGCATTAAAGATTATTGAATTGTATTCTCAATATGCGTCGCGGTTTAAGGAAAATGAGCTTTTCAAAGCTTCTAAAAACAATATACAGGAAGGTATTGCATTGCCGTTGGATAATATTTTTTTTATTCCTGAAATAGCAAAGAAAGCGGAAGACTCTGACAATAGTTGCGGTCACCCGATGCAGTTTGGTTCGAAGGGGTTGAACGTCCCAAGCCAACACAGGGAATGAGGGACGCTGTAGAGAAGGGCTCCAGAAATTTCGACCACCTGGGGTTCTTTAACGTGCAGTGACATCGCACACTACACGGGCCTCAAGAATTTCGCCTCTATCAAAATTCGACCGCTGCGGCTGGCAACGAACCCGCGTCTTTCGGATCAGCAGCCTAGCGCCATAACTACTTATCCACCGCGGCGGCCCGATGCAGTTCTACTGAGCATGCAGTGCGAAAAGAAATCAATATTTTATGGACTTAGTCAAAAGGCGGTGTATACAGTGTTAGGTAAAATTAGGATTGTTTTAAACAATAGTCAATAGGTATATAGACAATAGTCGATATGCATTCTAAAGATTTTCTATAGATGATAGGAAATTAGGGCGGTTAGAGATTCTCTATAGGTCGTCTATAGACAAATGGCTGCTACGCCGGTTATAGACTAGTCTACAGATGGTTTATAGATTGTCTGTAGACAAAAGAAAATTATGGCGGTTATAGGCTTTGGCAGCAAGTGTAGTGCTACCATCCAAACATCCATTAGAGAAACGGCCCTATGTCTAAGATGGAAAGAACAGTCGCGACTTCCGCTCGTCGCTTATAGCGAGCGAAGCGCTGTAATCGCATTCCTGGGATCGAAAAATTCAGTTTTCGGCAGCTTGAATACCAAAGAGCGTCTCTCAGTCCCACCGCACAATGAGCGTTGCGACCCGGAAGAGGCAAAAAAAGATGGCACTGAACTCGCCATTAACCTCGGGCCAACTTGCGCCGGGGGCCTAGCTGGTGAATCAGAGCGCGCGTGCAGGCTGAGGAAAGCGGCTGGCGGATGCAAAATCATGATGTGAGAGACAATCAATCAACGTCAAAAGCGAAACCACTGCCCATGGTCGGTGATCGACAACGAATATTAGCGGCATGGTACACATTATTGGTCAAGCGCTGCTCCCGCGTACAGGCTGCACGGAAACAAGGAACTGCACTTACAGCGAGCAAGTACTCTATATGCTATCTTCATCACCGAATCGTTACAATTTTGTCCAAAGGTCGGCGACGACAAGGCGTCATTCTAGACACCGGGTGCAGTACAAGTCCACTAGAAGGGCGGAGGGTGACGCGTAGGGCAAAGCACTGGCCACTGCTAGATCCCATCATGCCTCTTAGACGACTTTGACCTCAACCAGTTACCGTCAACGCTTCAGCCACGATTAGCCGTATAAATTATATAGCACCCTTAGATCCGCTCATGAGCCTCGACGATTAGCATGGCCACGTTGGAGATTCTAGAAGGCGTCGTAATAGCACTATCTGAAGGAACAAACATGCATAAAAAAATTTAATATGCTACACGTTTATCTGACTTTGTATTTTTTGGCTGTAATATGGGCAGTGCACTTACTACGTACTTCACATAGACAGAGTTAAATACGCGGAACCGTGAGGTCTGTTACAGGTGGACCGGACTACTGGGTTTTGGAAACGTTCACTAATATTCCTGAATATTCGGACAGCAGTTCCTACAGAACCGGCTGTTGTTTCGAAGAATAGACGAAAAATTCTCAAGAAACGCGTGTTTGCGCCACCAATACAAATTGCCGTTGATATGCACGCAGGCATATGAAGTTTTGATGTTGTTTCGAAAGGCTTCTCTTGAAAAAAATCATTAAACACTCTGTTAACTGCCCATAAACTTTTGTTCGTAAAGTCTATAAACTTTCCACAGACAAATTCTATAGACTAGACTGTAAGCAGTGCAAATCCTATAGACAGTCTATAGGCTATGTATAGATTTATGGCCATACATTTTAGTAGACGTGAAGAGTAGATTTATTCAAGGGTCAAGGTGACCAACCCTGGCAGCAGTCAGGTTAATAAAATACATAGCTTTGGAAATTACAACTCGGGCAGTGTAGACAACTGTCAGCAGGAGGTGCCGTGCGTTGGCGGTACGCAGATACCGGCCGGAGAGGCCTCGTCACCTTGCGAACCGAGCGACAGAGCTTTTGAATAATAGCAGATACGGCGCCACCAGTGTCTACGAAGGCAAGCGTCAAAACACCTTAAACGATAACGTCCATTAAGTTCCTGGGGAAAATAGGGCTTACACCTCTGTCAAGCGCACAAGTGCACTTATGGGGAGTCCGCTTCGACACCCGGAGTCACACTTCAAGCTACACGGTGCTAAGAGAAGAGAAAGCGCACTCGTAGTAAAAAAAAAAATAAGAAAAATGGCGACAGGAAATGAACGGAATCTTGGAAGAGGTTGACGAAAATGTAAAAACTTAAAAATTGACTGTTTCACGTGATAGCGCAAATAAAACAAACTTAAACAGTTTCTAACAATAAAAAAAAATAGAAATAGAAGAAAGCCAAGACAAGCCAAGATTATCAAGAATTTTGACAACAAGATGGCGACGAGCAGCGGAGTTTTATCGGGACGCGTTGCTATGTTTTGTTGCATCGCTTTTGGCTATGACGAATAATTATTTAAAAACACAGTGTTATAAAAAGAATAAAATAAACTTGCGAGTAGTTTTTATGCACCGTACATACTATGCCTTCAGGGATGCTAGGCTCTCAAAGTGTGCTCGGTCATCGCACTCCAACAGGAGTGCACTGTTCTGCGAGTGCCATTCCACTTGCGACGTTTAGAGTTCACAAAGTGCACTTTTAGCGAGTGACACTCTCCGTGAGTGCACTTAAATTGCCCGCTTGACAGAGGTATTAGACGTTCGGACGAGTACGCAGTTCGTGCCTCAGGAACTGGTGCGGTTAGCTTCCCGGCTCGGCAGTAGGATGCCGGCGGCGCATGAGCGAAATGGAGCGGCGACGAGGGGTTGGTTCTATTTGTGTTCGGCCGCCCGCTAAAGAAACAATCATCGTTGAGATCATGGGGAAAAAAAGGAACAATTTCATATTCTTTCGTCAACTTCTATTTTCAGCCGCATGTTTTTTTACTGCACATCGAGTTAGAAAGACTCGGTGATCAGTGTTCGTAAGTGAATGACCGCGTATGAAGCAGCCCCAGTGATCCACGGCTAGTGAACTGCATTAAAGCTACCTCTGTTTGCTATCTAAAGCGTTTCATTATAGAGTATACCTTTATTTCATTTCTTCTCCTTCTCTACCTTATAAGAGCTTTTTTGTCACTAAGCGTAGCCTCTTCCATATAAGAACGATGTAATATATCGATACAGGTTAATATTGATCTGTCCCACTCTGAATTAGTGTCCCAAAGTTTGAAGAGGGCGTAGCAGAGCGCTTCAGATTAATTTACCCCAATTGGTGTTCTTAACATTCTGCTCTCCGAAGTAATATGTTACAAGTAACTAGGAATCTTGATCACTTATGTCTTCACTTCCACTAATCACATGGACTATTTAATAGCTAAGGCTAATATCAAGTTGTTTTTTCTACTCCTGCCCGGCTACTCGCATACAAAACTAATTCTGCCGATACCAGACTATGCATGCTTTATTTGGGGCCCGTTCACTAAAACTTACACTAACAAGCTAGAAATGGCGCAAAACATCAACTCGCTTCATTTATAATATACTTAGACGTACGTCAGTGACAGGATTCTTAACTAGAGCGGACATGCTACCATTAACGCAAAGAAACCGTGTGTCATGACTAAAATTCTTTCAACTTATTACGGCTGCTATAAAACCGAACTTACTGGAATAATTTCATTTTCTTCTGGTTACGTCACTATGCAGACACATAGCCGCACAATAACCCTATTCATCAGGCGTAATAACCGTTTAAAGTATTGTTTATTTGCACGAACAGTGACTAGAATCTTCTCAGCAATGACCAAGTTTCAATATAATCTATGTCGACATTTGTTTCAAGTATTTAAAAACGTGTTTTCTATGCTTATTTTTCGAAAAGTTTCAAACTGCGTTGATCTAATTTGGTCTTCTGTCCATTGCTGTGTTATTAAACTTGTGTTCACTTATCTCTATGTCACCCTGCTGGAATCCCCAGTGGGGATTACAGCATATGCAAAATAAAAATATACCTGTGGTTTAAGCATTCGTTAACCCTGATGAGAAGCGAAAGCTTCCTTTTCATGACTCCTTTCATAAACGCCGCACACACTGCCGAATAGATTGTCTGCGAAGCGTCGAAGAAATGCCCGATGGGGCAGTTGCCACCTGCCACGGTGGGCAGATTGTGATGATGTCAGTAGGTCACATGACCTGCCACGTGACGCCTGTCCCGTGACTGCACTGACGCTGCTCTCTTGAAAACCTAGCGTAGTGAAGCTTTTGCTTAAAAAAAATCATGCCCACGTACCTCGCACAGCACACGGGTGCTTGTTAATACGCCTCCGCCGTTGAGCCGCCATGGCGACTGGCGACTAACGGCGGCTCCCGGTCAGTACGAAAAACCACGCCGCCTAATGGACGATCGTTACGAATCGCCTCTCAAATTTCTCTTTACAGCTTCCAAACAACGTCGGATACGAGACACCGGCCGATGGTCAGCTCCACGGTCGCCACGGACACAAATCGTGCGCGCCCCCTACACAGAAAGGTCACAACCAGTGGGTGCACTTGAGCTCGGGGTTCATGCGCGCTGTGGGACCGCAATTGAAAGCCCTCGAGAACTGCGGGGTGTTCATCGCGGGGATGTTGCAGCGGGCGCGGGAGCCTTCGAGAGTCTCTGTCTGCGCGAAATCATTGAAGTTGCACTTTGTCATGCAGCGACCAACGTAGACGAGTTGCTCCGCAGTCAGGTTCAAGTTGGGCAGCGTCCAGCTGCGCTCATCGTCGTGCAGTTGCCAGAACAGCTTGTCTAACAGACTGGCTCCCGCTAGGTCTGCCACGTTCTCCAAGTCGATCAATTGGCTCCCATTCGGGCGACCAGGCAATCCTGCCTGCAAACAAATTGGTGGCGCAAGTCAAACATTTTTGGACGAAAATTAAGAACATTGTAAAATTGTGTTTACCCGACGCGGTGGCTCAGTGTTTAGGGCGCTGGGCTACTGATACGGAGTTCTCGGGTTCGAACCCGACAGCGGCGGCAGCGTTTGGATGGGGGCGAAACGCAAATGCACCCTTATGCTTGCGATGTCAGTGCGCGTTAAAGATCCCCACGTGGTCCAAAATTATTCCGGAGCGCCCCACTACGGAACCTCTTTCTACCTTTCCTCTTTTACATCCTCCTTTATCCCTTCACTTACGGCACGGTTCGGGTGTCCGCAGAGATGTGACACACATACTGCGCCATTTCCATTCCTTTAAAAAAACCACTTTTTCAACTAATTTGTAAAATTGTGAGTACTGTTATGGAATTATTGAAGGTAAAGGACCATTCTTCCAATATATAGCTAAATTTACCTTTTAAAGTTTTTCTATTGCTTGCATGGAACACTTAGGACTGCCATAGAAAACCAATGGAATTGCTGCTGACGATCGCAAAAACGTTAATAGCAAAGAAATGCAAGCCTGTGGACGGAAAATCTGCCGATATATATATATATATATATATATATATATATATATATATATATATATATGCATATATATGCATATATATGCATTACCGGTATTGGCGTTATATGGCAACCATGATGAGCGACAATGAACAACCGGTGGCCCTCGGGATGAATTTGCCGCACTTATTTAGAATAAAAAGCGCGAAGAAATGAAGGCTGGGGGATTCTTTGAGGAGAGGAAAAAAAATCCACCAGACGTATGCCCTTGCGGTAATGCGATATCCAGCGGCAGCTGGATTGGTGCGAAATGTCAGCCGGAGTGTTTAGTAACTCTAGACAGGGAGGCGGATGAGTACCAGTTATGCCATTACAATGCCATTAGGTGCATTTAGCATAATAGTGGGTACCGTTACAGCTTACAGTGTACCGCGAAACGCCGCTGCGCATGCGAGGATCACCCTGAGAGCGCCAGATGGCGCCACGTTCCCGGCAAGAGCACGCGCATCTTGAGCGTAGGGACCAATCGGTGCGTGCGTTTTAGCGGGTAGCGGTAAGCAGCAGCGGTAACGGTATGCGCTACGCTATACCGAGTAAAGCGCTCAAGAGAAAATCTTTTACGACAGCGTTGGAGCAGCCAGGTGTCATAACCAGACACGGGGGTCGTGGAGAGAGTCATGGTAATGAAGTGGGGGGGGGGGCAGAGCCTCAGAAGGGATAGAAATTGAACTAGCCATGTAAACTGCTCAGTGGGCGACCTTGTGTCCTAAACAAAAGTAGGAAAATTACGAATTCTGGACAGGCGTTTCAGCCTGACTGAACGCACAAGCAGGTATGCCAGCTAACATTACACATAACTGTTCACCGTCCACCCTCAAACAACCATTCAGTGAATCCCAATACCACACTTGAACCCGAGTCATTCCATGCTTTCGCATTCAGGTGTGTGGTACGTACGCACAATACGCATGGGATGTCGTGAACGAAGAAGTAATGGAGGAAATTTCGAAAGTAGCATTTGCACTCGTTTTGAAAGGAAGAGACGACCCGCTGCGCAGGCGAGACATGAGCATTCAAGCAGGCAATATGGAGGTTCGAAAATATTCTGACAAATTTGTTACTGCCGAAACATACTTCGCGGGTTTTGGGTTTGATTGATATTCTCTCGTCCTGGAGATCAGCGATGCTACCCAAATATTGCCTTACGCTGGATCCATCCACTCAATTTTAGGATATAGCTAATGTATACATCACTTTCCCCCATGCTCCGTATTCTTTTCACTATAATCAAATATATCACGCATTAAGCCACTGGTTACAACTTCTCCCCGTTGCATGTTACTCTTCTGTAATAAGGAAGCAAATCACCCATTGGCATCCACCCAAGGGCAGCCGTACGGCTTGGGGGATTCCACTAAAAGACATTTGACCAACACTTTTCCCACTTCGAGTTATTGATCATTTCGCTCTCACCCTACAACATGCTAACCATCCCGGTGATCTCATTTGGTAGAGCGGCTGCTCTGGTGAAGCGGTGGTCCCAGGTTGGTTTTATTTTTTGAGGAAAGGAAATGGCGCAGTATCTGTCTCATATCTCGTTGGACACCTGAACCGCGTTTTAGGGGAAGGGTAACGGAGGGAGTGAAATAATAAAGGAAGAAATAGGTGCCGTAGTGGAGGGCTCCGGAGTATATTCGAACACCTAGGGATCTTTAACGTGCACTGATATCGCACACGTTAAAGGTCCCCAGGTGGTCGAAATTTTTCCGGAGCCCTCCACCACCTGGTCCCGGGTTCGAACCGTCAAAGAGGACGAATTTGTTTAATGCTGTATAGCTTTTTAATGCTGCATAGCTTTACTTAGTAGCCGTATGGCCGCAACTGGGCGGACGCCAGTCAGTAATTTGCTCCCTTATTACATATTTACTCTGCATTGAGGGAATCTTCTAAAATCATTTCAGAAACAGGCACTCTTCATTGGCATTTTTTTGCTCTTGATATCTTTTCGAATATAATCACCTCGAATTTGTTTTTTTCTTGCATATTGTTTCGTTGTTATATCTCAAGGTTAACCCTATATTATCCTCGTCAGGCCCCCGGGTAAATTATGTTAATCTGTGTTTTGCGTCGTTTTTAAAACACACATCAGTACGGGAGCATAACAGCAAAGTAAGTCAGAGTGCTAACTGCACTCCGCTGCAGTCACGTTTCAAGGATCGCGCTGCCATAACATTCCTCTGAGCAGCCTTCCAAGTTGGTTGCTTTATCTTGATCAGCTTCTTTCGCCCACGATCGAATTCACCTCAAAAGGATAAATACGTATTAATCGATGCATGTATCCAACGATAGCATAACCAGAAATTTTGTACAAGCGCATTTTTGCAGCGGGAAGTTATTGACGGTCGAATTTTCCACATATAGTGAGACTGCACCATAATTAATATATACGCCGATCCCTCGTCCCGACCATCGTAGTTTTCTGCTGTCTATTGTCAGAAACGCACCCCATTGGCTTAAACGGCACTCTTAAATGCTCGGCGCGAACGCGCAAATTCAGCATTAAAACCAAAGTTTTTCTTGAAAATATCGGAGAGGTAGACCTCCCGTCAAGATTTTCTTGAGTTTCTTAAAAAATTCAACAGTTGCGTCACAATTAAAACTGATTACCAAGAAAACTGGACTCCGTGCGTTATGAAATCATGCGTCATGTTTTCCAAGGAGCAGAAACTTGTAGAATAAATCACGAAGAAAAGCCACAGCGAAAAGCCTGCGGGGCATTCGGTAGCAAAATATGATGAGTACCTGTATAGGAACACTAATACGGGAGAATAGAATTTTCTTATTACTAACAAGCCAAATATTTGCTGAGATCTGAACACGATATTGCTTTCCTTAGCACACCGCGTGATCCTCGATCTCATTAACGCATTTGTTCTCTCTTAAAAAGAAAGTCCCTCATGTGATAAGAGATTTTCCGAATGTAAAAACTTCGCAGCTGTGTCCGAATATACATCTGCGATGTGGAACACGGTACAGCGGCTTGGTTCCACTGAAAATACACCTTAATTCTAGAGCCCGGTCCCGTATGGCGCATTGTTACCTGTTGACGCTGTTGTGCCAGGCACTCCACGAGTTCGGTGTACCTCCTCCTGGTCCTGTCAGAGTAGCATTGGTAAGGTCCTTTAATGTCGTAAGCCTTCATGATCTCGTGGACCAATGCCTGCAGTAAACGCAAGCTGGCGTTACGCGAACAATGTCTCCGCAGTTGACGGCGGGACGATTGTCCACAGACCCTTTTCCCAAGCGTTTCACCCGTTAAAAGTCGAGCACCAAGAATATTATACCTTGTACCCATCAACATACTGGCGGGTCACCGGTAATACTGGGAATGGAAACCAGCACCTGTAGCATGTGACACTGATGCTCAACTTAGCTCAGAGTTACGGCTACGTTACAAGCTCCTTTAGCTAACCCTATTTCACTTTCTAAGCTCCGCTCTCACGGAGCCTTATTTCCAGCCCCTGCAGACGAAATTCAGCGATTCGCATGAATTCTCACCATGATGGTTGGTGTGCTTAAGGGGTCCCCAAACTGCGCCCCGCGGTCGGAATCCGGCAGTGGAGTCATCAGGACCGGCCCACGGCAGGAGATAAACCCCATAAATAGACTGCATTCGGCCATCGACTCGCAGCGACTACGATGCTTGCTCTCGCGTTGGCATTGCATTGAGGTTCTAATGAATGATCCTTCCGATTTGTGCATGGCCATGTAAGCCGAGCAGTGTCTGTTTTAGTTCACTCGTTTGCCCACATCACACTTGCAAGTGTAGAACGAGCGATGTCAACCCCCAATGGGCGACGCCTGGCTGTCTGGACATAGGTGAGGAAGGAACAGAATGCCCGGTGTCGCTACAGAGGCAGGAGACAAATTCTTGGGCAGCTGTGAAATATCTTTTACGAACATGCTGGCAGTCTAAAGAACTAGCGGCACAACGGCAAGATCAAAGGGCTCGTGTTTGCTGCTCATGCTGGACCTTTGCATGAGCTGAACAACGAAAGCGCACGGCAGTGTCTTAACCCGTCAAGTTCGAGTTCATGTAAACGCGCAATCGTTGAATCGGGGAGACCTTGCACCCCTCAATGCTCGACAAGACTATATAGAAGCCTGGCATGCTGTCAGGACCTTGACGTAGCTCGGGAAGGGCAACCTAAGTTTCACAAGCTACACTGGTGCAGCACTGCCATCGCAGGACAATGGCGCATCGCTTAACCGCTCATCTTGAAAGCGGAGCCTCGAATCGAAGCAGAAGGAAAAACCGAAGCCTTAGCGAACCTAATTCGCATATAATCACCTACGCAAATCGGCTGGCATTTTGTTCACGGCCAAGAGCTAACATTAGGCGCCTTTAGCATATCGTGTGCCATTTTGCCGTTAGCGTTAGCGTAGTACAGGGATCCCACCTGCTGCCAGTGAGCACACGCTGATTGGTCCCGATGAGGGAAGCGTGCGTCCAACTGCCGAGTACGAGGCGCCGTCTGGCGCCGTCGAGGTGATCTGTACATGCTCATTGGCGGTGGGCGAGCTCCCGGTACTCACGTAACGTTAACGGTAACACGGTACATGGTATGCTAATGGTGTCTATTAGTTCACGGCATGCTGCTTACTGCAACTGGTGCCCGCCTTCTGAAAACTTACGTGACGCTCTTGCCCGCACCGACCACAACGGCCAACTAGGCCGTTCCCCATTCCGCAAACAGCAGGCATCAGACAAAGCGTCCCACAACCGCCCGCACTGAATGGTAAAATTCTCACCTTGGTCCCTCGTCTCGCTTTGTTCGCCATATGGCCGCTTGGAGCCCTCTGAAAAACTTTATTGTAATATGCTGATTCGTAGAAGTATGGGAGTTTTCCCATTTGCAGGAAGTTTTGATCTAAAACCGGGTCTAAAGAAAATTCAGAAGAGAATTAAGAATAAATTGCTGTGTTCTGGCCATAATTGATGCCAAGAAGTCGCTACGAAATTCTGTAATCTAACACTAGTACATATGCGAAGATTTGCAATTCGGCCACGGGGAAAAATTGTTCAGAAGTTAATTATATAAATGAACAAATTTCACATTTACAGCAAGGAACGTCACAGGACCATATCATGCAATGTCCTACAGGCCAGGTCGCTGCGATGACATACGGGACGGCTGCGGACTGCCCGGAAGCACAATACCGCACCATTTACAGTGGCATAGTGCATGTCTCACGGCTTAAACTCTACCCGAGCTCGGTCTCCGAAGCAACCTTATCTCCGCTGAGTCTGTTCTTGCGAAAGAGAGGCCACACCGCGGTTGCTATGGACGGGGCTGTCGGCGTGCATCAAGCGAGACTGCTGGCGCGTGCTGGGTGGTCTTGGATCGCAGAGTACTGACCTGGTATACCCTCGCCTTAATTACGTGTTGCGCCATGTTACAAGGTTCAGCCGCGTAACATACAATTAACCAGCGGCGCCAAAGGCTCGGCACTCATGCCCAAGTGCACTGTGCACAGATTTTGAAAGAAGGTCACATAACCGACACTGGCTAGGAGGATTAAGGATGGAATGTCCTAGAGGGGTGGGGGGAAGGGAGAGCACATATTACACTTGGCTACAACGAAAGAGAATGAGACGTGGGAAAGTTGTTTAGGCCGTACAAATGGCCAGAAGCCAAAGGAAACACACCCCCTGAAGAGGGGGAAACTCTAGTTCCCTGAGCCGTTCTTGGTGCTCGGGAGTAGAGTAGTTCTATTCGTAGATTGCAACACCGATACGCCGATCCCGGCTCTTCGGACACGACCGAATGCATGTTTTCTGAGCATTACTTCGAATCTGCTTGCACAACGTGTTCCTCTATGCAAGTCGTGAGTGGCAGGTCTGAAGCATCTCGCCTCTGATTGGTGTGCTTCCATACCAATCAGAAGAAGATAAGAGATCTGCTTCTCAAATATACTGAGCAGGCACCAGTACGATTAAATATTCAACAAGAGACGGCCTACTCGGCAGGACCATTGTCTTTTCGTGCATGAGATACCGGTTGCTTCCAGCCAAGAGATCGAGATCTCGCACTTAACTCTCAGAGCAACACCGTCATTGCGATGCTTCTTTGACTTGAAGTGTCATCAGTCAGTTTGTGCAGGCAAGGTTTAACAGGAGGAGTTACTGCACCGAGTAGACACCAGACAGGCGCCGCGCACGTGAAGAAATCACTTGGCACGCTTTTAACTCATCACTCACCTAGAGTAACACCAAGTGATGATAAAAACATCAGAAGGGGGGTGCGTTTGTTCAGTGCAATCATTTTGGCTAGCAGAAGAGTACGGACTGTTCGACATTCTTTGCCAAATGTCTTCAGACTACATGTTTTTCCCGCTGCCGTATTGTGGAGCAATTTAAAACCCCTTGAACCAAAGGATCACAAAAGGGGATGAAGAAGCTTCTCCTCACCTTGGAGAGATTTAGAGCTTCAGGGGAACAATTATACTGATCGACTACGCAGTTTAAATGTGGCCGGTAGAGTTTTTGACCAAGGTTGTGCCTAGGTATAATTAAAAAAACAATGGCTGCGGCTTAGATCAGCTATCCCTGGTTATGCAAGTGAAAGCTTTGGTGTCATGTGGTTAAGCCTCGGTTTAGCTATGTTTATCGACGAGCCAGGCGAAGCTCCCCACTCTATTGGTTTCTGCTGCCCGTTTAGCGCGTTTACGCTCCCTATCGATTGCTAAACCCTCGCACGGTTGGCAAAGTCGACCGGATGATCAGACTCAGCCCGACGTCTGCGAGTACCCGCTCACGTGGACGTCAGCTTCGGCAGGACTAGCTTCGTCTATAGCGAGACGATGGTTATGCTGCGCGCAGCTGCTTCGAATCACGTGGTACGTGACGTGGTTACTTTCGCAGCTTCGCTCTTCCTGTTCAAGGTCATTCATGCAGACACAGCGAAATCGGTGCCGCTAGGCTAGTGCACCTTTAAAATGTTACTCCGCGTAACACGCCGTTAAATGTTCGGTACTTACATCGCCTAAACTGCCCAAGGTCAAAGCCGGATGGCCGTCACCGTACAAGGAAATGGGTAGGAGTGCTCCCGCCGGGATGACCAAGCTGTGATTGCGCTTTAAATAGAAAGGGGCCGCCCTGCTGGTGTTGAAGAGGACGTGCGTCTGGTCCGTCCACTTCAGGCGAGCCCTCCCCGACAGCGCTTTGAACCATGCGTCCAGGAAACGGCCGGTCGGGGACATGTCCGGGAAACCAGCTGCGCGCGCAGTCAGTGGTGCCGTGTCAGCAGCATGCGGAAGCAGGTGAGCTTCCAGCGTCACTGATAAACACAGAAAAACCAGAACTGAGGGCCTTCCGTACATTAATGTTTATGGCTTAATTATCCTACGCGAAAGCCTCCCATACAGCAGTTGGCGAGCGTTTAGACTACATCTAGAAAAACTGGACATCGGTGAACTACTGTCACTTGGTACTGTTTACTGGCGGCCTGTGTTGAAATTAGTTAACAATTTTATTTTAAGAACTATTGCGAAATAATTCTCTGTCACAAAAGATAAAAGAACTCGGGGTGCCTCATTTATGGTAAAACCCGTTGATTTCGTCTTACTTTCTGCTTCACTGCGTAGGCCCTGCCTTTTTTGGCGGGAAGCAACGCAATATTTTGCTCGTAATTGGCAGGTTGCATTTCGCAAGCATTTGGAAAGCTGGACGGAAAGAAAGCGATGCGCGGGTCGAAGAAACTGTTCAATTTCTCATAATTACAGAAACTATAAACATTAAGCTACAAGAATGAGAGTACATTACACCAGGCCTCGCACTGACCGGCCTGAATGGTAGGCGGATCATTGTCGACCATTCGTTCTTACCGGACCAAACAAACACATGTTTCCAGCCGCCTCACGTCACACCGTCATGTGATTGTGGCAGCCCGCCGGCTTTGTTTTTATTTTTTTCTTGAGTGATTATAAACGCTCACAAATAGCCACTCACAAACGTCCACGCTGTCTAATCGCGTTCGTCTTGTGCTGTTTAGAGCAGGCCTTATTGGTCGGCCAAGTGGTTTAGGCCTCTCCTGAAGACCATCAAATCCCGGTGTACGTTTCCCGATCGAAATATTTTGGTTTTCATTCTGCTCCTCGCATATCCTAATAATACTAAGAGCGCCTTCAACAGCAGCCTCATATAACCTGAAGCCCGCACTAGCGTTGGAAAATAGGCAACTTTCTTTTCGTCACTTTTTCTTTGGAATGCATTACAATGCGAACAAAACCTATTGAAACCAGATTCGGCTATCTCGACAAGTGATGTGCAGTCAAGGGGATGCGTTGCGTGCAAGGTTCTGAAAAGCTTGTGCATTTTGGCGCAATGTATGCAAAATTTCTTGGCCCACAGCGCCGAGGGTAACTGAGTCTTAGGAATTCTAAAAATCGATCGGGATATTGATTACTATGGACTATAAGCCTCTCAAGAAATAAGGAGACTAATGGTAACAGCTGAACAGTTTAGCAGTCAATATCGGTTAAAAACTGCACTAGTTAGCACGTCTTAGCTGTATTCTGACGCGCTACACCGCTGACAGTATGACGAAAGAAGTGCTCGTCTGACTGAAAAAGCCTGTTTTTAAGAAATTGCAGAACATCTTATCTCAAACGCCCGGCAACAAATCGCATTTGATATTTCTTTTAAGAACATGATATGCCGGTGTCCATTTCCTATTCGTCTACGCAAACTTGACCCAGCTCGATGAGGGCATCGTCCGTGAGCCTCCGAGCGGAATGCATCAAGGCAGTCAGGAGCACCAACCGAAGAACTTGTTGACGAAGATTTGGTCCAGTCGTTGCTGGGGGCTGCTGACGAGCGGATTCATGAAGTGCACAATCCGCTGAACGAACACGCGCTCTGTTTCCTGGAAGCCATCGTAGAGGTCCAGGACGCCCCTGACGGTATCTTTTGCGGTGAGAAACATGCCCTCCGCTCGGTTCCGTGCTCTCGAGCTGACTACTGCGATGTGCAAAACAGAATGAAGCCCCAGCAGAGCTATTGAGCAGATAATATGAGCTGTTGAAGGCTGCGTAAGTTAATCGGTTACAGCTAAGAAGATCCCCTGCGAGAGAAAGGTGAATGGCAATGTTCCTCACGCCAGTAGGCAGGAGACAGCAAAGGTCTTTTATCTTATCTTTTATCTTACGAGAAAAGGTGGTCCGAGGTGGCCGAATTGTGGGTGTTTGCGGATTGTAGCGACACCCATTTTTACTGACATAACCCGTGTTCGAGTTGCATGGTTTGACATTGTAGGCAAACGCACAGCCGCCTGATAATAAATTGAGATTAACAGACCCAGGAACAGATAACTATAGACATAACAGTCGGACAGAAAAATTACGAGGTAACAGAACAAACTATTTTCTGCATAAAATGGCAACATATGACGAAAGCTTTTATTTTACGCCATTCTCAAGCATCTGAAAATAGAAGGCCGCCACCATATGGAAGACCTTGAAGTAACGAGCGTTAGCTGTTTGGTTTACTAGGTGCACAGAGCGGAGAAGAACTCACTCCTCGTCTCGAGAAACGGAATGTAATATCCTTTGAAACGGGGTGGATTGCCACCATGCTCGGCTACGAGTGCACGCACGCCGCCTTGTGTAACGATCGCCGCCTAGCGCCATCTATCAGAAAAATTACGATGCACGTCTAGCCATTTTCGAGTGGCATCCCCTCAAGATAAGTCCCAAGCAGAATTCACTTCGTTTTGGGGTGAACTTGGGCCTAGAATTCGGCTTGGGGTGCAATATGATAACGTTTCAATTTGTAATTCCATGTATACAATGCTTACCTATTATTTAATCGTGGTTTTAATTCTATACCAGAACCCTTAGGGTTTGATTTGCCAACCAAATTCGGTATGCAACTGTCCCTGGAATGGTGCCCGTTGCTGTCGGAGTATATATCGCGGAACGATTGCATATATGTATAGCGGAAAGGGATGGCACCATCATAAAAATCAGACAACCGAAACTATGCCGCCATTTTGTCCCCTGACGTGATGCTCACATAGTTCCACCTCTACCCATCGTATTGGACCGTGACGCCATCATTGGCACATGGAAGGTGATTGTTTCTACAATGCTGTTGTAGATGGCACTGCAAGTCTCAATGCGAGATCCGCTGTTTTCTGGTTGCAGCCACAGATCTCGAGGTGGTAGGAGTCCTCACGAATTCTCGAAACGTGGTGAGTAGTTGTTACCACAGATGGCACTGTGATGAAGGGCTGTAGGAGACCCCACGAAATTTCGAAACGTGATGAGTAAGAGCTAACGTTCTTGAAAGGACAGCCCGGATTAGTCACTTTTACAAGCGGAGATTTCTGACTGGTCGATCAAAAGCACTTCGCTGCTGTTATGAAAGAAGCCAAAAGTTTTATATCTCCATGAAGCAATGATAGCAGGTTGCAGACTCCTGAAGTTTTACAGTCATCTTAATTATAGTTAGGGTAATGAATTAAAAAGAAGTAACATCTTTTAAGCTGTCTTGTGTAGCCCCCATGAAAATAGTCTATAGACAGGCTGTAGACTTGATAGACTATTGCATTCATATAGATAATTCTTTTTGTCTATTAATAGTCTATAGACTGTCTACGGACAAAAGTATAATAGAAGTGTATGCCTTAATTCTGTACATTGTCTATATTGCCACACTGCTCACATTCTGCGAGCGCCGCCATGCGGCCGAGCGGCATTACTGGGCTCGTGTGGGAGCGAAGAAGAGGACGTTCCCGTTCGAACGCGCGCTGCTGGGTTTCTGGCCTTCGGATTAAAAAAGCCCACTTTCGTGCCGCCCTACGTTTGTCGGCGACATTTAGGTGGAGGTGCTGGGTATCGTTCCATGAACGCTCACCCCGAGGGTAACTCTGACGCTGATCAGCGACGCTTGGACACAACACCCGTCCACAAAGCGAGCCGCCGCCTGCGAGGCCTGCAACCTGAGTGTCAGCCACTGACGAGGCCGGTGCGTACCATGACGTCTACTACAGGCAGTCAGACAGGCCAGCCTTCCGGCACTGTCCCGCCCGTTGTAGTTCTCACCCCTCGCTCACCACCATCCTTCCACAGCGATCGGTTTGAGGACATCGATGACTGGTTGTCCAGCTTTTACCGTGTGGCCACTTTTAACAAGTGGGACGACGACCGAAAACTACGAAACGTCTATTTCTCGTTCCAAGATTCTGCGAAGACATGGTTCGAGAACCATGAGGCATCCTTTACGAACTGGGAAGCGTTCCGCCGTCAGTTGCTGGCTACCTTCAGCACAAACGCACGCAAGGAAAATGCCGAACTCGCCCTTCGCATCTGGTCACAGCAGGCGAACGAAAGCGTCGCTATGTTTATTGAAGACATGGCACGTCTTTTCAATCGGGCTGACCCTGCCATGCCAGAGGCTACCAAGGTGCGCCACCTCATGCGTGGTGTGAAGGAGCAGCTCTTCGCTGGCCTCATACGCGACCCACCAAGAACCGTCGCTGACTTCGCTAAGGAAGCCACAGGCATGGAACGTTCCTTACAGGAACGACGCAGTGCGCAGTACGGTCGTCCGGGAAGTGTTGCGGCCAGCAACTATTGTGCGTCCCTGCCAGTCGCCGGGGACGAGGCTCTTCGGGAGCTTGTGCGGAGTGTATTTCGCGAAGAACTGCGCAATCTCCGCTTAGATGCTCCACCTGCCAGTGTTACAGCTGTTGCCGATGTCGTCCGCGAGGAAATTCGGCGAGCAGTCCAGCCACCACCGGCACCACAGCCGGAGCCGTACGCCAGCAGCTACAACGAAGCCCTATGGACACCGCAGCCGGAGCCGTACATCATGAGCTACAGTGAAGCTCTGCGGAGACCTGCGCCAGTTCCACATGCGTTCCGCCCTGCTGCCGAACAAACGCAGGGGTACTTTCCCTCCGCCGAGCTGCGTGACCCGCGCCCTGTTCGAATAGCTGACGTGTGGCGCACACCCAACAACCGGCCACTATGCTACCACTGCGGGGAGCCCGGTCATATCCTCCGCAACTGCCCCTACCGGCGGATGGGATTAAGAGGATTTCCACCGAGCGCACCTCGACCGCACTATGGTGAGAGACCGCGAGACATTGAGCAGTACCTGGCCGATAATGTGCTGCCCTCAACGCCTCCAGACGCCAGTCTAGGTCGCCGTCTCCAAGACGAGTTCCTCCACCCAGTCATGCACCATCATCTGGCCAATTCAGAGGCACGTCTCCCCGCCGGGAAAACTGAAGACGGCGTCCTCTGGGGGTACGACCGCCGCTGCCGCAGACAGCCTCCATCCGACGATTTTATGCGACGACCCCACCCGCCGACCTTAAAGACGATCCCACCGCCGACCTCACCGACGACCTCAGCGACGACCCCATCGACGACGGCACCAAAAACCTCGCCGACAAATTGTCGAACAATTGTTTCCGCCGCCGAAATTCTTGTTGCCGCCGATGGCTATGACGTATCTGCACTCGTCGATACCGGAGCCGACTTTTCTGTCATGAGTAGTAACCTAGCCGCAACACTCAGAAAGGTTCTAACACCTTGGCATGGGCCGCAGATACGCACAGCTGGTTGCCATGTGGTAACGCCGGTTGGCGTCTGCACCAGCCGTATAAAGATCCGCGGTGCAACTTTCACTGGCTCCTTCGCCGTGCTACGAAAGTGCTCTAAAGAACTGATTCTCGGCATGGACTTCCTTAAAGAGTATGGGGCGGTCATCAACCTGCACGAGCAATTGGTATTGTTTTCGACACAGCGAGCCGTTGATACTGGCCCCGAGCCACACAGAACACCATTACGCATCTCTGATGACCACACAACGATACCGCCGAGAGCAAGCAAGTTTGTCACAGTCCAGTGTGATACCAGCTTCGGTACTCGGGGCATTGCCGAAGCGAATATGTCGCTGCTACTGTCTCGGCAAGTTTGCGTTGCTCGCGCCCTTGTCGACCTTGTTCACGCGCGTACCACGCTCTTAGTGACCAACTTTAGTTGTGAACCCCAACATTTGACGAAAAACATGGTGATTGCCCATTTTGAAGAACTTGGCCAGCATGCCGGCCAATGTGCCTAATCAACAACGGCCCCCGAAATAGCTGAACAGGACACTGCAACAGCCATTAGGACCGACGTGAACACTGACCTTCTGACCAATCAGAAACGCCGCGTGGAAAGCCTTATTGACTCTTTCCGCGACTGTTTTGCATCAACATCCAAGGTTCGCCAGACGCCAATAACTAAGCACCGTATTATCGTCGACAGTGACCAGAGACCGCTATGTCAGCGTCCTTATCGTGTATCGTCGAAGGAGCTCGATGATATCCGCCGCCAAGTTGCCGAAATGCTCCACTACGACGTTATACAACCATCGACGAGCACCTGGGCGTCACCTGTTCTCGTCGCAAAGAAGGACGGCAGCCTACGGTTCTGTGTAGATTATAGACGTCTCAATAACGTTACCAAAAAAGATGTCTATCCACTGGCGCGCATTGTTGACTCATTAGAGCGCCTCCGCCATGCTACCTACTTTTCGTCACTCGACCTTCGTAGCGGTTATTGGCAAATCTAGGTCGACGAACGTGACCGAGAAAAGACCGCCTTCGTTACTCCTGACGGACTGTACGAATTTAAGGTGCTTTCTTTCGGCTTCTGTTCAGCCCCTGCGACGTTCCAACGTATGATGGACACCGTACTAACTGACCTGAAGTGGCAGTCCGTCCTTGTCTATCTCGACGGCGTCGTGATTTTCTCCGACACGTTCGAGGAGCACCTGAAACGTTTGCGTGCCGTCTTCGAAGCAATTCGTTCTGCGGGTCTGTCTCTCAAGCCCGAAAAGTGCCACTTCGCATTTCGGGAGCTCAAGTTTCTTGGCCACATTGTGAGCGCTCAGGGCGTTAGCCCCGACCCAGAAAAGACCACCGCCGTTGCTGCATTTCCCCAGCCAACAGATAAACGAAGCTTGCGGCGTTTCCTGGGGCTTTGCGCCTATTATCGGAGGTTCGTTCAAAACTTATCCAAGCTCGCAGAGCCGCTGACTCGCCTGACAAAAGACTCCGAACCCTTTGTCTGGGGCCAAGATCAGGAAAAAGCTTTCATAGAGCTTAAGGCCCGCCTCCAATCTACGCCTATCATTTCCCACTTCGACGAGCAGGCCGACACGGAACTGCACACAGATGCCAGCAATGTGGGCCTCGGTGCGGTGATTGTGCAGTGGCAAGACGGTGTGGAACGCGTGATCGCATACGCAAGTCGCACTTTGTCCCGTTCCGAATTGAATTATTCCACAACGGAAAAGGAGTGTCTCGCTGTTGTGTGGGCAATCACAAAATTTCGTCCATAGCTGTACGGCCGCCCGTTTCGAGTCGTCAGCGATCATCACTCCTTGTGCTGGCTTGCAAACCTCAAAGATCCATCGGCGCGACTTGCACGGTGGAGCCTTCGGTTGCAAGAGTTCGACGTCACCATCGTGTATAAGTCGGGTCGGCAACATAGCGATGCAGACTGTCTCTCCCGAGCTCCTCTTCCGTGCCCACCAGATGAGTCCGACGACGATTCTGCTTTCCTCGGCGCTGTCACCACATCCGACCTTGCCCACCACCAGAGGGCCGACTGCGAACTGCTGCCTCTAATCGAGCACCTCGAAGGAACCGCTTCGTCTCCGCCCAGACTCTTCTCGCGCGGACTTTCGTCGTTTTGCTTAATAGATGGAGTCCTCTACAAGAAAAACTACGGTCCGACCGACACTGCGTATCTCCTCGTTGTCCCAACCGTGCTTCGTAAGGAAGTTCTCGCTGCATGCCACGACGACCTTTCTTCTGGCCACCTCAGTTTTTCCAGAACATTGGGACGCCTCCGCCACAAGTACTACTGGCCACAGCTTGCTGCGGTCGTCCAACGCTACGTTCGAACCTGCCGTGAGTGTCAACGACGGAAGGTACCACCGACAAAACCGGCCGGCCTTCTGAAGCCAATTGATCCACCGCAAATCCCATTCCAACAAGTCGGCATGGACTTACTGGGCCCATTCCCGGTGTCCTCCATGGGAAACCAGTATATTTTTGTTGCCACGAACTACCTAAGCCGCTATTGTGAAACCAAGGCTCTTCCCCGTGGCACCGCGGCTGAAATTGCACAGTTCTTTGTTCACCACATCGTGCTTCGCCACGGCGCCCCCGTGGTTGTATTAACTGACCGGGGAACCGCGTTTACGTCGGCTCTTACACACGAGGTCCTCCGTCTTAGTGGCACCAGTCATAAAAAAACGACTGCTTACCATCATCAAACGAATGGACTTACTGAGAGGCTGAACAAGACCATCATAGATATGATGTCTACGTATGTCGACGCTGACCATCGCAACTGGGACGAAATACTTCCCTACATCACGTTTGCGTACAACACCGCCCTCCAAGAAACGACGCGCTTCACCCCCTTCCGTTTGGTGTATGGCCGAGATGCCCTGACCATGCTTGACGCCATGCTGCTCCCGGATTGTACCCCCTCGTCTGTCCCAGGCGCTGACCAATTCGTTCGCGATGCAGAAGCCGCTCGCCACTTTGCTCGACAACGCATTCGCCACCAGCATACAACTGACGCTCGGCGTTACAACCTCCGCCACAGGGAGGTGATTTACCAACCCGGCGAGCACGTCTGGGTATGGAGCCCTATACGTGTGCGCGGTCGCTCTGAAAAGCTTCTGCGGCGCTACTTCGGCCCCTACGAGGTGCTACGTCAACTCAGCGATGTGAACTATGAAGTGAGCCCGGAAAAAGTTGTCTGGTCTTCTCGCCCGCCCAAGTCTGAAGTCGTCCACGTGTCCCGCATGAAACCGTATTACGCCCGTTAGCCCCTCCCGGAGTTCACATTCAGTGCTGCCACCACACGCCATCGCACTTTCGGTGTCTCCACACTCTTTATCCCCCTTGCCGGAGGCAACGAGGCGATGCCTCTTGAAAGGAGGGGGGCAGTGCCACACTGCTCACATTCTGCGAGCGCCGCCATGCGGCCGAGCGGCATTACTGGGCTCGTGTGGGAGCGAAGAAGAGGACGTCCCCGTCCGAACGCGCGCTGCTGGGTTTCTGGCCTTCGGATTAAAAAAGCCCCTTTTCGTGCCGCCCTACGTTTGTCGGCGACAATATACTACTTATAGGATTTTTATTTCCTATAGACTGTTCTGTAGAGTTGTCTATAGAGAGTGTAAACTTTATAGACAGAAGTCTATGGACAGTATATAGACTAAGGAAATATTCGTCAGGGAGAACGGAGGAGAGCTTTATCGTAGATCAATTTGTAGAGCAGGACAAGTTACCTGAGGAGGTCATGGTTTCTGTTGATACCAGTGCCTACTCTATTACATAGTGCCGAATTATCTAGCTCTGCGGTTAAATGACCTAATTACCTTATTCCGAAGAACGAATAGATGCGCGAGTTGGTTACGATCTGTGGCACAATCAGCGTGAGAAAACAACAAACTAAACGAAAAAGACACCACGAACCTAATTTCATTGAAAAGATTCACGTATGAATATTTTACCTGCAAATTTTGTAAAGTTTATGCTGCTCCTTTTCTTACCGGAAACTGAGATGACGGCTTCCTGCCTGTGCTTTTGTGCAGCTGTTCTCTTTGTCCTCTTTTGCCTAACCCACACCTTTCGCATAGCTTACCGGCACAGCGTTTTACCGCTAAACATATAGAAAATCTTTCCGGCCTCTGTCGGTACTGTGGGGCCACCAGCCTTTATGCCCCGTGTCTCCCGTACCTGTGTTAAGTGTTTGGAAGCTATACATTTCATAAAATTGAACTGAACTTTTTTAGCATTTTCTTGAGAGAACCGTAGAACTACTGATAAGTTTTATTTAAGCAATTAGGTAAAATGATTTCGTGAAGCTTCAGAGCGGTATGAATAGGCTAACGATGTGAAAGTTGTGCAGTACCATCTATTACTTTCTAGAAACCTCCTCATCTTGGCCGTAGACATCTAGCAACAGTAATATCTGTCTCAACGCGCTTCCAGATGAACCTTGCGTGTCTTCAAGGTATCGCCTCTTTCCTTCAAAGCTAAGAAAAGAAAATGCACCATGACTAGGCCCTCTCTAATGATAGCCAGTACTTGCAATATTTGGTATTTCGGAGTAAAGTTTACTGAAACAATAAAAATTTTGAATCAAAGTGTTTGAACAAGACCTGTAAAGCCAAATTGTCTACGGGGTTAGTACAAACTAAAATGTGACCTCGGTTGTTTTTGGCGACCAAGAATGGTTTTCATTTTCGTTCTGGCCTCATCCTGAACATTGCTAAACGATGAAGATCATGATGGATTTTTATGGCGCAAAGGCATCTGTGCCCAAAGAGTGCTATGACACAAGGTATTTTTCTTTTACGCAAGGTGTGTCAAAGATCGAATTTCCATGCAGTTCACTCTAAATAAGCTGAGTACTAGGCCAGAAGAAGCTTGTACCCATCTTATCACCGGTGGGTACCCGGTGGCACTGCGGATCGAACCCCGCACCTCCCGCATGCGAGGCGGATGCTCAGACCACTAGCCACGGCAGCGGTATACCGCTGCGGTACTGTTCTGCCTGGGTGTAGTTCGCAAAAGGAATATAGCAATGCTAAACGTTATATTTATTCTGCGCACTACACCGAGCCAGAACAGCAAAACGTTATGTGCTCCTTGGCTTCTCCTTTGCATTCCACAGTGGCTGCGCAGCAGCGCTGGAGTATACATAGCGTGGGGACGCACCAGATCTCAGGTAGCGGCTGGTCGCGGCAAATTCCATGACCTCCAGGACGTGGTGGTAGCATGCCACTTCCTTCTCCTTCCCGAATACCACCTTTGGAGACAACGCGTAATCGAGAAGGCCATCGAAAAGGCCCCAAGCCAGCATGGCGCGAAAGCCGTCCGGGCCCCAGAGGGGAGACCTCAGCAGACCTGCAAGAGCTTGGAGCACTGACTGCTGGAACTGAATCACGTCTGGGCCCTCGTACGTTCCATTGGTGTACTTGCTCACCGCATCGATCCACTGGGCTGCAAGTGCCAGAACGTGAATAATTCTTATTATTTTTCCCAGCTGGAATTCTAGTGGTTCCTCAAAACGAGATGATCTCGACTGTGAGAGCCCTCAACGCTCGTAGCATTGCAGTCACGCGTAGAAAAATGGTGTAGAGAGAGCAGCCTTGGAATTTTCATTTCATTTCATTTTAATTCTATCTTTATTCAACATCCGATGACGTTAGGTGCACAGGCGAAAAGCGAAAGAGGCTTGACTACAGCCAGTGCACCCATTCTTTACAGTAGTGATGTCACATTACGACAATGCATATTATATGCTCGTACCTTAGGTTAAAATACTAACAAAAGATGGCAATAGACGTCGACAGACCATATTTGAGCTACACTCTAACAAAATATAAAAGCAATGAAAGCAATATACCAGGGAACAATATTAAAAACACTTTTACGTCATGTTTGCATGTAAAGAATCAAACCAAACAAAGGAACATTGCAAATATTCAAATGTAAAGAAAGTAAACTCTCCATATTTAACAAAAGGAATAGAGCATCCTGTTCACACACGTTCTTTTAATGTCGGTGTCATTTTGTGAGAGCTGATTAATAGTTGTGGCCAAGGTGAATTTTTGCCTTTGTTTTTAATGGTTAGTACGACATTTAGCAACTTTCCGGGATTCAGAATATGCGGGGGGTATTGAACCACACTTTTTCTAAAACCCGGATTGTTCAGATGGAATTGGATGTCTTTTTTTGTTACGTATAACCTGAAACATATACATAGTCTAAAGCGACGCGATAAGGCCAGGAGAGGAATATTTGGTTTATGTAAATCACTTGTATGATATCGGTATAGTACTTGCCTTACAACTCATATGCAGGTTTCTGGACGACAATCAACTTATGTATAGTTTATCTTGTGTTCATGGCCCAGAGAAGGATACCATATTTAAACAGAGACAGGAACAGGGATGTAAAGCGAAGTGTATTAATGCATGCAGCAAAAAATGACATTAGCGGAGCATGAGACTAGTGGAGCTAGATGATTTGCAGAACAAGTGATCAACGTGTCTATCACATAACATACTTTGAGAGAAGTAAACTCCTATGCTTTCATAATACGATGCAACTGTGAGGATGTCATCGTAACACAACAGGAAGGAAGTTCTACATTTATGTGACGTATATGAAATGTACGTAACTGCTTTAGACTCACTAGTAATTAAATTTATTGAGTTATAATTACTTGCCCCGTTGTCAATTTGTGAAAGAGTGTGGTTTGCACAATCGCCTGAATCTGAGCCTCCGCTTCCAAGAAAGAACACTTTTCATTTCATTGTAGTTACATCACAGGGAATGAACTTCAGTTCGGAACATCAGTTCAGAACTCCTACCGTCGTGAGAAGTGCCTGAAGCAAGCTGAATGTCCTTTGTGAGGAAGGCAGAGCTGGTTGGGAAGAGTCAAGTGAAAGTTATTTTGTTTCTTAACAAATGACAAGTGTTAAACAGTTATGAAATGAGGCTTATCGTAGGCTTCGACAAAATACTAAGAAAGTGAGTTTAAAGTATGAAACATGCACTTAGAGTGGTGAACCTAAACGGTTCATTCCTACGCGTTCGAAAGTCAACTAGGAAGTCTGTACTTAGTGTGATTCTGGCAACAACATTTTTCTGCAGAGTGTAATGAATACACACTAGCACTCAGGTGTCCGCAAAAGCAAAAGGTTGTCTTCTCTACGAACCCGAGAGTATTTATTCGCCCACATCACTGGAAAGTTCATTACCTAGTCTTCTGTTACATGAGTTATTTCCATGAAGTTGATAGCTCTCACATTCAGCGCCGCTCAACTTTGAATAACCGCATAAAACATGAACGTACCTGCCGTGATCTGTGGAGTCGTGCGTAGGCCCATATCTTGAATGGCTCGAGTGTAAAAAGGCTCAGTTATGTAACGGTCAGTCTTTAAAATGGCGACAACTGCATAAAACGGCGATTCAAAATCATGGAAAACATTGCAAATAAAAAGTGAAAGATGCTTTCAATGCAAAATACAAGGGTGGCTTAATTTCGTCCCCCCTTGCATTTTACCAAGCCTCAACGTCAAATTACGGATATAAATAAAAAATATCAGGTGGTGTGACTAATTTCTGATACCGATTCAGCAAATGAGTTTTTCACAATTAAAAAGCTTTACAACCACAGCATTCACAACGCTGACTCCATTTGTTTGATGAGCTTTGAAGCTTTCGATGCTATATCTGCATCTTCTATTGAACATAAGAAAGTGTGTTTGCGTCTCTGAAATAAAGAAAAAATTCTATGATATGAACTTCAACGAATATAGCCCTGAAACAAGTTCTATAGTGTTAAAAAAATCTATTCAACAAGTCTTCATCCTTGCTTTCTTGCTACCAGAATGGTAATTGCACCGCGATGAAAGCGTGGTTTTAAAGTTTAAAATTAATATCTATACTTGATGCCGTTGAGCCGTGTTACAGGAACATGAACATAAGTGCTTATTTTTTTTGTCTTGAGAGCACATAATTTGAGAAGGAGAAGCGACCTATAAGACAGCGCCATGCACTCTTAGCACACACATAGAAGTCGAACCTTTCAGCGCGGGGTGTGCTCTTGTAACGCGCTTGTAAATTGTGCAAGGTGCTCTAAATAAATAATCTATATATAGTAAAGCACTAAACAGTCGAGCGTTTTATTGTACACTTTTTAAATGATTGAACTTTTATATAGAACACTGAAGCCATCAAGCAAGTGTTAGCAATCGCGTCTCAAGGATTTGCAGAATGGCCGATGGCGTGTTAAAATCGAACACGAAGCATTATCACCCTTCAGCGTCACTTTGAAAAGCTTACATGTGGCAGAAAATTGGTTTTTATGGAAAGGAAATGGAGCAGCATCTGTCACACATCTCGGCGGACACTTGAACCGCGCCATAAGGGAAAGAATAAATGAGGTACTGAAAGAATAAAGGAAGAAAGAGGTGCCTACTGGAGGGCTCCGGAATAATTTCGAAAACCTGGGAGTATTTTCTAGAGGACCGATGAGAACTACCAAAATTTGTATGACACTTAAGCTTCGTCTTTAAGAGTGAGACGGGACAGGGTGTTGCAGCGTTGCCAAGGAGTGCACGGTACCCCATCGCCTTTTCGGCGCGACGCGTGGCCCGCTGGACAATTTAAGGCAGTGACGCCTGACTCACATATCTCGATGGACACTCGAACAGGGCCGGAAGAGAATGAAAATGAAATGAAAATTGGTTTTAAGGAATGGAAATGACGCCTGTCTCGATATTCTCAGTAGACACCCGTACCGCGCCGTAAGGGAAGGGAAATTCCTTCTCTTACGGCGCAGTTCAAGTGTCCCCCGAGATGCGCAGTTTTTCGCTCACTGCCAACGCCGCCGACGCCGGCGACACGGGCTTTTCTGCGGCACGAACTCCTTAACGCTGTTGCGTTAAAGTATAGGCACTTGCCCCGGGTCCTGCGCAGTTTAGGCATGGCTATTATTAAGGTTATCTTTAAAAAAAATTCAGGGGGTATTTTGTTGACCTAAAGTGCGGTGAGGCGAAAGCCTTTAGGCGGTGTGTCTGCTTCTGTCGCTGATGTGTGGTTAAGATCTAAAGTACTTGCGTTTTCCCGCATTCTGAAGCTCCATTGAAGCGAGCGCTAGGAGGGTGCTTGCGCGGCACCCAACTCTGTCGACAGCTGCGAGGCCTCTGGGGCGGGCACCGGTGGCGCCACCTCACGCATGTGCAGTGAAGCAGTGAACTATCAATGGCGCAACGTAGCCTCTGAGATTATCCGCGCGCGCTAGCGCCTGCGGTTGCTTTTGCAGACCATGGGTGAAAGAGTGTAACGGACGGACGGACGGACGCAGCATGAGTCATTAAAGGCTTTCGCCTCAAGAGAATCACTTCTATCAATTTAGGACGGTGTTTCCCTACTCACTGAGTGCGAAGCAAGTCTGCCGACAAAAATTATTTCTGAAGCCGCATGACATGAACTCACTGGGTCCTTTATTGAAGGCAGAAGGGAAAAAATCATGTAAAAAAATTCGCCATCATTAAAAGATAGTTGACTCTCCTGACGAACAAAATTCTCTTTAGTATTCAAGTGTAGGGCGCACCGTATCCAAGTCTTGTCTGTACAGTGCGTTTGTACCCTACCTAGAATGCACCTTTAACGTTTTGCAGCATGAATGATGCGTGACTCTGCCTTCACCACGGACGTATGACCGGCTGAGCCCCATTTTAGTTAAACTGCGCCTGCACATAGAAGGGAAAAAGGCAATTTCGTGCATGCTTAAGGGATAATACTAGAAAATAAAATCGCGTTGTCCACCATGGCGTTGTCCTAGGGAATCCATCCCACGTTGGAAATATGGGGCGAGATGGAATGTAGGGAAAAGGTAAATGGGTTTAAGGCAAACCATATTGTGACCGGATAGAACACAGGAGCAGCAAGATTTCTGACACCATTACGTTTCATTATACGCCGGGCTGCACTAACGCGATACAAAGCGACTACATGACTCGTGCGCCATGGCGCTTAAAACATTTCGGAAAAGGTGAGTCCGTCCAAAGGCTCCGATTCATTATATCCATCACTTTGCGGCCATACAAAGGAATTCTGTTGCCTCTTGTTCTTGCATGATAACAGCAGCCACACTTCGCACGTTATTTTCTTATTCTTCATTTTTCTCTGTCCATAACACTCTCTCACCCAGGTTAGGCATCATAGTTGCAACGCATTTAAGCCAACTATGCGGAAAAAAGTTGCAAACCAGGCACAGAGAAGAAGCTGAAATAATGCGGGACAACGAGGCGTGCCATTAAATTAAGCCACATAAGAGTAAATTATAAAATGGCGCCTTGCGAGGGATGGTGGATGTAACGCTTTAGTGCAGCTTGGCATCGCATAACCGCCGCCATTTTTATTTATGTTGCTCGAGTGTCCTTATATTGAATAGGTCGCTAGCAGATTCAAGGTTACAAACTTTCCTTTTCAACAGCGAGAAGGAGGAGGAATACACTTTATTAGGCTTTTCTGTCGTCATTAGCCCCCTTTCGCCCCATGTGGCCTCAATGAAGGGGCGACCTCGAGGATCCAATCTTCGATGTTGGCTTGAACTTGTTTGTCTTCACTGCATATAATCTTTTCCCAGAATTCGGCTGAGGGATATGTAAGGTCCTTTCTAGGAGGTGAATTTTCCTCGTGTTCTCAGACAATATCTTCATCATCTGCGGTAAGTATTTTGACACAAATTTGGCAAATAGGATTAACCTCACCTTTCCTAATTAAGTCCAATCGATAAGGGCTCATAACACTTTTTGCCCAAGCTTTTCCAAGAGCCGTGGCTTGTGCCCTGGTAAGCTCTGGGCATGGGTGTGCGTAATGGCGTCTGCTTTCCCTATATATGCTTGTTCTGTTTGTATGTGGTGGGTGTCTCCGCCGGCGGCTCATTCTTGCAGACGGTCTGGTTGTCTAGCCCTCAGGCATATTCGTCCGCCTTCTCGTTTCCTGAGCTGCCGGCGTGGGCAAAATTTTGAGTAGGGACGTGGTGAGTTTACCCACTCTGTCCCTCTGATGGCCGGTGATCGCGAATTTTGAGTCACTAATCACTGTCTAGGTGCGGTGATCCTTAGTGGCCGGTCCTATGGCTGCCTCCTCTGCGGCTTTGATGGAGGGGGCAAGAATTGTCCCTACTTTGATAATTTTGAAATGAGCCGTAACCACACAGACGGTGTACTTGCCAGGGCATTGCTTGGCCTCGTCCACATACACTGCACAGAGGTCATCCGCATACTTTTTGTCTATGGCCCCGGCCGGGCAATTCGTCTGTCATCATGTCGTCCCAGAAGCATGTTTTTGGCTAAAGGTTTGACCTTGCGCTTCAGGCGACTGCCTTCAGGAAGTACTGTGAGCTCAGTTGCTGTTTCAACGGGCCGAAGATCAAGCTCAATTAGGACGTATCGGCGTGCGTACGTTCTCAACAGGCGTTCTTTTCCGCGGTTTTTTGCCTCAATTAGCTCCTCCAGGGTATTATGCACCCCATATTCTAGTAGCTTGCTGTTGCTGGCAAACCTGGGTATACCCAGTGCCGCCCTGTAAGCTCCACGAATGACGCTATCAATACCTCTCTGTCCTTTTGACGAATAAGATAATACGGAAATGAGTACGTGGTTTTTCTTAAGAGTAGTGCTTGTGTTAGCCTAGAGAGGTCAGGTTTCTTCATGCCCCCGTGCCTCGTAGCGATTCCCTTAATCAGCCCGCCAACCTGTTTAGGTGTTGGTTTCAGCTGCTAAATAGCCTCTGTATTCTGTGTATTGCTTTAAACCAGCAAGCCAAGGACCCCGATAGTCTTGACCTTGGGTGTTGCCGTTGAGAGTGAGGTTTTTAGTGTCGGCCGATCCGTCCATTCTTGGCTCCCTGTGTTTGTTCCGAATGATGAGTAGCTCAGATTGGCTCGGTGAGCACGTTAGACCTTTAGTTTGGACGTGTGCTTGGACTGTGCCGACTGCCTCCTGCAAGGCACCTCGTGTGTAGCCGTCCGAACCTTGGAGCGTTTAGATGGTGATGTCATTCGCATAGATCGAGTGCTTGATGCCAGATATGTCAGTTAATTTGGCGGGTAGGTCTTTCATAGCCACATTAAGCAGGAAAGAGGACAAAACCAGCCCTTGCGGGGTGCCTCTCGTTCCAAGAGTAACTTTTTCGGTTTTTAAGCTGTCCACATGCAGAGTGGCTCTCCTGTCGCATAGAAAGCTTTTCCTATAGTACGTACGCGCTCCGACGTTCATTTGGGCTAAACCCTCCAAAATGGCTGCGCACGCTACATTGTCTAAGGCTTTGCTGACAGCTAACCCAAGTATGGTGCGCGTTGCTGTTACTGAGCCTGATTTGAGAATATCATTTTGGATCCGTCTCATGATGTCTTGGGTGGATAGGCCTCGTCTAATGCCTATGTGTGAAAGATGTCATCCTGCTTTACGTAGGTGTTCGGTCTGCTTAATATCACGTGCTCCATGGCTTTACCTAGGCACGACGTGAGCGAAGAGGGTTTATGGTTGCTAATGTCCAATTTTTTGCCTGGTTTGATATTGATAATTACTTTCGCTCGTTTTCACCATGGGGTATTTCACCTTTCTCCCATACATTATTGACGAATTTTGTGATCACTGTAATCTTATGGTCATCGTAGGCTGTGTTTCTGAGGGCCCGGTTGGTAATGCCATCGTCACCGGCTGCAGCCGTACTCTTGTGTCTATTCAGAACCGCCCTGACCTGTGCTTCCGTGATATCTCTATTCAGATAGTCGTTTGTTGTCGCTAGATATGCATCTCTGAGAGAGGGGTCCCCGGTGGTGCTGATATATGTTTTTGTTAAAGCCCTTAGGAGCTCGTCGTCGTCACCCGGGATCATTTGTAACCCTCTGTAGATTATTCTGTGTTGTCGATCTAGTCGCCCCTTGGTAAAGCAGATTGTTTTTCCTTGCTATGCAGTAACTCCGGCCAATTTAACTTCTAGGTTCGTCTCCTGTAGGGCAACGATGTTCGGTTTAGTGTGTACATTCTGTATTGCGAACTGCGGGATCTTTCGCTTGGTACGAAAGCCTCGATCATTCCATTGGCATACTACGAGAGCGCTAGCCATCGTTTTCCTTGTAGAGTTCGAGACGCACTGAAGCGGTCACTGTTGACTTAAGGGTGTTCTTTTTGTTGCCCTGGACCGTGGTTTGTTCTGAGTGCGACGTAATGTTACTGTCCGTAATCTGAAGATGCCCCACGATTCTTAGGGCAGCGGTGATCTGGTTTTGTTGCGTCCCTCCTTTATTCATTGTGGTCGACAGGCTGGTAGTCATGTTGTTAGCGATTACAGCTTTTGCTATCACTCCTGTCTCCCTGCACACCTTTTCTCGTTCTTTGCGCCGTTCTTCCTGTCCCGTTTTCAGCGATTCCGGGCGCTATTCACGGTCTGCGTTTTGAGACCTAGGTTCGATGGGATCTACTGCTTTTCTCTTGGCGATTCCTGGCTTGTCAGTTTTCATGTTTTATGTCTCGTTAACCTTTGGTGCACAGTCCACAACTTGTTCTATGATCTCTGTGTTTTTTACTTCTGGTGCACAAGCCACGACAATATAGATGTCTTTTTTGGGTGGTCCTTTATGTCGGTCATTTTGTTCCCCTGGTGGCGGAGTTGGCCCTTCCATTCCTCCTAGCGCTTCTGCCTCTTAGAGGGGGAAGCTCGCCTCATTGTCCGCACTGAGTCCCGGGCTTTTGCTTATTCCTCTGGAGAGTAGCGATCCCGTGCTGTTGTGATGTTTGGGTAGCGGCAATTTTTCGGCGGGCTGCTCGTCGTCTTCGTTGCCTGATTTGTTAGGCTTTTTTAGATGAATCGATATTTGCCGGTGATATTTGCAGGTGATGAATCGATATTCCCTGACAAACTATGCATACTGGTTGCCAGGCGGGTGGCGTCCCGTCAGGCGGAAGCGCGTGCGATTCTCCGCACCTTCTGCATTTGGGCTTCCGTGGGAGTGGGCACACGTCCGATCGATGCCCGCGTTTGCGGCACTTGACGCAAGCTTCAGGGCGCACTTTGAAACGGAAGTCGACCACGCATCTCATGTATCTCGGAAGCGTCTCCAGCTAGGGTAAACAAGATGCGGTTGGTTTTTAAAATCCACCTCGAGTTCACGACGGGAAGGTCCGAGTTTCTTGCTTTGATGTCATTTATTGTGTAGCTGTCATATTCTTTTCCGAGGGCTTAATAGACAACTCCACTTAATGAGTCGTCCGGCGAAGGCACGTACGCTGCTTTTGGAACACTCTGGCCCACGAGTTCAGTTTCCTTCGTCTTGCAATAGGTTGCGGCTCCTGCACCATCTGGAGTGCTGACGGTAGCCGTGTTGTTTATGGCGTGTATCCGAAGCTGGTCATCTTTGAAGGCATTCGCCTCTCAGGCGTCGCTTGCAGCAAGCAGGGCAGCCATGAGTTTACTGAACGGTATGTCACTGAGCTTTACTGCTCTTTGAGAGGTCGGAGAACTATCTTATAGTCCTCACTCGGTAATCTTGGGATGGGACGCTTTTCCAAGGCCGGTGGTGGACGCTCGCGTTGTGGCGTTTGGCTATTGCTGTCCTCATTGGGTGGCGAGGAGCATATGTCTTTTGTGGCCGAATGGCCCTATTTCTTCTGCATGTCAAACGTACGTCAGGTCCCATTGTTGAACTTTTCTTGAGTCATCTCTTCTCCTCCTACTTCGTACGCCACTCTAGCCGGTGGGCACCGTAGCGGCCTCGACCTGGCTGCCCAAGCCGCGGCGTCCGGCGTCCCGAGTAGGCCTAGCTCGTTGTGATGAGCTGTCGCCCACGAGGTGGGCCAAAAAGGCTAAGAAGGATAGAAATGGCTTGACTTTGGCTTGAACTTCTGTCAGTTCTGTAGCCAGGGTCTTCATGGAGGTTATCGGCAGGTTTGAAGGTAGTTCGTCCCGAAGATACGGTGATTTTGCCGAGAAAACTCGGAGCTCGCACAGGACGCGTCCGCACTCCTCCAAGGCCCCTAGGCGTTGCCTCTCAACAGCGAGGAGCGCCAAAGGCTACCTTGTCTAATTTACTTTCTGATATACATAAAAACTTTATTTTTGGGCACACCACACCATTGCAGCGAAATTAGAGGCATAAGCAGTCGAGGCCGAAGCCACAATACATTTTAATGTAGCGACGCATATTTTGGCAGCACCTCGCATTATTCGCGTAAGCGTCCGGATACTAAGCTATACTCATTGGTCCGTGCCTTCTAGGCTGTGTTCAACACAATGCAGCTTTTACATTTTCATCTAAAATAAAGAATTCGTTGCTAGAAAGCACAATTGAAAGTTTCCATTCCTAAATTATGTGAAAATGCTGCTTTCTAAAAAAAAAAACTGCGCGAGCCTGAAGGGTACAATGTGATAATACTAGATTTAACATTCGTCAAAGCTTCTATTAGACGTTTTGTGCGTTTGTGTCAATTTATTTGCAATTTTCGATCTAGGTTGCTGTGTAGAAACAAGGTTGTTCACAACCTGGTAGGCAGGTTGTGGTGACGTCACAAAGTCGCGAGGCCTCAATCAATCAATTATTAATTTCATTGCCACGTGCACTGCGGGCAGGTTGCTAACAATCCGGTGGCCAGGCTTCCACCTGCCGCGGTGGACACGTTGCGATGGTGTCACGAGGTGGCGTAACCTGTCTCGATTAATCAGGAAGGCCCGTCAGGGCATGTTGTGACGACGTCAAAAGGTCGCGTGGCCTCTTTTCACCAATAAGCGGAAATATTCTCGGACATGCGCGGGATTTTGGTGGGCCGACGACTCTAGTATTATCCAATTATTATTTTGATGCTGCTGAGATGAGCCCGTGGTATGGAATAGCGTGTCCACCGCACGGGCTTAGTAGCGGTGAAAGAGTGCCCTCGGTAGCTAGATGGCTGTGGAACTGACACACCTGTTCTTTTTTGTCTTGCCTCTCAATTCTTCCAAACTTTATATAGTGGTGGCGGCCCGTTTGGAGTAGTACCGGGCTCGAATCCGTACGCGGCGGCCGTATTTCGATGGAGGGGAAACACAAAAAGCGCCCGTGTGCTGTGCGATGTCAGTGCACGTTAAAGATACCCATTTAATCGAAATTATCCCGGAGCCCTTCACTACGCCACCTCTTCCTCCTTTGATTTTTTGCTCGCTCCTTTATCCCTTCCCTCACTGCGCGGTTAAGCCACTGAGATCTAAGATTTTTACTACGCCATATCCTTCCTTCACTGCCTGGTTTGGTTGTGCTCCGACAAGTTAGGCAGCTATTGCGGCCTATAAATTTCCTCTCGCTGTGATTAGAGCGCTTCGAAAGGCCACTCGGACGCTCTGTGCGCGCCTGTAGGGGTTACAAGTGGCAATTAGCCGTGCGCGACTGCGATACGTCTTATAGTACGTGGTCAACCGAATTTTACCTTTGGAGGAAAAGCGGCTGAAGGGTGAATAATAAGGTCCAGAAATATAAAAAAATACAGGCGTTTCACTTGCTCTCGTTAGATTCGCTACTTACGAAGCATAAGTGGCAAGCCCAGTGAAACGTTACGTTTCTGTTTTTGCGTTGAATCTCCCTCACTGCATATCTGCATGAGTAGACTTGACCAGAGCGAACACCTACCGAATTTTGGGGGACTTTATTACGAAGAACGACAAGAGAGGCGGCGGGAAGCAAACACACAAAGCGTTTATCCTGGCAGGCAGCGGTAACCGGCGAACGCCTGCGATGGCAGCGCCACGATAGCGGATAGCAGCCGCTGCTGCTACCGGCACGAGCGACTGGTAACTTTTCTGGGTGTCTTTGGGTGTCGCTGCGGCAGAAATGCATTGCCGCCGGTTGCCCACAGAAGCTCTGTAAGGCATTGAGGCTATCCTCTCCTTCTGCTCCATAAAATTCTCATCATTTTCCTATTTTTCTTTTTCTTACTATTCTGCCTATGCAGCTTTGTTTGTGGCGCATGCTTTTGTGTGGCTTAAATGCTTCCGGGGGAGCTAAGACTTCGACTGTCAGAAATCGAAGCTCTTCATAGGAGACGCAGAGGAGCTAAAAATCAGGCGGGCATACCTAGGGTGTTTTCTTCTAACGTTCACAAAATTTTATTTTTTTAAGAACTGTGGAGGGCAGTTTAGGGCAGTCTGTGGAGGCGGATTGTGAAGCAAGACGGACATTACGTACGTGATAGAGGTCCTTTATTATACGATTAATTCACTGAATTAACTAATCAACTTTCGTAGTTCACACTACAGGGGCCAAGTTTATATTGAGAAATTGACGGTCGCTAGCATCGAAGCTGAGCCCAGTTTTTCAATTTTCTTAATCGGCAAAGTGGTTCGAAGTGTAGAACGTGAAAAATACGCGTTTGAAAGTCGTGCAGCTGGCTTTCCCTCAATGCATATTATTAAACGGTGTCGCCACAGTCATCGTCCAAATAATGTTACTTATTCTACGTCGTAAAATGCACAAATGAAGCCTCCATTTTTTTGTGTTAAAACTGCCAGCCTCACCATTCTATAAATTTGCAACGCGGGAAAACAATCTCCGTATTTTTTGCTCTCAATATTACGAGCCACATTGCCGATTAAAAGGATTTAAGAAACTAACCTTCCACGAAGACGACATTCAGTTTCATAATATAATATTCAACCCTGAAACCAAAATCACAGACGGCGTCGACGCATTTCCGAAAATTACAAAAACCCTGTAAACTTCAAAAGAAATCATCCGGCTGCGCGTTGAAAATCGTTGTTTCCCACATTTTTCATTCGCTCTTTCAGTGCTTTTAAATGCCCGGATGTTTCCTCCGCCCACACGATACCCTATTTTCGGTAAGCAGACGAAAGCTCACAGGTACGACAAAATGGGAGGCGCTTCCATTAGTGAACAAAAGACAGAAATGCACTTACATGCTTCGTCGTATCCGTATGTAGCATTTGTGAGTTCTTTGTGTTTCTGGTTCTCAGGATCGTATCCGGGGTAGTAGAGAAGCTGGTCGGAGATGTAACCGCGGACTCTCACGGGTGATCTCAACTTTTCGCGTTTCTTCTCCCAAGCCGTTCGGGAGTCGCAGATCTTGAACTGTCCACACGGTGAGTATAAGAAAAAATTATGAGATCGCTGCGGCAACCGCATTGGGGGAATGCGTAAGCATTGACGCCTACTCGGCCCTCTTTCCCCTATTTTCCTTAATGAATCAAATTCCATCATTGCCCATTTTGAGTTTTCAAACTTGGCGCCTCGCTTCGTTTCCAAAGTTGACGTCACGCGTCACTCCGTCCACACTTCCGGTTTTTCAAGTTTGGCGCCATGCTTTAGCTCCACCCACTTCCGGTGTTTCCAAATGTTGCAACACTTTTGCTCCGGCCGCGCCCACTTTTGGACATTTTTGGCTCTATCTAATCACCCCTACGTGCAACTTATGATTTCTCAGCGAGATATTTTGATGCTTCCTCTAATGCAACCATTCTTTTTCTTATAACTCTGTTCGTTCGAACGTTATTGCGATGGCAAGCTCGTGATGGCACGATTCCGCAAACATAGCCATACAATGTTTACTCATTAATAAAGGGCCTACTGAGACGCAATCTTGTTCTGTAAACCTGTGTACAGATCTGACTCAATAGGGAACATTTATTTGTTGCCTATTTCTCGCCCTCAGCCTCGGTTAAAACACCTGTACTTTTACGATATTTTAGTCGGTATTACAGTATTTTCACAGTAGATTCAGATCTGTGGGTAGTCTTTTCCAAAAGTCAGCAGGGTGCATGGTTTGCTTCTTTCAAATATAGTGGAGCCTCCATAGCTTCTCTAAAAACCAAAAGTTATTGGAAGGCGAGAAAACGGTTCTCCTTACCTCGCAGTGGTTTATAGCTTGCTGGTTGCGATAAGTGTTCCGCTATACAACTCAGAAGCAAGCCAGGCAGCCTGGTTACTTTTGGCAAAGTCTGTACAAAAGGAAGACTCAACACCTTTGTAGGCATCTTAAAGCCCCCGTATTTACAACGCCGCAGAGAAAATGGCGTTGTCTACCGGGATACATTCCCGAATTAAGAGCACCTGCGCACAGCCTACACTCTGGATAGAAATGACTAAAGAGAGAGTAAACTGACGCACACTCTTTTATAAAAGTGTGTGCGCTAGAGGACAGTTCTCCTTTTACACTTATGTAGGCGGATTATTGTTTATAGTGTACATTTTTCCAGCAGCCTATGTGAACCCAGCAATGAGGTCGGGGGTACCATCGCACCCGCGGAGAAGTTATGCAGAAATAAATTCTAGACAAGTTACCATTTCGCATACACAAAGGTGAAGTTGCATCGCTACAAAGAAAAGCGTTACAGTTTCCTTGGAAGCTTTTTCGTTGAAAATATTGGCTGAACCTGCTGGTGGTGTTGCTTACCCGGGACCACCACCTGTTTGAGGCAGCAACTGTTCCAAGCATACCCAACAATTCTGGACAAAAACATTTTTTTAGTGGAAAGCCGTTTATCAACGCAATTTTTGCATAGAATGTAACATTCTACTGCAATAATCAATATATCCGCAGATCACCCGACGGCAGTCGTATTCTTTTCCATTAACGTTGTTGCTATCGTAAAAAGCTTGCTCTGTTGGTTTTCTATGAGAGTCTTAAATGTTCGATGCGATCGAGGGAATAACATTAAAGGAAATATTGTGCTGTAAATAAAAAGAATGGGCCACAATCTTCATTATTTCCGTCACAGTATCCTACAATTTCTCAGTTTTCTAAATTTTTGACCGAGAATATTGGACATGTGTGTTCACCAGGAAAGCAAGCAGATAGCAGGGCGGGAGCGATTTTTCCCTCAGTCGCTAATCAAGCAAGTTGCTGCGAGGACTTTCTCTTAATTTTTGAGGTAAGTCAGCATTTTCCGCTCTTTTCAGAGCTCTGCTTTCTTTGTGAATCCTTTTTTGAACGTCTCCTACAAAATACACAACATGTGGTTATTGGGAAACATCTTGAGTTTGTTTCGGAAATAATCGTGTCGTTATCATAGAAAATGAAACACAGTTCTAACACACAGGACGCACAACAAAAGAATCACTCAAAATGAACAAGGCCAACAGTGACTGAAACCGAAGGAAATGCAAGGGAATGTTTCATTTTTTATTTTATTTTTAATTGCTGCTGTTGATTAATGGGAAATTAGTAGTGTAACCGTTTTTGCTCGAAAAATAGAAAAAAGACAGAGAACGACCATAAGACATCGATGGGACCCAAATTTACGACCTCCGCATGTCGCTTGTGGCACTCTGCAACTGAGCAACGACGGCCACTGTACAATTCTCTTACTTTCGAGAGTATTTACGTTGGATCTAACCTAACCTTCAGGATGCTTGCCAGCGCCACTTTTGACCCAGCGGTGGACGTAGGTACGTCCTGTTATTGCGTAAGTGCCGAAAGGGACGTCATCGAACAATGAGAGAGAAAGCTGAGCGAGAATCTTCTTGTGCTTCCTATTGCATCAAGACTGCCGGAAGCGAGGCCCTCGTTAACCTATCAAGCTCACAAGTAAAGGGAATTGGGATGCTCGTGACGATGAACATATGAAGAAAGCCACGAGTCACTGAAACCGAAAATATCACAGGGGATGTTTCTACTGTTTTTAATATTCGTCCATATGATCGATGGGAAACATACTGCGACTATATTTTCACATCTCACTCTAATAAATTATAATCATTCGGAATGAAGATTTCAGTACATATAATGAAGTTCAGAATGCTTTAAATCTTATAGCATCATCATCATCATAAGCCTGATTGCGCCCACTGCAGGTAAAAGACCTATCCCATATCTCTCCAATTAGCCCAGTCATATTGGTTTAGTCATATACAGCCTTTGTACGTAAACTTCCGCGACTGATTTATTTTCTTCTCTAAATGATTTGAAACGCTACTGCATATGTGTAGTACCATATTTTCGGGCTAACCTATTTATGTTAATCGCTGTAGCAGCCGCTAGATGGCACTACACGCAGAAGAATACGTTGTCACAAGTCGTCTGAGCATTCTACTTAGAGTGAATGTGGAGAAATGGACGCCCACCTCGAACAGCGTGTAAGCATACGATCCCGTGTGAAGCTTCGCAAGACAGCCGCACAGACGTAAGAGTTCCTTCGTGACGCTTACGGCAATGAGACGTTATCGCGGGAGCGTGTTTTCGAGCGTTACAAGAGGTTCGTTTCGGGGAGAACGTCTGTGGAAGACGGCACAAGGCAAAGGCGCCCTTCAACCTCACGGAATGAAAACGACATGGCTCGGATCAGAGAAATCGTAGAGCGAGAACGTACCATTACCTTCCACATGCTATCACATGCTTTCGGCAATAGTAAGACAACATGACACAAAATTGTGCGTGAACACTTGGGGAAAAAAAAGCTGAATGCCAGACTTGCGACGCACTCCCTCACACAGGACCAGAAGGACACGCGGTCATCAGTGAGCGCTGATATCCTCTCCAAGGGAGAGAAGGATGCTGCATTGTGTTTTCAATACGATGCTCAAACAAAGAGTCAGAGCGCAGATTGGCGGTCCACAACCTCTCCGGCGTCGAGAAAGGTGTGGCGACAGAAGACCAAAACAAAGACGATGCTGAGAGTTTTTTTTTTGATGCCAGAGGTATCATACACCACGAGTTCGTCCCACAAGGGCAGACGGTGAATCAGGAGTTTTATATCTGCATGCTTCAACACATGCGTGATGCACTGCGACGCCATCGCCCTGACTTATGGGTATCTGGACAATGGAGCCTTCTTCACGATAACGGAAGGCCCCACACGCTCTCATCATGACAAAATGTCTCGCCAAGCACAGCATTAATGTACTTTCCCATCCGCCATCCCTACCTGACCTCTCCCCATGCGACGTTTTCTTGTTTCCTTGAGTGAAGAGAGCCCTAAAATGTGGCTGGATGGGGAGCGTCGAGGCCATTCAAGACGCCACGGCAAAGTAGCTGACAGGCCTGCTAAAAGAAGCGTTTCCCAACTGTTTCCAAGACCTGAAGAAGCGTTGGAAGCTGTGTATAAACTGGAAGGGAGACAATTTCGAAGGGGTGCTGCACAAATGGTTTCAATGTTAGACGCATCTTTTTATTGACTCAGTCTTGGAACTTTACGAACAAAGGTTGTAGGAGGTTGTGAGCAAGTTCTAGACCAGGTGGTTCAAATCCTGTTCTGAATAGGGAGTGTGTTGTCGGTTCTAGTGACTGAGATCAGGCGCCACTCCATGCCAAGTTGTGCAATTCCATCGATACGCGGAGTTTGTTTCTAAATGCGGTGAATAATTTCGCGGCACCGGGATTCGAGCCCCAGTCACCTTGCAGCGAGGCAGATGTTTTAACCTCTACGCCATCACTGTATCCCTATAGCATAAGTCTAAGTAGGCAATAACGCCCTACTGTTCAAGTTTGATTACGCTTCAGTACGGTAGTCGAATTGATTATTGATCGCAAAAACAGAACGCTGAAGTGGCTTGCAAGACTGCGCTGGCAGTAAACGAAGTGAATGTCTTCCACTCATGGGCACAAGCCAGATGAGCGCGTACTAGTCGCCTTCATTGCCGGTTGCGGTGCGGGACGCCCGTTTCGCATATAAGAAATCAGTTGGCGTACTTTTCCGGACGCCAACCTCACTACAGCAGGTTTTGAGCCCAAGCCCTTTAAAATGCGTCAGTGCAAAACTGTCCACTGTCAAAGCGGAGCCAATGAAACGTGAAATGCAGTGGGCGTAATACCAATAATTAGACCGTAGGTAATTATTTCTAAACCCGTGCGGCATACCGACATTTTTCTCGCAAACTGCTTTGCTCTCAATGGCCCTGTCACGATGAAAACCACCCTTCGTCAGTGCGTTAACCACAGCGCTCCTTTATAGACGCTACAATAAAAAAGTCCTTGATGCCTTTGCAGGAGGCGAAAAAAGTGTACCGATATGTTTTTATCTGCTAATCAAGAACAATTGTTAAATATGTCTTAGCGTAAACAAGAGTTTCTTGATGTTCTCGAAGGCTGCCTGTATCGAACGGAAATAATTAACGCAATACTATTAGAAACGTCATCTGAAATAACAAAGGGCCGTCGATGACATAATTTAAAGGCTGAAAGTAGCAACTATACGTTTCGATGTACCTTCGTTGCGTCCGTGTCACGACATCAATACAGACACAAAAATACATGCAGAGGCACCGACTGATTTTAAGGCTATCGCAGTGCCTTTTCTTGTTTAACCATTCGCACTGTAATCGAATGCGTGATGATAGGGCAAGTCTTCATTCCTATCAGAATCTCAGTGAGCGTTTTGAACCAAAGCAGTGCTTTTGATTTAAAATAACACTGCAAAAAATTATGTGAACCCCTAAACTTTCCTTGCTGGACTATATATCCCTCGCAAAGCACTCTAACTGGAGAATACAAGATGAATTTCTTGTGTGTGGTAACGCAGGCCAACCAAATCTCGTGTCGTTTCTATGCGGAGGTCAGGTGCGATGTTTCACGGCGCCATTCACAGGACGGATATACAAAATATGACGATGCTCTCACCTGCATGGCTCGTTTTCCTTCGACGAAATATTCATCGAATAACTTGAATTCAAACATGACCGGGAAGCCAACGTCGAGCGACAGACGCGCCACCGCGTTCACGGAGTCTACAGTACGTGAACCGGCCAAGTTGAGCAGATCCAGGTTCAGGCGCACCATCAATGCCTTCAGCTGTTCACGCTGGAAACATTCAATACATGTCAGCAGTGGTTGTGAAATAGCGCTGTGGCGTTAGAAATTTAAATTACAAAAGAACGGGGGCACCGCCTGCCGACGAGAGATTGAAAACATCTGCGTCCAGTATACTGCGGACCTTACAGGTTTAATTTATTAAACATTTTCTGCCTGGTCACTGATGCGGCATTTAAAATGTTGAAATAGAGTAGAGACATGGTAGTTAAGCTGTGACAAACCAAAAAAAAAAGCTTTCCTAAGGTCTGTGCTAGCACGACTACAGCCAAGGGCTCAACGTTAAAGACTTGAATTGCTAGTTGTTTCATTGAACATTTAGATAGTAATCAAACGAGGGTCTTTAAATAACTAAGCAGGTGAGGAATTTCACATCCTCAGCTCTATCACGAAGGGGTTCTTAGAGTTCACAGCGTCTTCGTAGCTTTAAGTGCAGCAACAAAGCTGCAATGACCTCACTACTCCCAGACGACAACGACGCTTTTCACTGCTTTGCAATTAATAAGCACTCTAGACCGGCATCTGCCGTGGGATGATTCGTGTACAACTCAAGGAAGAGTCAATCAACCTAGCACAATGCATTTCTTGAGCTTCGTTGGACGCAAAAACTGAGGTTTCTCAACCTTTTCGCGCGGAAAATTTACTTACGGAGAGATTTGAAGGTGCGGTGCGAATGGAACCAATCACCCTTCCCCTCGCATCCGCCATTGTTACGGGACCACGAGAGTGGGCACGCTCAGAGCGACGGTAGGAGGATCGCTGTCACTAACTTTTTGAACCGCCCAAGCAGCACAGGTAATTGGCCTTTTATGGGAAATGGATGGCTTCACACTGGTCCTTTGTAGGACCACCATTTGCCAATACATTTCATTGGCAACGCATATCTGGTAGAATCATCAATTTAATCCATCTTCCCTACCGCAGGCTATCATTCACTGGAATTGCCTTCCGGAACAGATCGCGAGCATTCGTGTTCCAGCTCGTATTAGGGCCAAAATAACGGTCATTTGTTCAAGTTGCTAATGTGTCGCTAAATATTGTATAATGGCGTTCCTGCTTTTCAGTGACCGGTACTAACAGTCAATAAGTTTTGTATAAACGTGTTATTCAGCTCCGGTCATTACCGCTTTCTATGTAATCCGCCCCCCTCAAGCAATAATCCGTTCTTGGAGCATGTGAGGCGATATGAATAAATAGATAAATCAATATATAAATAAAAATATTGAACCGAGTACTCGTGCTGCTTGGGTTTTCAAAAAATGAAATGAAGCTTGCAGACTTGTAAAGCCACCAGGAAAATTTTATCCGATGCGCTTACTCGGGAACAAGTACATCGTAGCAGTAAATCTCCACCCAGAGCTCGGTATTCGTCTTTTCAGTGTTCGTCTCCTCATATCTGCTTTATTTACGAGGATTGACTTTCATGACTGAAGCGAAATAAATTTTCCAGTACACCAGCATTTTCTTTAACTTTTCTGCCGACTGTACATGTCTTTGAGACATGATCAGTACGCATGTCTGTAACCATGAGCGACGATAACATGATGACGCCGTGAGGGAAAGAGGAACAGCTACAGCCTAGCCTGAGGGACACCTTATCTGTGGGAGAAAAACAAACACTTGCGGTTATTTTTTCAATGCCACGCAAACGGTGTTGCCATTCCTATGTTACCGCCCCAAAGGAGTAATAAAAAGTGCGTTCCTGTCGGCAACCTGTGTGTTCTTAAAGTAATCACCTCATTCCGATATGACTCGGCGAATGCGAAGCAGGACTGGTAGAGAGCGGCGGCTTTCTGGAAGGCGTTCTGGTTCCAATTCGGCACCCTTGCCACGCTGAGGGCGGCAATCGTGGCATTCCGTATCGTCTCCTCGATCTGCGAATTGGCACAGCATGATGTAAACGCCTGAACTCGGCGGGGGCCTTCGTCACTCGAGGCTCAAGCAGTGACCAGCTGCAAGCAAATATAGTGATCCGCGCAGTGAAATGCTTAATAAAAATCCGAGGGTAAATCAAACAACTTCGTACTTTTGGTTTTTGGGAATGCAAACGCAAGTAGAGTTGGTCATTTAGATTGTGCCAGCTTTTATTTTTTTCCAGCTGTATTTCTCATCCGCATTCACCACATAATGCAGTGCTACGGTTCGTACCATTATTCGACCTTCGTGAGATACCTGCAGTGTGGAGGAGCTTTTTTACGAAACAGTTGTTGAAAAATCTAAATAGGAACAGAGGCTTTTTTTCGACGTTCCTTGTAGGATTGACGCTTATTATTTTTTGCCACCTTGTAGCGCCGTTTTTTAAATCCAACTACGAAATCTCCTACATAAAATTAGGTGTAATTCAATCCGGCTGAACATAGAAATACGAGCGAAAGCTCTCTTAAGATAGGCACAAGAGTGTAAGCACACGGCACATGGTTTCATGGAGCGAACGGCGCGTCACGCGATTTCCGGCAGTTGCGACAGTGCTGTCGGCTCTGCATACGCAGCTGTGGCGAGGCGCAGCGAGTCGCGTGTTCGGTAGTTGTGAAGCGAGCGCGCGCTGTCACCTCAACGCGCGCAGCTGTGACGAGGCGTGGTGAATCACGTGGCATTACGTCAGAGCCAAGCCTCCGCTCCTTTGTTGTGAAGGTCAAATTGCGTAGCCACATAACCTTCAGCTTATTAGGTGATGAATAGGGCTTTCGCTCTAAAACTGGAAGGTTGTGAACATTTCGCGGCCCTGTTGCATTAGTTGAACCCGACAAAATGTATTGTGGAAGTCTCTGTCTAAAGCGCAGCGCCAATGTCAGCGTATACTTAGTGTCGTGTCGCGTGTCGCAGCGACTGCCAAAAATAATCCATTAAATTACATAGAACATATTACAGAAATCACGTCCAGGCACCCCGCGTTTAAAGCGGGGCGCCGAGCTGCTCATAGTATTTTCACACCTAGTAGCACTAAAGGCTAAGAGTGGTAAAGCAGAAAAAGCCAAGCAAATCTAAACAAAGCACCAGTGGAGAAATACACTTCGCATTAACTGGAGAATCGTAAACACGATGAGAAAAATGCTCCATCACTCGTTCTCTTGGGACGAAAAGTTAAAATTAATGTGATAAATTATGAAAAAAATTGTCAATTACCTGAGCGTAGGGGCCGTCCGGATGAACCCAATAGTTCCCGCACACGTAGTCAAAGAAATCGTTACACGGATCAACAGCGAAATTTACGGTCTGCCTCAAATAATCGCTCTGGTCTCGGCAGTGGTCTGTGTTGCAGGGCGTGGGTACCAGTGTCCCATTTTGATTTTGCGCAGCCTTTAGCAGCCTCGCTTTCCGAGTTATCCGTCTCCCGGAGCGGCTTCTTGTCTCTCGGCGTGTAGGCGAAGAAGGGCTTCTCGAAAAAGCCGCCACTGCTGGAATGCCGATCGGTGCGTGTGTTCTTGGAGGAACAAGGACCTCGATGTCGTTCACACCACGAGGATCGACAGAGTCCCCGGAGCCGCCATTAATCCGTCGTCTGTGCCCTGGCTGCCTTGGAACGACCTGGCAGAAAAAACAGACATAACTCAGGCGAGCGGTTTGCAATGGACCGCATTTCTTTGGCAGTTTGGCACTGAACCGCTCGTGTATTCTCTTCTACGCGAGTGTTTGAAACACCGTCGCCATTCTTGGCGGTTGAGGCATGAAGATTTTTTAGAAAAATTTTGCAATCGTTATCGCCGTACTGACTCAAATAGAAAGCTCACCGCTGGATTGCCGTTGGCAACGGCGCTCTTCTTGCCAAAGAGAACGCCAGTAATAGGCAGCTAATTTGTTAACCAGCAGACTGAAGCCCAATGCTTTGAACACGATATCGGTCATTGTATAGATAATTAGGCAGGGCTTTTTCTATCAACGTCGGGCGACTAGTACTATCTAGGTCCACGACCCGACCAGATAACAATACTACCTACCCTGTGGGAAGAACAGGGCTTTCTTTCTTTACAAATGCACAGATAGTTTCGTGCTTCACTTCCTGGGCAGAGACGTTAACTGCGAGCTATTCGGCTGATGAATTGCGCGAATAAATAAAACTTATGGCAAGCGTGAGCGACACTCGACAGGGACGGATTTCTCACGTAACCTGTGCCTTCCCTCCCGTAAGCCTAAGCCTGTGACGCACTGTCACAGTACACACAGACCAGTTACTACGTGTTAAATGTTTTCTTTCAGTTGAGGCCAGAGGGCCCTCCACCAGATTTTCCCACTGACTGCAACACTAAGTCGCCTGCGCAGGTGGCTTGAAGTTTTCGCCTCAATACAGAGGAATATTTACTGAATAATATTGGCGGTAATGCTTTAATATGTGCAGTTTCAGGTTTTATCCTGTCTCTGGCGGCAATACACGTGTTATTACTCCCCTAGCAGCGTGAAGCTGGCCGAGGACAAGACGAGGACGGCACAAGTCATGGTTTTGTGATAAGGGAGTAATTACTCATGGGCATCCACACGAGCGCAGCCATACTGCTACAAAAAAAAAAGCTACACACCCTTATCAGAAATCTACTTCACCTTGGGGGATTCTCCTAAACATTTGACCAACACTGTTCCAACTTTGAGTTATTGATCAATTCGCTCTCGCCCTACCATAAGCTTGCCTTCCCCGCTAGGTCAGTTGGTACAGCGAGTGCTCCTGTGAAGCGGTGGTGCTGGGTTGAACCCCAGACCAGGACGATTTTTTCTTTAACCACGAAGCTTCTGAGATAGCTGTGTATCTTTCCTTTGTAGCCGTATGGCTGCACTCCGGTGGATGTCAATGAGTAATTACTCCCTCATTACAAATCTACTCCACCTCGGGGGATTCCCCTAAACATTTGACTAACATCATCGTTTCGTTCTCGTGTTACTTCGCGTCTATTACACGATTGCTACGAAACGAATGTGAAGCCAATTATCCCCACAGCTTGTTTAATTCAAATCTATATTTATAATTCTAAACAAAGCAGCTCAATTATTTCGGTGGCTACTAAACTGAAAACGTTGCGGCCGAAAGGTGCCAAAACTTGATACTGCCGGAGTCGTTTTCTGCTGTCTTCTTCTAAATTCGTCGCCTTCGCATATTCTGTACATATCAGCGCGGAAAATTAAGTCCATATAGAGCCTCTTTCGCAGCGTGAAATGTTAACCAATCTGTCGTGATATAAGGAAACAGAGATAGGAAGCATGGTTGACTGGGCAAAGCAACCTGTCATTCTTCATATTTCGCAGGCGAAGCAATTCGTTGTCCACAATGTACCGCCAATATTGCCAAGTGATCTTGAAGTAATTCTTAAAAGGGCGGAATTGCTGATTTTTCAAGCATCCGCTGAATGAATGCCGTTTCGATCGGCTCCCTCTACACAAAGCAAGGGTCAGTTCCACCAAAGAAGCATATACGACGTCAACATTATGCGGTGTTCATTAAGTTCGTTTTTTTTCCTAAGGGCATAACCCAGCGAATCGTGACTCTGAAGAATATATTCGTCTTTTCGAACCGCATACGTAAGCGAACAGGTGAAAGCATTGGCCAAGTCTTAACCCTGCCGCCTTCCTACAGCGTTCACTGCTTGACAGGTCTAAATTACACAGGAACTGTGGCTACTCCTTTAAAATCTAAAGGAGGAGAAAAACCGTGAAGTGGCTTCCATTTTTTAGCTTGAACTAAACATGTTTAAAATGAAAAGCTTTTAAATAACCTAAGCTAATTTCTACCGAATATTCTATGCGTTCTGCTGTGCACCCAAAATCTAATATGACAAAGGTTCGCATCAGCACATGAGCTGATGAGTGATAGGTTCATGCATACTTTTTAAAAAGTGCTTCAGAGTTTCTCGGGGTCTTTGCACAGATGACATCATCCTTCACCTGAGAAAAAAAAAGCGTTTACGCTGGCAAGTATAGCAGTGCGCAGCAGCGGAAGGCAGTAGTTTGAACTCTACATTATTCCTACTTTTACAGCGTAAAATAATTATGGCTTTTTTAGGCCAGTGATGCACAACCTGTGACATCGGTACAAAATAAAGAACTGCAGTTGGCAGTGAAGAGCTGTCGTCGATCGACAGAGGGCTTTCCGTTCTTCCGTCGGTTTTCTGGTTAGCCGCCTTACAATCTTTGTGCGACGTTTCATTCTTGAAAGCAGGATATTTAAAACCGCAAATAGTACGACGAGCAGACGCACCAATAGTTGCTAAGGGCCTTTTCTCACACACAGGGGGACAGCGCTTACATCAAAATGTTTTTAAAAATCTGTGCACTTTTCTGAAAGGACTGAGCGAAGAGACGCGGTACACAGAAACGAGGCCTTGGATGTTTTTTTGGAAACGGAACTAAAACCATTACTGCATTATGTTTAAAGTTGTATGCTTAAACACTAGCCATTGAAAAAGAAGTTGATCTGTGATAACCACTCGAACTCGCGGTACTCATCGATCAGCTTTGTATTCTAGTTCATGATAGACAGCTGCCTTTCTAACAGGATGTTTACTTTGTTCTGTTTTTAATGTAACCTACTTCCTGTCCATTCTGGTATGTAGCGGGACGCACCGTCATTTTCAGGAACTCTGGTGTCTGAATTCACAAGGAACTGCAAGCCGATTTGCAGGCGGTCTCACAAAAACACTGTTACCTCTCGACGACACAAAAGCAGCCCAGGCCGAGCAAGGCATTCCAAATAAGCACTGCAGTCATTTCATGCCGCCATTTTGTTGCCTTGGTGCGGCATTTCAAACTATTGTAATTTACAGAAGAGTTAGACACTCTTACCTTCCACAGGGACAGCGTAGCCAGTCCCAGCAAAGCACATATCACTAAGACGGTAACGGGAACACCAAGCTTGTATATACTCTTTCCGGACACGCCGAAGATACCATTCCTGCGATTTCTTGGCGCCTGCCTTCCCTCCTGTGAGAAACGCAGATATCGTGATGTCAATTTCTTGTTGCTATTGTGTCGCGCATACCACCACAGGGGGTCAAATTCAAGACACGTGCCCATCAGGGCTGTACATGGTAAACTTTAACGTAAATGACTGAATGGAAATAAGTGCCTACAAAAAGATATTTTGCAGAGAATTACCTTTCACCAGCAGAGAATGGCCATTCAAGGAGACTACGTCTGTTGCGAAAGGCATCGGCAAACAAGACGTCCACCCCTTCTCTATTTATTTGCACCAACGTGAAATTGGGTCGAAAAAAGAAATTCTACAGGCAAACACACTCATTTGCGATAGAAATGAGCTAAACGTCTAGGCTGACAGCTTTAACGGTACATGTTGCCTAGATTTATTGGGAGAAATCTAAAAATCGCGCTATCATTGTAATTTTCACCGACAAGGGCATCGACAGTGCAAAACAAAACTCTGAAACTTGATCTCAGGACATCCCTATCTTGTACTGGATTGCTCCTGAATCTCCTGACAATATACATCCCAATCCGATTCTCGGTCTTCCTTAGCTACTCCTTCCTTCTCCTGGCCTTCCTTTTTCAGACTGGATGTCGACTTAATATGACGTACAATTTGTTTAAGTTTGCATATGCAGGCACCCATACCGATTTCTTTTCCAAAGCTCTCTGCGCTGTGGTTAGTCCTATTATAAGTTTTCGTGTAGCTTCGAGGATTTGGACTTAACAGGAATTCTTGACAGAATCATTTGATAAACATTTTCATTTTCCGTGCTCTCCTAGAATTAACTGTCAAAACATTTTAGTCTGCTGCGGTTATTCTCGACATTGCACTTGCGTCTTACCTAAACGTCAAATGAACCATTAACAATGCTTCTTGAGAAAACAATTGAAGAAATTTCAGAATATAATCTGTTTTCCGGCGTTTGGCAGGCATAGCCAGGACGCGTACGCTCTTCGCCAAATGGCATGACGTCAAAAATAACAAGGCGCTCAAAGTGTAAAAATTCCTCATGCAGAAAGAGCACCGAACATATGTCATGTAATCAGACATTAAAATTTGTTTATTTCTTTTTAACTTCTATTTTTTAACCAAGTAGTCAAATTATTCAATGCGCAAATTAGTACTTCTTTTCTAGCTTGGAGGCGCCACGGATGCTAAAACTACGCCTCATATTACCAACCCTGTTCCGACATTGTGGCGAAGACGGATCTTACGGAAATTGAAGATTTCTCCGGCAGATATCTAGCGGTCGCGATTGACCAAGTTATAATAACGTAAGCTGAAGGAAGCTTTTATAAATTTTCGTTCAGTTACGTATTTAATTGCCTGCCGCCTCCACGAAGGGCTATCGCGCGCAGCTATAGTCTTGTTGCTCTGGATAGCATTGCACCTTCCTATAGTGAAAATTCCTACTTTTACGTTGCCACCAGATTCAAGGCGACTTCTTGACCTCTTGCTAATAAAGCGGGAGTACGCTGACCTCAAGAGCTCTCAAAGGTCGACATTGTTGTTGTCACCATTTGACGAAAGAAACTGTTCACAAGGAAATTAGAGTGCTCAAGTTATATGCGCCTTATATGCAACACCTTATTCATCAACACTATGTCAGCCAGCCAGGTTACGTCCAAATCAAGCCGGACGCTTCTCCCACCGGCCTTAAGTAGCCCTGCCTTGCAGGAGCTTCGTCAACCCATTCTCAGAAAATTTCCTTGTCTCATCTTCTCGACTGTCTTCAACGCTCGGCTGTTTTCGTTCTCTTGAACCATAATCAGTTAAAATATTGGTGGTGGTTTAGCTCTGGTTAAACCTGGAGTGTCGTGATAGCTACAGCGGGCCGAGTGGAACTCGCTCAGCAGCTGCTACGCATCACGTGACCAACCACGGCGCCGCACGAGCCACGTGACCAGCCACAGGATGATGGCGCCACGCTGAAGGCTCGAAATGCTACCGTAATGCACCTATCGCTACATAACCATAAATTCTGCGTAATCCGTATTATACATGAAAGATTAAGAGTATTGCATGGCAGTTTTTGCGATACGGAACTAGTCAGCCAAATCTGTTCGCTAATTCACATTGCTCTCATTTTGCGTTTGAATTACCCGCCGCGGTGGCACAGCGGTTAGGACGCTCGGCTACTGATCCGGAGTACCAGGGCTCGAGCTCGACCGCGGCGGCCGCGTTTTGATAGAGGCGAAACGAAAATGTGCCCGTGTGCTGTGCGATATCAGTGCACGTTAAAGATCCCCGGGTAGTCGAAATTTTTCTGGAGCCCTCCACTATGGCACCTCTTTCTTCTCTCAGTCCCCCTTCAAACCTTCCCTTACGGTGCGGTTCCGGTGTCCGCCGAGATGTGAGACAGATACTGCGCTATTTCCTTTGCCTAGAAACCAATTTTCATTTTAAATGTCATCGTTAGAATCTTTGTATTCGTCACTTTGCCATCCTGCTACGGTCAAACCTCGTTATAACGAAATAATAGTTATGGCGAAGGAATTACGATTTCCCCCGGAAGCTCGCTCAAAGCGGGCTGTAGCGAAGTAATTGTCGGTCTCCTTGAACTTGGTTATAACGAGGTTCAACTGAATAGGCTTCTGTTTTGAAAGATACAGATAAGAGTGTCAACAGAGCAATGTCACATTGAAATCAGTGGTTCTTACGCCGGCTCCAATAACCCTCAAACCTATGAATAGAGCCAACAGTCGCTGCGGTGATGCTGCTCTGATTGGCTCTTGTAAGCATGATGTGAATGAAAGCTGCGAGGCTGGGGAACCCTGTGTGGCAACCTTTTTTAATGCGAAATATTTACTGGGCTATGTCGACAAGGTCGCGTCCGGCAAACATGTCCGTAAAACGTGCCCGCAGCAGTTGTAAGGTACTTAGAAGAGGTAGCGCCAAACGAATGGTTGTGATCGAAAGAGGATGATGTGAGGTTGGTGTCTAAAAATGAAGTATGCCGATAAGTTTATTGGTTAATTAAGTAGAGCCAATAATGTCCAAAAAGTGGCCGGAGCCAGGGCCACGTGTGGCGCCAATTAAATTTGAAAAACCGGAAGTGTAGGCGGAGCCAATGCATAGCGCCAAATTTTAAAACGATGCGTGACGCAAAGATTTAGATGTCAAAATTGGCAATTCATAGAACTTGATTAACTAAGACAATTAACTGTGGTAATTGGGAATTTTGATGAATTTACAACAGCGCTTAATTGAGTAAATGTGAGAAGAAGGGACAAGTGAAGCAAAGAGAGGCGACGAGTGAAGCAGAGAGGCAAAGAAGAGCAAAGAGAAACGAGGAGGCGTCAATGATTTCGCATTCCTAAAATGCGGGTTACCGCATTGACTTCAAAACTTTTTGGTATCATCTCACTTCTCCTATTAATACCTTTATATTGGCTGTCGAGTTTCTTAGGGTGTTTTTTGCTGTTTGTATAGGCTACCTCCAAGTCCTTGTTACGAAATTGCTGGATTACTACTGACGTCTGCTTATACAAGTCTCTGGGGCACCAAATCTGAGCAAAATCAAATGCCGCGGTTCTACCTGCAATTACAGCAGCTTCTCAGCTTAGCTCACCCATCCTGCGCCGCTATTAGTCGAATTATAGGTACTACTTACTCCCCTGATGCTGTTTATTTCAGTGATCAGAACTTCAACTAACAACAGAGATTCCGGAACTCTTTCCTGATTGGAGGGGCATAAGACTTCGATCTTATTTTGTTATTTGTTTATTTATGGCTAATTTACGTAATTCATTTCATTTTTATTTCTTATTTTTCAATGTTCAAAGGTTTATCCTTTGACGCAAACTCTCATGTTGTGGTGACGGCGGTCAGGAAGACAACGAAAACACTTCCAAAAGAATCTCTTTGCGTGGTGGACTCGCGCCCACCAATAACTGAATGACTCCGCGGCAGCGTCGATAGCTAAAAGCGTGCTCGGCTGTCGTCGAAATGAATGCCTGCAGTTCTTGGCCGCGCTCAATTTAAAGCCGGCAAGGAACCTTCGACATAATTACCCAAGAGCAACTACAACAATCTGGAAAAATGTGGAAGCATTTGCACGTGGCCATGATTGATGGAAATAAGTCTGGTCGCATCTAGCATTACAGAACAAAATGATAAAGTCCCGTCCTGGCGGTTTTGAGCGTGAACGAACAAATGTTGCAGAGATTCACGGCAACATAAAACTAATTAAAATGGGAAGCTTTATAGATGTACGCACGTGGAGTAATTAATTACATTTTAAAAATTTGTGCAAAGTCTGTTTAAATTCTGCTAATTATGATCATGAACACGAGCCAGGCAGTCGACTTCTGTTGCGACATGTCTGCTTTAGGTTGCTCATAAGAAATGGTTTACAAATAAGCCAAGTAGCTCAACCCCGCTGTACTTTGCAATAAAAGACTCCTAGAACTTAAGTGTTTCAATTGTCAGAAATTTTATCCGAGTGCAAGCATTTGGAGTGTGTGTGGGGAGGGGGGGAACGCTACCCCCTCTGGATAAAATGCGGGGGAGGCGGAGGGGGCGACCGCCCCACTTGCCCCCCCCCCCGTACTGGGGTCCCTGAACAACAATACGCTTACCCTTTAGTAATACATGATGCGACTAGGCACGTAATGTCTTCCCATCGTTACGATCGCACTGATAACAGGCCATCCTGTATTCAAGAAGCCTCCGATTTCTTGAAGCACAGTTTGAAGCTAGCACCACGAATTTTTTCTTCTTACCTCACCATCCGACACCCAAAGAGCTGCTGTCGATTCCTCCATGGCTCCACTTTCTCTGTGTTCTAGCAGTCACCTGGCATGGTCGACAAAGTGAGCATGAAGATGTGCAATGTGCTCTGAGCATATGTGGTCACGGCCTCCTCAGCCAAAAACTGCTGCTTAACACGCAAGGCTTTTTTCCCTCGTGCCCAGATTAGAGACACGGCCCGTCCCCCAAAAAACCGACGCAGTAGGCCTATTTCAAAAGAAGCCCTAACTACAGCTCAGCACTTTAAAGCGCCTTGTACAACCCAAACTTACTGTCGATCCAGCTGTCGAGATGTCTGAAACACTGTACCGCTTGTAGCAACGCCGGGCCTGCAAGCAGCTATCAGCACTGTGATCCCTTCGCGGGCCGTCGTGCGCTTTGCAGTCTTTCACTTTCTCTTCCGGCAGTCAGACCGAACCTCGTGGCTCGTGACTTGATCGAAATTTGCTGAAAGGCGTGTTAGTGTGCGAGTTTTTAATCGATTTGGCTTTTTTCTTGTTAGTATTACGTATAGACCTAATTATAGAGTATTATATTCAATGGGAAAAGGTTTTCAACGAGTGAAGTGGAGAAGTGACCAAAATTGACCGTGTACAATAAAGCAGCGGTGATGCAATGCCCACACTATCATTCAGGCAAGATTAGCCATCTCTTTAACATGAAACTTAAGGCAGTTATTTATAAATGCTGTAAGACCGACAGTTGGGGTTTGATGCCCCAGCAGCCAGTGCCGCCGAAGGAGAAAAGGCCGAAGACGAAGCTGACGAAGTTTTGTTTGCGAAGAAGACGAAGCTGACGAAGTTCAGTTTTGGCGCTCACGAACGCTTGGCTAAGGAGCTGCTCTTTGTTAACAAAGATTTTGGCCGTCTACTTTTCTTGTATAATTTGCGTCTTTACACTTGGTGAAGGTGCCGCCTGCTCCCACCATGGAGCTACGGAGCTTACGGACCTATGGACCTGCAGTCCAACGCCCGTTACCAGGCTGCACTACGATGGCTGACACCCCGGCCCAGCCTGGCCCAACTGTACTCGCCGCCGTCGTCTGTTCCGGTCCCGTGCGTCAGCGCGACCCTGCGATCTTCAGCGACACGGACGACCCCGACGTAGAAGACTGGCTCACCTCCTATGAACGCTTAATCGCATGCAGTAAGTGGGACGACAGCATCAAGCTGACCAACGTTATCATTTATTCGAGCGGCGTATCCAATCTCCGGTTCCGAAACCATGAGGCTTACATCTACAGCTGGGCAGCTCTCAAAACCAGCCTGACAGAAGTGTTTGGCCGTCCCGCAGTGCGCAAGCTTCGCGCCGAGTAACGCCTGAGAAGTCAGACCCAGCAACCCGGTGAAAACTTTACCAGTTCTATAGAAGATGTCGTCGACCTCTGCAAAGGTATCAACCCTTCTATAAGCTAGCCCGATAAGATCAAAAACATTATGAAAGGCATTGACGATGATGCCTTCCAGATGCTCGTTGCCAAGGGTTCCCAGCTTGTCTCCGGTGTCATCGGCTACTGCCAAAGTTTCGATGAGCTGCGCAAACAGCACCTTTCTACCCGCCGTGCTGGCTTTCAGGAGGCCACACTTTCCAGCTTGGCTCTCCCAGGGGACGGTGCTCTGGACCAACAGTCGCTCCTCCAGCCCATCCAGCAGTTTGTGCGGGAGGAGGTCGCCCGCCAGTTATCGTTGGTTACCTGCTCAACCGCTCCAACGACAACGCTGTCGCCTTCCATTCAGCGTGTCATCCAGGAGCAGGTTGCAGAGGTCCTGTCGCCCGCTAGTCCACCCCCTGTGGTCACTGCACCGCTGACATATGCTGAAGCTGTCGTCCGTCCACGACCTCTGCCGGTTGTTCCGGCCTATGCGCCACCTGGCACCGTCTTCCCTCAGCCACCGCTCGCCCCTACAATGCCACTCACTCACCAGCCTTTGCCTCGCACCGCTCCACGCCCTATTAATCCGCGCCGCAAGCAAGATAACCGCCCTATTTGCTATGCGTGCGGTCTCGCTGGTCATGTGGCCCGTCGGTGCCGCACGCGCGGATCCCGTCCTCACGACTACGTATAGGCGAGCGCCGACGTACGACGTTCCCGCGCCCTGCGCACCTGCCTCTTCTCCTCTGCCCCAGCATCGCTTTACGTATCGCTCCGACTCCTACCACCGAACCCCCCCGTCGCCGTCCCCTCGCCGCCGTTCGGTCTCTCCTATGCTCCACTGGTCACCATCCCTCCAAGCGGAGTACTAGGCTCCGCTGTTCCGGAGGCAAGAACTGCGCCGTCAACGACAGTCTCAAGCCCTTTTGCCGCTCCTTTGAACGCTATTGAAGTGCTGGTTGAAGGTGTTCCTGTTCATGCGCTTATTGACTCTGGTGCTGCCAAGTCCATCATTAGTGGCAACTTGTGCCGCAAACTAAAAAAAAATTTACGACGCCGCTTTCTGAAATTACCTTTCGAACCGCCAGCGCTCACCCCATTCGATCTCTCGCAGCGTGCACCGCTCGCCTCATCATCTAAGGCCTCTCCTACACCACTGAGTTCTTCGTTCTTGCCCGCTCCTCTCGCATCATCATCCTCGGGTGGGAATTTTTGTCCGCGCATCACGTAAGCATCGACTGTGCACGTGCTCAAATTGATTAGTCGCGCTGTGTGATGCTCTCGTGGACGCCCCCCTGCTACCGCCGCGCATATTCTCGCCGCTGAGACACCGACGTGCCGGCTTTCTCTTTTTTGTTCTTGTTCCCCTTACTTGTGCGGCACTTTTTAACGCTACTGTCTTTTTTTCGCCCTCACCCCTTTGTGCGCACCGCAAATCTGTCATGGTCCCGCATGCTGTGCTCACACTTTCTCGTGGTTGTAGCGCCCTGTACGTTGCGAACACGTTGCCTGTCCCGACCACTTTACTTCGGGGAGAATCGCTTGGCACGGTTGACGTCATCGATCTCGACGACGCTTCTTCTATTCTAGTTGACCCTCCCGCGCAAGAAATCAACGCCCTCACTCCTCCCATCGACGCAGCCGACCACACCGCACCCGAGCGGCTTGCCCATTCCGTCGATGCCGCTCTTCCACCTCTCCAACGCGCCCAGATAGATAGATAGATAGATAAAGAGGAGGAGGGAAAGACAGGGGTGTTAACCAGAAAGGGGTTCCGGTTGGCTACCCTGCACTGGGGAAGAGGGATTAGGCGCTAAAAGGAGGAAGAAAGAAGGGGAAAAAGGCATAACACACACACACACGCACAACGCTGTCACAATTTGTCACTCAATCCAGTCTCTGTCAAATAGGCAAAGAGTGCCTTGTATGCCTTGAGGGCAGTCGACTGCTGTGGCCACGGACCGAGGATCTTTCGCTCTGTTAATGGGCGAGGATCGAGGCGGTCCAGGGCACAACACAGTGTATGTCTTGCACTCGCAAATGCAGGGCACTCACAGAGATGAGCGATGGTCTCCTCACAACCGCAGCTACCAACCCCAACCAACGCGCCCAGCTTGTCGCCTTGCTTCAGTGCTTCCGCGCGTGCTTCGATTCTCACCAAGACACTTTGGGTCATGCAACAGCGGTTCGCCACCAAATCGACACTGGAACACTGGACCTTTGCGCCAGCGCCCTTACCGCGTCTCCGTTGAGCGCCGCTTCATTGATAATTAGGTGAGCGACATGCTATACCGTGGAGTTATACAGCCCACTCAAAGCCCGTGGGCTACTTCTCTCCGTTGTACTCGCGAAGAAAAAACTGTTCCATTAAATTCTGCGTTGACTACCACCGGCTAAACAAAATTACTCGGAAAGACGTCTACCCCTTGCCTCGTATAGATGACGCCCTTGATTGCCTGCGAGAGGCGGAGTACTTTTCATCGTTGGATTTCCGCTCTGGCTGCTGGTAGGTGCCGATGGCCGAAGCCGACTGCCCGAAAACCGCTTTCATCACGCCTGATGGGCTGTATGAATTTAATGTGATGCCCTTCGGTCCCTGCAACGCGCCTGCAACTTTCGAGCGCATGATGGACAATATCCTACGCGGGCTGAAGTGGCAAACATGCCTCTGCTACTTGGACGATGTTGTTGTATTCTCCCAGGATTTTCTGTCTCATCTTCCTTATCTTGAGAGTGTCCTTCAGTGTCTAAGCCGCGCTGGCCTGCAGCTTAACTTGAAGAAGTGTCACTTCGGCACCCGACAGCTGACTGTCTTAGGCCACGTCATGTCCTATGATGGTGTCCCCTCGGACCCTGCCAAGCTACGAGCAGTTGCTGATTTCCCGAAGCCCGCCTCCCTGAAAGAACTTAGAAGCCTTATTCGACTTTGCTCGTACTTTCGTCGCTTCGTCAAGAATTTTGCTCCCATTATTGCCCCACTGACGCAACTCCCCGCCGGCGGCCACGACTTCCCGGCCTGTTACACTGATGATGATAATGGATTTTTATGGCGCAAGGGAATGTATGGCCAAAGAGCGCCATGACACAAGGTATTTTTCAAATTCTCAAGGTGGGGTCGAAGACCCATTTCCCAAGCATTTCACCCTAAATAAGCCGAGCACCAGACCAGGGGAAAGCTTGTACCCATTGTATCACCGGTTGGTACCCGGCGGCACTGTTGATCGAGCCCCGCACCTCCCGCATGCGAGACGGATGCTCAACCACTTGGCCACCGCTGCGGTGCGCCTGTTACACTGCATGCGACAACGATTTTGCAACGCTGCGCCATCTCAGCTCCCCTTCAATTTTTTGCCATATCTACTCTTCCGGCCCTACAGAACTCCACACGGACACCAGCGGCATCGGTCTGGGGGCCGTTCTTGATCAGCCGAAACCTGACTTCAATGAGTACATCGTTGCTTATGCAAGCCGTGCGATCACAAAATTTCGCCCTTATATGTGGGCACCAGTTTGCTGTCATAACCGATCACCATGCCCTTTAATCTTCGTTTAAAAGATTACGACTTTGATGTCATTTACCGCTACGGACGTAAACACTCCGATGCTGACCGCCCTCTCACGCTCCCCTGTGTCCTGTGAACTCGTCCAAGCCTCAATTTCTAGCCTGTCGTCTTCTTTTAATACCATTGATATGGCTTCTGAGCAGCGCAAAGATCCTTGGAGAGCTTCTATTCTGGATATCTTAGCCAACCACTCAGCACGCCCCCCTTCTAGAGCATTCCGTCATCAAGCTCATCACTTCGTCGTGCGTGACCAGCTGCTGTACCGTCGCAAATACCTACGAGATGGTCGCAAATGGCTGCTCGTGATTCCACGGCATCTCCTCTCTGCTATTTGCGCCAGTTATCATTACCTGCAATGCGCTCATTCCGGTCAGCTGAAAGATTTTACCCACCTACGTCTTCGATATTATTGGCGAGGCATGTACCATTTTGTCCGTCAGTACGTCCGCTCTTGCTTCGAATGTCAGCGGCGCAAGGATCCACAACAGCACCTACCGGCTCCTCTGCAACCTTTATCTTGTTCGGCCCGCCCTTTTGAGCGTGTTGGAATCGACCTTTACGGCCCCCTTCCGAGCACTTCTGCTGGGCACCGTTGGATCATTGTCGCCTTAGATCATCTCACGCGTTATGCGGAAACTTCCCCGTTACCAGCTGCAACGGCCTCCGGCGTCGCCGGATTCATACTTCAAAACATCATTCTTCGCCACGGTGCGCCTCAGGAAATGCTCAGCGACCGAGGTCGCGTCTACTTGTCCGCTGTCCTGGAGGCCCTTCTTCGGGAGTGTCACATCGTCCACCGTACAACTTCATCTTACCATCCCCGGACGAACGGAATGACCGAGCGCTTTAACCCTACCCTCGGAGACATGATGGCAAAGTACATTTCATCCGATCACTCCAACTGGGATCGCATTCTACCATTCGTTACTTATCTTACAGTTCTGCAACGCGAGCAACTACTGGATTTTCCCCATATTTTCTTCTCTACGGCCGGGAGCTGTCTTCGGTTATGGACACCATACTCCTTACTGCCCCGGTTTCTCCAGATTTACAACCGTCTCTCAAGTCGCTGCGCATGCTGAAGGATGCCGTCAACTCGCCCGTTCCTCTACTTCGCTCTACCAGCACCGTGAGAAATTGCCCGCGCCACATGTACCTGTATGCCGCCGGCTTACCTTCCTGAATGCTTAGCTTGGCTTTGGTGCCCTCCTCCAGCCAAGGCCAGTCGAAAAAACTTCTGAGCAAATACCACAGCCCCTATCTTGTAGTTCAGCAGACATCTGCAGTTAATTATCTCGTCGAGCCATTCACGACTTCGCCTGATCATCGCCGCCACGGCCGTGAAATTGTCCACTTCGACCGCCTGAAACCCTACTGCGGCCCCGCTATCATGTCGTGCCCTTAGACCGTCAGGATGGCGCCTTTTCTCCCCGGGGTATTGTAAGAGAGACAATTGGGGTTTGATGCCCCTGCGGCCAGTGCCGTCGAAGGACAGAAAGCCGAAGAAGACGAAGCTGACGAAGTTCAGGTTTGGCGCTCACGAACGATTGGATACGGAGCTGCGCTGTGTTAAGAAAGATTTTGGCTGTCCATATTTATTTTTTGATAAGCGTCTTTACAATGCTAATTAATATTGGAATGCGGGATTCTCGGATGTCACTCGCTTTCTTCTTGTCAGCGAATTTCGCTATTACCTTTGATTAGGCACCACCATAATGCGCAGGCTGTAAGGAAATAATACTATAGCACACAAATCTTAGACAAAAAAATCTCCACCCTCCGGTCAACCATACAAATGCACAGATCAGCACCACGAATTGAAAGTACGCAAAAATTTCCTGCTTTGACAAGGGCCGAAAAAGCTGAATGCTCATAATCCAGCAACTGACGTATTGAAGAGAGTCAGCGAAGGTGGGCGTGACCGCTGCGCGACTGCTCACGGCCTGAATAGGCGAAGCCGAGAGAAATCATTATTATAGACTGATTTTGAAAGACAGGTCAGGAAGAAAAGCGCAGACCTTGCGGGTCTGCTGCAGATCAGATTTGCCGTACAATAAGAGGACTTAACTCGATCAACTAAGTCCTCAGCCACACACAAGTTCCTATCTCTAACCTTGTGTCACATAGAAAGAAGCTGATGAAAGTATCCAGCTGTGCTTGCGCAAAACGGAACTTCGAGTGTCATAACCCAACTCTATCACTTGTTCCTGCATTGCTACCAGTGTTTACTGCAGCTACAGTTGACAGAGCACGAAGCCCTGTACGGTCGTCAGTTCCAGCAGGAGCACTTGCGCTCGATGTTCATGCGGGCTCTGTGGTGACAGCCATAGGCTTCCAAGAGGGCCTTTTTGTTCACTGCGGGAACGCTACACCTGTACTGTGGGCTAGCGAAGCGCCTCATGTGCGTAACGCTTGCAGGACGCCATGCAGGGGACCACAAAGAGATTAGATGGTGCATAAAATATGGTTTGTACCAGATCGCCCATGAGTTTCCGTGCTTGAGTCAGACCATCTGGACGACCAGCTCGCGCTGATCTGTGTTCAGGATCTTATACCCCATAAAAATGTTTTTTCTCTGTCCTGTGCGTTAGAAGCTCAGCTAGAGGACAATTGGAACTTTGGTGTTGTATTTATTACCTTGATTATAAGGTTACTTAGTAAATAACTTAAGCGCCAATCATTTCGTTCAAAAGCCGGGGGCATCGCTCAGTGTCATCCCAGATAAAAGTAGTTGCACCCAACCAACAATAATCAACAAAGGCCCTTTAAAGATACCTCTGGATGTGATTAAAAAAACCGGAGGGGACCCCTAAGCTCTCTAGTAAGGACATTGATGCGTTATATGTAGAATTAGTCATTCTCTGCTTTGTATACATAGAGTACTGGAAGTATTCAAACCACTACTGGCTCAGTGTTGCAGCGGTTACGCCGTGCCCAGTGCCCTGCGTTGGGTGCAGATGCTGCCACCGGCGGGGATTGTAAAACGCAGCTTGCGCTTCCCGAGCCACCTTTGGCAACCAATCGTTAAATTAACTGCCTCCTGCCAGAGTAGGCAGGTTGTTATAATGTCACAAGGTTATGTGACCTAACTGGCCCCTCTTCCACGGAGGTTGCTTTCTGGGGATTTTCGTGCTTTTTTCGCTCACAGCCAACGACGCCGACGCCGGCTTTTCTATGACTTGGGAGCTTTAACGCTGTGGGTTAAAACGCGATCTCGGCAATCAGTAGAGAATGGTTTAAAAGGCGATGTTATAAATCGTTCTGGCACTGCCTCTGATGGCTTTACAGGCACCCACTTAAACAGATACTTTCTGCGTTCACCAAAAGATGTCACGAAGCACACGCTCTACTGGCCGCTAAAACTCTTCAAATATCACTTCCAGCTCGGAAAAGACACATTAGGCGAGCCGAGAAGTCGGTGCGCCTTAGTGTGAGATGTCTCCTTGGGAAGTGGCTTGGCCTCGGTTACTTCTTGTACAGTCTGAGGGGTTACTCTATGGCGAGTTATTCTACGTGTTAACACTGGCTGGGAGCTGTGCCGGCCACTCTCAAGCCTGAAGAAGCAGGCTTAGCGTCAGATAAAAAGAGGGCTGTCAAACCTTTTTATCTTGTTTCGACAATGATAGAGCGTACAGCACAAGTTACGAGCATCGGTTCAGGCCCCGTAGAATGTTGGAAATGTAATCTTCATCAGGCTAACTTGGTCTACTGTATGACAAAGGCATCGCTTCCCATATCCCTCCAATTAACTTTGACTCATGCACTTGGCCACATTATCCCTGATACTTCCTAATCTCATGCATCCGGCTGAGCGTGTGACGCTCCCTACTACACTTGCCCCGTATTGTCCTGCGGTCTGTTACCCTTGACGACAATGGTTATCTTGCCTTCATATTTCATGCCCTGCCCGTGCCCATTTCTTCTGCTTGACTTATACTAGGAAGTCATTGAATCGTGTTAGTTCCCTGACCCACTCTGCCCTCTTCCTGTATCTTAACGTTAAGCCTATCATTTTCCTTTCCATAGGTCACTGCGCTGTCCTTCATATAAGTGAAACCTTTTGGAACATATCTGCTTGTGCGCGGATTTAGCTTTGCTTCCGAGCACACAACTTTCGACGTTCCCTTTCCTGATAACACTACTCTCTCGCCCAACGCGGCTTTATATACGATGCAATAAACGACTACTGGCATTCGTTCCTTCGACGCGAACTGGCGTCGATCAGTCTGTCAGTCACCATGACTGATATATGGTGTCAGAAGTGGGACTCGCCTTGAAGCATCGCACCGCAGTGAGTCCTACGAATAGGCCACGGACAGCGTGAATTCAGCGGAATCGCTACGCATAACCGGAGATGATGGAAGGTATTGGAAGCTTCTCAAGCAGCGATCTGAACTTTTCTTGAAAGAAACAGAACACACTTAAAAACCACGAACAGAGGCTGCAAAGACAGCGTTGTACCTGAGCGTGGCAGGCGAGGACGCCAGCGAAGTTTTCAAAAACTTTGTATTTTCCGCAGGAGAGAAAAGGGAGGACTTCCGCACCGTCGTCGCCAAGGATGAAGCATACTGCGTCGAGGAACAGAATGAGGTGCATGAAAGGTACGTGTTCCGTACCGGAGTACAGTCAAAAGCAGAGCCCTTCGAGAGTTTATTGCAGGATTTTAAAAAGCAAGTTCAGTACTGTAACTTTGGCATTCTCACAGAAGACATGGTTCGAGACCAGATAGTGCTTAGCACGAACTCAACAAACCTGAGAGAAAAGCTGCTGAGGGAGAAGTTACCTTTCGGAAAAGCAATTACAACGTGCAAGGCAAAGCGTGTTGTGTTCAAAAGGAAATGACGCCCAAGTCGAGGTTGTCACTTCAAGCCGAGCAACAGTACGCCTACCTCAGCAAGAATTCGTGTGTTCCCGGTGTGGAAGGTCACATGCACGTCGACGGTGTCCAGCGTTCGGCAAAGTTTGTTGTATTTGCAACGAACCAAACCAGTTCGCCTTATGTAGCAGATCATGGATTCGAGTCGCGAAAATACAAAACGAGGACAACTTCGACGTTCTAGACGTCTTGATCAGCGCCGTCGGCACAGACCGCGATTGACTTATCAAAGCTACGATCGGCAAAAAAGAGGTGTCGATGAAGGTAGACACAGGATCTCAAGTCAACCTAATTCCCTTCTCAATGTACCGAAATCTGCACGTGCTGTCCCAACTGTACAATCGGCGCGAGGGGTTCCGCTGACACTGCAACAACCACTTCGGGACGAGCTGACACATGTGGAGCGAGAGCACGTCATTGAAAAAGTCAGCGAGCCAACGAATTGGGTAAGGCCCCCGATTATTATTCCGAATAAAGATGGCAAACCACGGGTTTGTATGGACCCGAGAAGGATAAATGCACCCATAAAGAGGGAGCATTACCAAATGCCCTGTCGAAGTATGCACGGATTATGGGCCTTAGTTTTTTAACCGCGAATTCGCACAGTTCACGAAAGCGTGCGACTTCCGTCACGCCACGTCGAGTCCGCAGTTTCCAAGGTCGAATTGTCTAGCCGAAAAAGGAGTGCAAATTGTCACGCGAATTTAAAGATAACTTCTGAGGCTAACGAGGACTTCTGGCTTGGTGTACTGGCATACAGGGCAAGCCCCATCTAGGATGGTGGGTCTCCGGCAGAGCTTCTTCAGGGACGCCGCCTGTAGACAACACGGCCTGACGTTATCGAAGAGCCAATCATGAAGGTGAGAAGGCACAAAAGGACAAGCATCAATCGCTTATGCCTCCAAGACTTTTATAAATTAAGCAATCTGTTTTTTTGCACCATTTCTAGCTTCTTAGAGCAAGTTTTAGTGAAATGGCCCCAATTAAACTATGCATAGTCTATTATCGGCAGAGTTAGTTTTGTATGCGAGTAGTCGGACAGAAGGAGTAGAAAAGACAACTTGCGATTAGAGTCAGCTATTACATAGTCCATGTGCTTGGTCCAAGAGAGGTCATTGGTGATCAAGAGTCCGAGATATTTTTAATGTATTACTTCGGAGAGCAGTATGTTAAGAAGGCCAGTTGGGGGAAATTAATCCGAAGCACTCTGCTACGCCATGTTCCAACTGTGGGACACTAAATGAGAGTGGGGCAAGCTAATGTTTACCTGTATCAATAGATTTCTTCGTTTTTATAAGGAAGAGGCAACGCTTAGTGACAAAGAAGCTATTAAAAGGTAGAGAAGGAGAACAAACGAAACAAAGGTATGTTCGGTTATGGAGCGCTTTCGCAAGCAAACAGACGTGAAGTTAATGCAGTTGTCTTTGTGGATCCATGGGGCTGCTTTATACGCCGCCATTCAGTTACGACCACTGATCACCGAGTCTTTCTGAGTCTTGTCGTGCAGGAAAAAAAAAATCATGTGGCGGACAATAGCAGCTGACGAAAAAAAATAAAATTGTTCCGTTTTATCCCTATGATCTCAACTATGATTGTTTCCTTACCGGGCGGGTGAACACAAATAAAACCGACCCATCGCCGCGGCTCCATTTCGCCAATGCGCCGCCGACATCGTTCTGACGAGCCGGGAAACTAACCACCGCAGTCCCCGAGGCATGAACTGCGTACTCGTCCGAACATCTACTACCCTGTCAAGCGGGCAAGTTAACTGCGCTTACGGAGAGTGTCACTCGCTACAGCGCACTTTGTGAACTCTAAACGTCGCAAGTGGAATGGCACTCGCGGAAGAGTGCACTCCGCTTGGAGTGCGTTGAAGGAGCACACTTTGAGAGCCTAGCGACCCTGAAGGCACGATATGTACTGTGCATAAAAACTACTCGCAAGTTTATTTTATTATTTTTATAACACTGTGTTTTTAAATATATAGTCGCTATAGCCAAAAGCGATACAACACAACATAGGAACGCGCCCTGATGAAACTCCGCTGCTCGCCGCCATCTTGCTATCAAAATCTTTGATAGTCTTGGCTGGTCTTAGCTTTCTTCTATTTCTGTTTTTTTTTCATTGATAGAAATTGTTTGAGCTTGTTTTGTTTGCGCTATACCGTCAAAAAGTCAATTTTTAAATTTTTACATTTTCGTCGACCTCTTCCAAAATTCCTCTCATTTCCTGTCGCCGTTTTTCTTTTAATTTTATTTTTACTACGAGTGCGCTTTGCCTTCCCTTAGCACCGTGTAGCTTGAAGTGTCAATCGGGGTGTCGAAGCCTTCTCCTCGTAAGTGCACTTGTGCGCCTGACAGCGGTCTAAGTCCTCTTTGCCCCACGAACCTAATTGACATTATCGTTGAAGGCGTTTTGACGCTTGCCTTCGTAGACACTGGTGCAGCCGTATCTGCTATTAGTCAAACACTCTGCCGCCCTGTTCTTAAGGTGACGAGGCCTCTTTCCGGCCGGTCTCTGCGTACCGCCAACGCACAGCACCTCCAGCTGACAGCTGTCTACACTGCCCGAGCTATAATTGCCAAAGCTATGTATTTTATTGACCTGACTGCTGCCAGGGTTGGTAACCTTGACCATTCAACAAATCTACTCTCACGTCCACTAAAACATATGGCCATAAATATATATATAGCCTATAGACTGTCTATAGGATTTGCACTGCATATAGTCTAGTCTGTAGATTTTGTCTGTAGAAAGTTTAGAGACTTTACGAACAAAAGTTGATGGGCAGTTTACAGAGTGTCTAATGAATTTTTTCAAGAGAGGTCTTTCGAAGCGACATCAAAACTTCATATGCCTGCGTGCATATCAACGGCAATTTGTATTTGTAGCGCAAACAGGCATTTCTTGAGAATTTGTTGTCTATTCTCTGAAACAACAGCCGGTTCTGTAGCAACTGCTGTCCGAATATACAGAAATATTAGTGAACGTTTTCAAAATCCAGTAGTCTGGTCCACCTGTAGCGGACCTCACGGTTCCGCGTATTTAACTCAGTCTAGGTGAAGTACGTAGTAAGTGCACTGCCCATATTACAGCCAGAAAATAGAAAGGCAGATAAACGTGTAGCATAATAAATTTTTTTATGCGTGTTTGTTCCTTCAGATGGTCCTATTACGACGCCTTCTAGAATCTCCTACGTGGCCATGCTCATCGCCGAGGAATATGAGCGCATATAAGGGCGCGGTATAATTTATACGGCTAATCGCGGCTGAAGGGCTGACGGTAACTGGTTGAGGTCGAAGTCGTCTCAGAGGCATGACGGAATCCAGCAGTGCCCAGTGCGTTGCCTCGCGCGTCACCCTCTGCTCTTCTTGTGGACTTGTACCATCTATCAGTGCTGCCTGAAGCGTCCAGATTAACGCCGTTTCGTCGCCGATCTTTGAACAAAATAATGATGCCGCGATGAAGGTAGCCTGGAGTACTCGCTCGCTGTGAGTGCAGTCCCTTGCCTCGACGCTGTCTGCAAGAAGGAGCAGCGCTTGGCCAACAATGTGTACCATGCCGCTAATATTCGTTGCTCATCACCGACCATGCATAGCGGTTTCGCTCTCGACGTAGATCCCGTCTCGCGCACACCGCGATTTTACATCCGCCAGCCGCTTTGTTCAGCCAGCACGTGTGCTCTGATTTACCAGCTAGGCCCTCGGCGCGCGGTTGCCCCGCGGTTAATGCCAAGCTCAGTGTCATCTTGTCGTGCCTTTTCCGGGTCGCAACGCTCATTGTGCGGTATGACTGAGTAATGCCTCCTGAAGAACATGCCTGAAGCGTCTCCTCGATTTTAATGGGCCCCGAGATTGCCTCCACATTGCGCAGACTGGCGGCTGGGCGGCGCTAAAAGATAACCCTGAATTTCGGTGTCAATGGCTGGGAGACCATGATGCACGGCACCCCATCATGTGCTGTTTCATCCTTTTTTCGGACTTTGAGCAAGAAATTTTATTTTGTTAATAAAAAAAATGTTTTTGAAGGTCTAACAGTGCAGAAAATGCTTAAGAAGTCTGAGCTGACTTCCACGCAATACTGAAAGAGGATCATCAGTTCCGATTTCGAAATCTGAAAGCGTGCTTTGCACGCTGTTCTATCATGCCGTTAGGACCTTTTGCCTGCTGCAGAACCAGTAAATTCTGGACGGTTTACAACAAAAAGAACATGTTCGAAACATCCATATTGCAGCAAGTGCTTGATGTGGCAAGAAATCAACTAATTCGATCAGAGAAGCAAAAAGGGGAAAAATCTATGAGATCGAATGAAAGGAGGATGTCCGGAATTATCTGAGCTCAAAAGTGTCGTGGTGACCCGTGGCAAAGGAGGAATGCATGGCGCTCAATGGATGGAAGCCGGAGACGTCGCGGTAACCTGCCTGGGGAGCTAGTCGTTGGAGCGCGGGGGCACATCCCTCATATCTAATGTTCTTAGAACTTTGCGAAGCGCGCGTCTGTTACAATCTTGCCGCGGAGCATTGCGAGAGATGTTTCGGTCGGTTGAAGCAGATCTTGGGAGGTCCAGCCTGCGCTGTTTCTGCTCATTTTTCCGACGAGCTTTCGCCGAATGGTACCTCCTTGAATAACGTTGACAAATTTCAGATAAACCCATGCCCCTCTTCTCTATTTTTTATGCAAGAAACACAGCTCACTAGGTTCCTGGGTGGTGCACACCCGCACAGTGACTTTGGGAGTAACACAGCATGCCTGACTGACCGGATTTCTCCAAATGACCAGCACGTGCGTTTATGAAATGACAACTGGAACAATGGGAGTATCAGACACGACGAGCGTCCTGTGAATATTAAAAAAAAATCACTTGAAGGCACAGACACGTGCGCATTTACAACAAAAAATGGCATGCTTCCGTGTGATTAAGGCGGCGGAAATCGTTTCTTACTGCCGTTTCAAAAATTTTCGGGAAAGCGGTTTCTTGTACATCTTTGCAACTGCGTTCTTGTCTGTTATGTCAAGTGCATGGTTTGTTAAGAACGGTTTGATGAACTTTTTGCATATATTATGCAGCAGTGCTTCCCTGTGACCGCTATCCGTGTTCTCACAGTTCAAGACAGACAAACTCGCAATTTTATTCACATCTGTAGGGCAAGCATATGTGTTGCCTTTGAAGATGCATTCGGTCTTCGAGCATGATATTGACGAACTTCTTGAGGCCTTGTAATACTCTTCAGAGCGCTGACGTCGGCTAAAAGAGTCAACCCCTGTCTTGGTGGGCAGCCAAACTGTCTACAGTAGTATTCCTTGGCTGGATCGAAATGCAAGCTGCAAACTGCAGAATAATTTGATGTTTTGCTCGGCTGCCAGTTTCTTTCCTCTAATTACCTTGAGCCGTCTTTCCCGCAGTTCAAAGTCGGCACGTATTTCATGGAACGAAACACCGGACTTCTTGTTTCGTTGACTGGACATGCAAAACGGAACGCGACAGCAACGCATTTTCGCTCGCTACGCCTTCCAGCAACTGCAGTCATCGACGCGTCACTTGTCAAACGGTGACACTAAACACATCACACTAATAATATAAGAAACAGCGCACCAGAAGGCATACTTTTTCCTGCAACGGCAGTCACAAGAAAATTCTGTGCTGCCTGCGCGTCGTCTGCTAGAGGGTCATCTGACAGCACCACCAATCGGCGGAAGCGCGCTCTACGGCGGGCAGAAAATCCCCTGACGCTTCAGGCATGTTCTTCAAGAAGCATTGGACTGAGAGACGCTCTTTCGTATCCACGCTGGCGTAAACTGAGTTTTTCGGCCCCAGAAACACGCTTACAGCGCTTCGCTCGCTATAACTGATCGGAGGTCACGACTGTTCGTTGTATCTCAGACACTGGACCATTTCTCTAATGCACGTTGGGATGGTAGCACTGCACTTGTTCGTAATAAGCGAATGTCCGTTGTAACTTCGGCTGTTATAAGCAGAGATGAGCATCATCACGAGGACGAGCCCTCATGAGGGCGTCCTCACCCTCACCTCATGAGGATTTCACTCAGTGAGGTGAGGGTGAGGGAGGATGGCCGCAAGAAAAATCGTGAGGACGAGGATGAGGGAGGAGAGACATGGTGAGGTGACGGCGAGGGAGGGAAGACATGATGAGGGGAAGGTGATGGAGGGCAGAATTTTCTGTCTGAGGGCGAGGGTCGTGGCCCGAGCCGTAGTCCCAGCTAATATTTTTTGTCTGTGCAGCCCGTTATGGATTCCTATTCAAAAGCACCAGTTGTTAGAGATAAGGTTCCCTGTTGAAAACGTAGTTTGTGCAGTCTGTAGGTACACGAGGTGAACACGAAAGACAGGGAGCCACACGCCTTCTGCGTCGTCGCGATTTACTACACCACTCACTATGCTATGCCGAAACAAAGAGCTCCTATATCTCAAAAGCGTATTTTTAAAAATTGTGTAAAATTCTCGGTGAAACACACTTTATAGTGTTCTATCAAAGTGGTACATGTCGGCCCGTGCGGGTGGTTGCCGGTCCAACGGGAAACGCGGTACCGCAGTCAGCATTTTTCATTATCAGCCCCCAGTCTGTCAGAGCATCGGAGTGCATAGTAAAACATGTGAAAATTATACCTTTAAGGCTGTCTAACTCCCAAAGTCTAAGCGTTGCTTCCCGGAACGAATCCTATTTTAGCACAGTGAGGGTTCGAAGAACTGGCTGCAGCTCGAAAAATGCTTGTGCGAAATTGCACTCCCAAATCAAAGCCTGATGGCGGCACTAGTGTCGAATTTTTTCGTTCGTACTTTAAGGAGTTCAGTACGGTCGTATCTTTCAATTTTCGCTAGAATGGCGGTATAGGAAAGCAGTGACGCAATGAAGTGTACACAACCAACCATTGTTGTTTTATTACGGAAATAAAGCCGCATCTTAACAGCCTAGGTCTGAACCTCGCTCCGCCTTGTACGAGGTGCTACAAAAGGAAAAGCTGAACAGCTCTCCAAATAACAGGGACGTCTCTTGGATTATTTCTGTCGGTAAGACGTGTGAGCACGTAATCGCGCGCCTGATTTTATGGGTCAAATTTCTTGCACGCATGGCAAGGATTTACACTGTGCGTCTGGGTAATGCGTAGACCCGCAAGCAAAAAATTGCGGGTGGTTTAGCTTGGGGTTAACCACGAATTATTGTGCTCTAGCACCATTAGTCCTGGTTTTGCATGGTGTACTTGCATGGTGCACTTTCTATGCTTTTTCTTGACCTGAACTGGCTTACATCAGCTGATATAACATGTGAAGTAAGTTTGCGTGCTAATGCATCAATTTAGACTTTTACTGCTGTAGATTTTCTTAATTCTCTGCATTCACAAATCCATGGCAATCATTCAGTCCAGACTAAAGGAGTTAATGATTACCATGCACTATTCAGCCAAAATGCTGTGTTTTAGTGAACCGTTTGATCTTCAAGTTGTCAGAATATTTTTTTTTTAATTTTGATCGACCGCATAGGAGCCTCACTGAAGCAGAAAGTCGGCATCGCTCTGGGGGAAGAGACTAGTGAACAAAAAATTCATAGCTGGGAAAGGGGGATCCGAACCCGCGGCGGCGTTAAAATAAGTTCTGCGGGCCACTGCTTCAGACCACTACGCCGTCGGCACAGCTTTTGTAAGCATTGTATGTATTACATTGGAAATACATTCTCTTTACCTTAACTAAACTGCTTAAGAAGCTTTTAGGAAATGCCATGAAACTAATCGCAAAAAGACAAAGCAACAGAGCACTAGACGCGAGGTAAGGCTGAGAACATTACCAAGAGGGAATGCCACCCCGATTGAAAGTCTGTCGGTTCATATACTTCCTTCAGATGGAGAATCAGTTGGGAGAAATCCTAACATTCTGCCTGTATGGCCTGCTAAGTAGAAACCGTTGGTGTTTTAGGTCATCTACTTCATTGCCCGTCACCTTGTGCGCTCCGTTCTCCAGCCACGAATAGTGCACCAGGCCCAATTCTATCGCCTCTCCCGTCGACAGTGGGACTCCCTTGAAGCAATCAATCGGGAGGCTATGTGCTCCATAACTTATCGCCCTCTTATTACACCCATACCCATTTTGTGTACGCTCAACTTAATACATTAAGTGGAATCATCGACCAGCGTGAGGCAAACAGAGCACGCAAGCTGTCGCTTCAGCTTCCTCTTTTACAGACTCTCCAACCATGGTCATACTGTCCGCTCACAGGCAATCGCTCATCTGCTTCGCCGCCAATATCAGCAACGCGTCTACCTCCAGGGTGCATAAAATACACCGATGCATCACACACAGCACGACAGGGAGTTACTACAGCTTACAGCCCCTCCTATCCTCATCTTAACTCCCTCGCTACATATAGAGGGGATAATTGAAGCCTCTTGCGGTGGTGCTTCATGCGATACGCAGTGCAGTTCCTTCCCTTCCACTCGTACGCACTTTCGATATTGTTCACATTTACACTGACTCCCTGGACGCCCTTGAGCAGCTTAAGGCTGTCCGGCGCACATTCCAAATTACACAATCTATTCACCAACTCTTCGAAAAATACACCTGTCCTGTGCGTATATATACACTGGATTCGCGGCCATGCTCACGATCCGCATAATGTTCATCTGGATACAATGACACCTTGACACATCCGATATCCAGCCACCTTCCGTTCTTCCCAGAGATCCGTTCCTGTCCCATATTTCCGAGAAGCAAGCTTTGCGTCAGCGAACACGCACTATAAAACCTCCTTGTTCGTACCCTCTCTCCCGTAGTTTCACTCAGGAGGAGGAGGTATCTGCGCCGGATTCGGTCAGGAGCGGCTCTGACTCCCTCTGTGCGTCATCGATGGCGTCACAGACGCTTAGAACTGACTGACAATTGTCCCCATTGCGGTGCTGCGCCTAAACTGTGTGACTCAAAACACCTGCTCTGGACTTGCCCGGCTACAGCCTTCGTGAGACGACGCTTCCTAATTATGGTAGGCCTGCGATGTGACGTTGAAGACGACTATCACAAGTGGACTCTGGATAATCGCTTTATCGAGAACTTTTGCCACTTTTTAAGATAGGCTTGTATACAAATCCATCTTCTAGCTTTCTCTCCTTTTCTCATTATGCCTAAATGCAATATCTAGAATAAAAATACTGCTAATCAATGTTCCGATCTTCGTCACGTAGCAGCGTTCACGCGTGGTAAATTGCCAGTGTCGACGCTGTAGTTCGAAATAGCGATCTTCATCGTCTTCCTTCAGTGCGCTGGAAGAGTCATCAGGCGAACATAGAGCAAAGCGCACGAAATGGCGGGAGATTAGAAGCAGTGAAATTCAGATGACCTAGTGCTGTCGCAGTGTCATCGGGAAATGATAATTAAGCGACATACAAACTTTCCTTGTTCCGTGTCTATTCTGTGCTTAGCATTTAATCTAAGCGTCGCGGTAAACGCTATTGCATTATTTTATAAATATTCTCGGCGTAAAGAAGTTTTCGTTCACAGACACAAATAATGCGTTGTACAATTTTAGCAGTGAATATATATAACAATGATATGTTATTAGGGCAGGGCACATGTATGCATGCACTGCGTACCAGAAGTAAAGGCACACTGTTATTTTGAGGCTCAACTCGTACCTGTCTCGGTTTTGTCTCACGTAGTAGCTCAAACAATTCAACAATATAATCATCTAGCCTGTCGTCCAGTAGCTCCTTGAGGGCTTGTCTTATTACTGTTTATGTTTATTACTGTAATGTTTATTACTCAGTAATATCGCCAGAAGTTGCAGACTACAAGAATAGCTAGTTTTCAAACGACTGTTAGTGGGGCTGAGGGAGGGCCAATGATGTGAGGGTAAGGATGAGGGAGAGCCAGCAAATTTTTCGAAGTGATGGTGAGAGAGGGCGGGACAACTTTTCAAAGTGGGGTTGATGGTGAGGGAGGCCCATGGATTCAATAGTGAGGGAGGAAAAGTAAACATGAGAGCATTTTGCCACCTCTTGAACTTATAAGTCGGCTGGACTGCACGTGAATATCGACCTGCATTGTTGGTAAAAAGTTTCCAGGCCACAGGGTCTGCTTTTCATCGGTATGTTATAGCACTTAAGATGCCGATAAAGCTATCAAGGTTATCAGATGGTATTAAGATACTTATCCTACCCTCTATAGATAGTTAGAGCTTCGGGCAAGCGGAAACTGCCCGACTATACTCTCAAAACAGATCGTGTGGCCTGTGAACTTTTGACCGACCGTGTACATACACGTCGCCATGACTGCTTGGTGGTTGTGGTGCTAAATTGCTGACTTGAGACACCATTTCGATTCCGGCAGCGGCGGTCGCATTTCGATGGAGGCAAAATGATAGAGGCCCGTTCACTGTGCGATATCAGTGATCGCTAAAGAACCCGAGGTGGTCTAAATTTTCTGGAGCTTTCCACTACGGCTGCCCACATAGCATGAAGAGCTTTCGAGCGTCAAACCACATTAGCCAAAACAATCATCTAGACATGCGCGCACACGCTTAGTGATACAGGTTGTCCCAGACGGAATAGATCGCAAGATCAAAGCTACGACGAGAAGCAACAACGAATCTGTAACCATGCTCTTGACGGCCGGTCACTTAGCACTTGCAATTGGTTACTTAAAATAACACGATATATCTTAAAGTAATTTTTAAAGGATTTCAAGCTGGTAAAAACCTTGAATTCAAGAATGAGCGTGAGGACGTTACCTTTTCTGAAGCAACCACGATGTACAGTTCAATGATCCTTACCAAACTGTTTGACCAGTCTCTGGAAACAGGCTGTATTCCCAATGACAAGGAAGGTTGGGAGGGTGATTCCGCTGCACAAGTCTGGCGATAAACATTGCCCTGATAACTTTCGCCCTGTGTCGCTCACCAGCATTCCATGTAAAATCATGCAACATGTCATTTACTCTCATCTTGCTACCTTTTTAGAATCCAATTGCTTTTTCAGTAATGCCCAACACGGCTTCCGTAAATCATTTTCATGCGAAACGCAACTCATATGCTTCACAAATGACTTGCATTGCATTCTAGATCGCGGGTCCTGTGCTGATTCTATATTTATGAATTTTTCTAAAGCATTTTACAAGGTTTCACATGAGCTTCTTTTTCTTAAACTAAACAGCCTTAACATCGATTCCACATTACTTTCATGGTTGTATTGCTTTCTTTCAAACCGAAGTCAGTTCGTAACAGCAAATAACGTCAATCCAGATTCCTCGCCTGTTGGCTCTAGTGTGCCTCAGGGGTCCGTTCTTGGGCCCCTCCTCTTTCTCATTTATATAAACGACTTACCCACTACTATATCGTCTTCCGTTTGTCTTTTTGCCGATGACTGTGTTATTTACCGCGAAATTATTGACGATAATGATGCATCTGTTCTTCAGTCAGATATTATCAAGGTACTGGATTGGTGTAACCAGGTGGAATATGAAGCTAAACATTACTAAATGAAAGCATTTGCCCATTTCTCGTCTGTCTACTACACACTCTACCTACTGCATTAATGGCATCACTCTTGAAACTGTGTCGTCTTATAAATATTTGGGTGTTCATGTCTCTTCTAACCTGTCTTGGAAACCTCATGTTGACTACATTATAAATAACGCTAATCGCATCCTTGGATACCTTCGCAGAAATTTTTCATGTGCACCGAGTTCATTAAAACTACTACTTTACAAAACTTTGGTCCGCTCTAAATTGGAGTATGCTTCATCGGTGTGGAACCCTGGGGTCGAATTCCTCATTTCTGACTTAGAATCCGTTCAAAACCGCGGTTGTCGTTTCAAACTTTCCAACTATCATCGTACTAGTAGTGTAACTGCCATGAAAGCTAACCTTTCCCTACCGCTTCTTTCCCATCGCAGGTCAATAGCTTCATTATGTACTTTTCACAAAATTTATCATAATGCTTATCTTAAAGAGAGGTTGTTAAAAAGACCATCATATATTTCAGCACGCATGGATCACCGCCACAAAGTTTGGATCCCTCCTTGTCGCACGAGATGTTTTCACGATTCATTCATACCCAGAACTTGTGTCAGCTGGAATCACCTTCCCCACGATATTGTTGTAATTACCGATACTGTTGCCTTTCGAAACGCTGTTACTAATTTTATATAAGTCTATGTCTATATCTATGTTTTATTTTATTTGCTGCTGTTTTCTTTTGTGGTTTGTTTTGTGTAATGCTGCCTTTTGCTAGTGCTGTTACTAATCTTCAATCAGTGTGTGCTGTAACTATATTCAAATTTTTTAGCTGCTGTTTTTGTTTTTTGTACTTATGTTATTCCCACTCCCCTCTGTAACGCCTAACGGCCCTGAGGGTAAATAAATGAAATGAAATAAATGAAAATCGCCCATGTAAAAAAGGTTACTATCTTCTGCGAGAAACCTAAGGCGTGAAAATATACCCAAAAAAAAACTGCATCCTAATATTGGAATAGTAGACCCCTCCTGCTTGCTCTATCCAATGGGCCGAGAGAATAGTCCCTCTTCGCACACCGAGTTTATTAGCCCTCGACGCATAGGAGATGCGCTGGTGGTGAGAAGTGTGCACGGTGAGCGCAATAATTGATCCACCCTGGCCTCTCAAAGCAAGGCACTGAAGCGAACAAATTTTAAGCGCAATATAAATTAAACTTTCTTGTGTCCTTCTAATATCAAGAAAGTCGAAGAAAAAGTGCTCGTGAATCAATCAATGAAGGATATATGTTAATAATATACTGAAATATGAGTACGATCAGGTCGTTTCGTGAGTTAAAATGGAGAAATGAGTAAAAAAAAAGATCACAAAGAATAGCATTTCCGCACGCGAATGCCGGAATAAAATGGAAACTGCGAAACGAGTGCAAGTGGTGTCTCAAAGAAAAGACGCGGGTTCTAGGAAACATGTTGAAGTCAGCATGCTGCTCCCGCTCATGAATCCACAGGGTGGCGATCCACTTGGATCCACAAAGCACAGGGCCCGAACCGTGCATGGTGTTTGGGTCTGGCTTCCAAAACCCTGTGCAATTCTCCTTCAGGTTGAACCAGAACAGCGCCGAGCCGAGGCGAGGAGTGACTGACACTCCAGCCTTGGTAAATGCGGCGGCACCGCCCTCAGCCACGTCACTCAGGTACACCAGCAGCGTCGCCAGCCGCTCCCCGTAAGGCTCCGTGACCCACGCGTCTAATGGGTCGATATGTGCACCATAGTGTCCGCCTATGGCATAATTCAGCACCTGCAATTCCTCGGCAGACTCTAATGAGAGGCCCGTCAACACCTCCGTGCGACGATAGAGGACGCTAGTGCTGGCATTCTCTTTTAGCCAGGTCATCTCCGCTGTGCACACATCTCGAACCACGGTTCTTCTTTCGGTGTTCAACACTTCAGCTGGCGCGAGTGTCTCGGGCAGCCGCGGAAGAGCAGCGCATTCCGTGGCGCTCATGAAGTTGTGGATGAGCCACACCCGAGGCTCCGCAGCAGACAGCACCTCCACGGCGAAAGGTGCCAGCGACGCGGCGCTACGTTTGTCCCTCGACAGCCAGCATATCAGGGAGCTGGCGGGCTCCGTATCTCCTTCCCGACATGACTGACACAGCTAGCAGAAGCTGGAGTCACTAACGAAGCCGGAACGAACGGCACCTCGCGCCACGTCTTTGTAGGGACACATGACCGACGTCTAGGGAGGGTAGCCGACGACCTCACGCCAGGCCTTAGACTTCACAGTCTTTGTGGGAGTAATCAGCACCAGCAGGTGGTTCTTTAGGAAGGACGTTTTCCGTTTGTCAGCGGCGCCTAGAGCCCCCATTCATCGGCCAGTGTCCGCTCCCTGAGTGTGCTGTGGACGGCCAACGAAAGCATGTTGTCTGCCGTCGGTTGGGCCAGTTCGGGAGAGCGCATTGTCGCCACGGCGTGTTTTGGCGTGATGTGGTACGCCTTCTGGAGCCTACAAATACCAGCAGCAGCTTCGTCCACGTCTTCTGCCGTGGGCCAGATCAAGAAGCGAGCGTTATCTATCAGCGGCCCAGGACAGCGTAAGTCACGAATCACGCCGTACATGGCGCCCAGAGCTGAGCGCCTTAGTGGTCTCAGCAGTGACTGTTCCTCAAGACGACTTTCCTTGCGCGTAAAAGCAGCGACCCGTACCTTTGTCCAAACGATAGGTACGACAGCGGCAGCTCGGCGCCAGGTCGCTTCGCAGGGCTCCAAAGGCGACGCAGGGGCCCCAACCACAGCCTTCTCCGTTTGAAACGGTCTCGCTAGGCCTTGCACAGATCTGAAGCAGTCGCCAGCCAGGACGCAGCTGATGCCGAGAAAGGCCGACAGTAAAGGCAGCCATGAGTTCATCTTCTTCGTTTTCTTCACCTCAGTAAATATGGCAGACGCCAATGAAGTACTTGTTGTTAGCATAACAAAAGATGAAGTACTTCCGCGGCATGACTTCGTCTTCGTCCGAGCTTCTTTTTCTTATTCTCCGACGAGTAAGAAGCACGCGCATTAGCCTTGGTGCTTCATCATATTTTCCTGACTGGGGTCTTATTTCTCTTCTTTATTGTGTTTTTCACATCAACCCAAGCGTAGTTTGTTTCAAATATCGCCAAGGCCAGACAAGCCTCTGGAAATTGAAGGACCTACAGTACAATACACGCACATAGTAAGAATGTTCAGTTTGAAAAGGGTTACGCCAAGCGATGGTAAATCTGAACAGGTATAGGACAGGAATGAGACAGTGTCGTCGAGCAGAAGTCAAGAAGTGAGTTGCGTGGCTGCTGGAAAACTTGACGGTCACTATCTATTGTTACTTCCTGGAACATAGTGCAGTAAAGAAAGCAGGTTTCAAAAGTAACGCAGATTTCAAATTTCCTTCCTTTAGATACTATAGCGCAATCCACTTCACGCTGCCTTCCTTTATCTTCTGAAGCAGCTATACATGTATTCAAGTCGTCGTTATATGCCTTCGTTTTCGTGCGAACGTACAAATCCGGATTTTCAGAGCATAGCAAAATCTTCTCGTGCACATATGCGCTGAGTACGTGAAGCGCGAGCGCTTCGTCCCGCGGCACTGCCCACTCATCGACACCTTGTACGTAGCAGTAATTCGGTGGTTCTGACCTCGTGAAAATCCTCTTTTGCCTGACCGATAAAAAAGACAGCAATTTGAATCAGTCGCAATTCGTGTCTATGAGTTGAAGGGACTATGCAATAAATTAATTGAGATTACGTACAGCAGACGCGAGATAGGCATTTCATCACTCGTCACCCCAGTGTAAGAATTTTTGAGCTAGCATCAATAACAACGAAGATATAGACGATTAAAAATTACACTCCTCCTCTCCCGTTTAAACACGTACACGCGGGGCACCATACAAAAATAAAGAAAACAGGTCTGGCACTGGGCCCCGCTCATGAACACGTCATCCGCTGACGTTCCTTTTGCAACTTCCGGTTGGCGCTCGTAGCACCCCAGCAGCATCGTCGGCGGCGTGATTGCGGCACGTGTCGCGTTTCCTTGCTTGTCGTCTGTTGTAGTTAGCAGTAATGGACCCGGACCTCGAAGCGCGACTGCTCGCTCTTACGGCCGCGATGGGCATCGAGCCGTATGTACTTACGCCGTACCGGCTGAACGCCAGCGGCGACAGTAGCGACTCGGCGAGCCACTGCGAGTTGCCCCGGAACTCCTGACAGGAGGAGGTGGCAGAGAAAAATTGAAACCATATGCGTGAAGGCAGTGCCTGGCTCGCGCTTGCCCGAGAGGGTCGCACGACGGCACGAGCAGACGATTTTCACGGCTGCCGGCAGTGTGCCCGTGACGTCGTGGCGGCCGTGGCTCCAGCGAATGACAGCGTGTGGTGGACTGGTGACGTCATGTGTACAGTGACGCCTTTTTTCACAATTTCAGGTTCAAAATCGGTCACTACGAGCACACCAATCGGCCCGCATATTAAAAAAAACACAGTTTTTAAAAATTCATAATCAATTTTGGCTCAGTTCTGAACACTCATACTTGGTGTGAATGGTTCTTAGCATCATTTATAAGCATTGAAAACATTTACAAGCGGCTTTTTATTCATTGCATAGCCCTTTAAGTCAATCATCCGCGCAAAATCAGTAAAAACAGTCGTTGCCAAAAAAATCTACACAACCAACGAAACACCACCACAAGTACAGTCAGGCGCCGATTCGTCCATTTTTCAACGGACTACATTAAGGAAAGATGATGTTTGGCGAACACCCGACAAGCGCATTCTGTTCAGCGTCCAACGTGGCGAACAAGTCCATATACGGCGGCACTGCCCCTACAAAATTGCCTTCCGGGCTTCCTCCTACGGCACAATACGGCTACACCTTGGTGAGGAAAAAAATCACGACTACCTGCAGCTAGAATAGCCTCTAAGCTTTAGTACAGGTAGTGGCCGAAATCAGGCTCCCGCAAGTGAAATAACGAAAAAACGGGATGAAGCGCATTTAGCAGGAACTTTCAATCATGAATGACAGTTTTCCAACATCCTTCCGAAAAAAGTAAATACCAGCTGCAACATACCATTGCCAGATTCCTTGAATAGGTACTGAGGGAATACACCAGTGTATCTTGGTTTGGGCTAGTTAGTAACAGCTTTTGAAAACTTGGGACAAAAAAAGACACGGACGACACAAATGTAGATGAGAAAGGGCAAAAAAGACTCTGCCACTACTCGCCTATAGGGAAGAAACGTGTAGACTAACAAAAAGGGTTTAACTTAAATTGAGGACAACTCTTCGACCTATGGAAAGGAAAATTAGATGTGAAGGTTAAAGAGACAGGAAGAGAGAAGGGGGGTCAGAAAAACAATGCGGGTTAATGGCATCCTAGTAGAAATCAAGAAGGTGACAATGGGCTTGGGCAGATCATTTAATGTGAAGGCAAGAAAACCGATGGTCGTCAGGAGTAAAGGATTGGATTCCAAAGAAAGTAAGCGTAGCAGGGAACGGCACAAAGTTAGGGGGACGGATGAGGTTAAGAAATTTGCGGGGATAAAGTGGCCGCAGCTTGCTCAAGATAGGGTTAATAGAGAGATATGGGAGAGGCCTGGCGTAGACAGGCTGGCGATGATGGTGTTGAGTAAATGATTCTTAAGGCGCTCGGTTACAGAGTTTCCGCTCCCAGGCCTCAGCTATGCGACTCGCACGAGTGGAATGTCTCCTATAGGGGAAACTACAGTGAAACGCCGCAGTTTTTCTCTTGACGCCGGCGAAGCAACAGAACCTGACAAGGACGTGAGGCAACTTTCAAGTGATAACGCCACCAATAATAGTTACGACGACATGTCCGAGCCACGACTCTCATACCCTAAGAAGCCCGGGGAAGAACCGCCGAACTTGAAGTAATATTTGATGACCGCAGATTTTCTGCATTTGGTGGCCGCAAGGTTACAGTGAACACTACAGAAAAACTGCTCCATCATCGCTCCCTTCGCCGCCTAGATGAATACAGACTTAACCACTTGAAACGACCTTTAAATTTCTACCAATGCAGTTCACCCAACTGCGCCATCAGGATGATGCGCCGCACCAGTGGCTTTCACAGATGTTTCCCTGTAATATAAACTTGCAACATCTAGTGCTCCTCTTCCATGGGCGCTAAGAGCGGCTGAAACTGATTCAATGAAAGAGACCAAGAGATCACCGCAGTCATCACTTTTATCCCCGCGGATGGCCTCTTCAAGTACAACATATTTTACCGGACTCTTTTCCGCACCAACGACTTTCCAAGAGGCCGTAGAGTACTGGCAGGCCTCAATTGGCAATATATCTAGTGTACTAGGTAACGTCGCAGCGTGGTCCTCGTACTTCGAGGTTAGTCTAAAAAAGGAGCTACTGTTTCAAGGTCATATCAGTAGCAATAATGGAGTGCTCTCAGCACGCAGAAAGCAGCTGCAGCTGCAGCTATCGAACAATTTACGCAGCCGGTCGATAACAAAACTGTGCACAGATTCCTGGTACTGCATGTATTATCGACATTTGACAATCGCGTGCATTTGAACCCCAAGCCGAATTCTGCCGTGTCCAGTCTTCAGAATTTCGATGAAAGAGCACAAATCGAGATCGACAGTGATTACAGCGGAATGTGCCTAGGCATACTACTGGTACAGTAGAAGCTTGGGATGCAGAGAAATTTGTGGCTGGGTCCCGGCAATCCTCACTGCTCTTGCGAAACAGACACCTGGAGCAGTGATCACTCCCCCATTCTAATTCACTTTGCCTCAAGTACATTGCGTAAACACAGCAATACAGCATCAAGTTTTATGGCACCTCTTCGCACAGTCTTCGCACGGCTTCTCGCCTTGTCTCAGTAACCCCTGCCTCAGCCATTTCGACATTCATGCTTGTCTTAAATCAGAACACAATTTCTCCCACCGTTAGCGAATACCAACCAAATCCTGACTTTCACCTCCTCAATTTCTGAGCAAGGCGCAAGCAGCTGGACGCATACGTGAATCAGCATCCGTCAGATCAAAATGCACGAACGGAACTTCATAGAGTCACCGCTAAATCCTGTCGATATTATAAACACCTTTTGGACAAGGACTGGACAGAGTGGTGTTCTCAACTCAGTACTCCGGACGGCAACCACGACTTTTGGCGAGTGTTTGATTCCATGGAATACAAGCCATCCGTCAAAGACTACGCCGAAAGTATTTGCCTTGCCCTTCGTCTTACTACAGATGAATTCGCTTCGCAAACTGCCCTTCAGTTATTTCCGAATTATGACTGCTCACCTGCACCTGTTCTAGTCAGTCCCAAACATGCGGCAGATGATTAGATCACATGCCCGTTCACCATGTCTGAGCTTTTAGCTGCCATTGATGTCATCCGCCCAAACACTACACCTGGTCATGACGGTGTACCTTATGCCCTGTTTCGGAATCTTGAAGGTGAAGCTTTGACTTTACTTCTCAGAATTTTTAACGAAACCTCGACATTCAGTGAAATGTCGTCTGATTCGAAACATTCGGTGGTAGTTCCGATACCGAAGCCCGAAAAATCACCCGCAACTCTTGGGGCCCTACGACCAATTTCTCTTACCCCAAGTATTTGTAAGCTGTATGAAAAACTGCATGCCCCTCGACTCACCTTGTGGCTCAACCATGTTGAGAAATATCCGTCTTCCCAAAGTGGTTTCCCAGGAGGATACGGAGCTGAGGATGGCCTTGACCGCTTTGCCAACGACGTGATACGTCGCTCACCTCACAGCCGTTTCTTTCGCACAGTCCTAGCAATAGATATCAGGAATGTCTAGGACAACATTCTTCACGCAGCTATTCTCAACACTATGTCATCACTTTGCATGCCCTTGCAGCTATGTCGAGCAATTCATGCTTTTATTCGACAACGGACATTTGCTATCACCGCTAAGGGTAAACCCACAGGCCGCTGCAATTCTAATCGTAGAGTACCTATGGGCGCAGATTTATCCCCAACTCTATTTAACATCACATTAATTCCTCTTATACACAGTATCTCTCCACCTTTCCTAATTTTCAAGTTCAAGCATATGGAGACGACATCACACTCTGGTCCACAAACCGCTAAGCTCACGAGCAGCAAGACTGCCTGCAAAATGCCCTCAATCTTCTTCACAAGTTTATCGCAAACACTGGCCTCTCCCTCAACCTCTCCAAATCCTTCTATATCCATGTGGGCAATATAGCAGGCTGCCGTATATTCAAAGCCATTCCGTTCGTGCTTCCAATTGACAATGCACTTCTTCCTGAAGTAGAGCATACCAATGTTTTGGGCCTGCACGTTCATGCTCCAGGCAAAGGCACGGCTTTGTTGCCAGATATGCGCTGAAGCGCTATAAACACACTTGGCCTCATCCGCCTTATAGCCAGTCGCTCCGGAGGTGCCCGCTAAGATACAGCTCACCGACCTGCTCGTCCTATCTTTCAACCTCGGCTCCTAGCTATACCAGGCTAAATTTCCACAACTTACGAAAGGACAGTGGTCCACACTTGAAGCACTCAACCACGAAGCCATGCGAGTCGTTTTACTGGCCTACCCCGAGCAACTCCTTTTTGTCTGCTGCGCACACTGGAAGATTTATTTACTTAGCGACAAACCAGTAGCGCACAGAAATTTTCTCCGCGTCCGATGTTCGAGCCTCAACCACATCCATAGGACTACTGCCGCATTACACCAAACAAGCCTGCTCATCATAAGAAGCCGGAGTTCTCCTCTCCGCCGTTACCACTAGCTTTTTCTTTGAAACATGACGGCTGTATTTTTTACACAGATGTCGCCATAACCCCAACGTTGGAGTTAACTGCTTTTACAAGCCCAAAAACCTTCATATATGCAGCCGCCAAACCTACTGTGCTGACTCTTCATCATCTCTTCCCTTGGAACTACAAGAGATTTTAAATTCCATACCAGCTTTACCTGCCGAACCTACATATAACCAGGTTCACCTATTTACTCATTCGCAAGGTGCTCTGAAGCGTCTAAAGAAAGTCCGTGGTACCCTTCGGGTTTCCCAGGCCATGCATACTGCTTGTCAATCTTATACGGTGCTATACTCATGCACTGGGTTCAAGCTCGCACAGATTTCCATAGCATCGCACCTGACATGATATCTCGTTTAACGGACGTCCCACAAACTCCACCTGCCTCTTTGCCACCAGATCCACTTCTGACACATTTCATAATTTCAGTCTCCCTCAGGAGCGTACACGTGCTCTTAGTGCTCTTATTCCCCTGTGTACCTACCCCCTCCCCCCGCCCCATCACGGGTGCAGGAGGTCTCTCTGAGGCGGCTGGGAGTCGGAATGGCTCTTACGCCTGCAGTTTGCAACCAGTAGCAAAGTAAGAAGACTCCTGCACTAAACAAATGCCCTCACTGCGAAGAACCTTCTTCCGACACCACTGTGAACCACCTACTGTGAACATGCCCAGGAAATTCGCGTGCGAGCTAGTGTTCTTAAAGAGGGAGGCCTGCCTTCAAACAATGACTCCAATTTCCACTTGTGGCAGTGATAAATATTTACGCCCGAAGATTATGTGAGTTTTTATTCATAGCCGAACTTCTTGTTTTTATGTTACGTATTATAACGTTCGTTATTGACGTCACGCTTTATGCCATGCGGCACGTTTAGTGTCACAAATAAATAAAAAAATAAATAATGAAAGTTGTTACGCCAGCCGCTCTTCGTGAGCTTGCAATAATGGGGGCCACAGCAGAGGTTGGTCTATGATCATATACAATAGCCGATTCAAAGTGGTAAGTGAATAAGACGCTTTGCATCGTCTTGTCACCTTGGAGAGCGCCTCGGGCAATCTCACTCGCGGTAGTTTGCGCTTCCAGGAGCTCGACATTATCGTGCTGCGCAAGTCTGGACGGAAGCCCACCAACGCACACTGCCTATCACAAGACCCTGTCTACACGCCGCCGGAAGAAGACAATGCGGATGCCTTTCTGGACCGATAAACACCAACGATCTACCGCAACCCCAACGCTCCGACTCTGGCCTGCAGCGCGTTATCGAGCACGTGGAAGGCAAGAGTTCTTCACCCCCTGGTGTTGTCAAAGGTGGATTATCCTCTTTTCCTCCTTATAACAGAGTCCACGTGAAGAAAAACTAGCAATTAACAAGGTATCATGCTTTCCTCACGCCCCTGCAACTATTCCTGAGGAAAAACAAATTTTAGAAGTTGAGCAACATGACCCAAAAGATGTAACTTCCTTCAGTGTCAAAACAAATATAGATGATTTTGTCTTTTGGCTGTGGTCATGCACTAATTCGAGACATGTCGTGGCGTCCAACTCCAAAACACGCCTCCATCGAGAGTGGCGATATTTATGCAGCGAATTCAACCCCTACCGAGACCTTCCAGCAAATTGGAGTGGGCCTATTTGTTTCCTTCCGACGCCGCTTTCCGGTAGCAAATAGATATTAGTAGCAGCCGACTACCTCGCTGCTACAGAGAAGCGAAAGGGTTGTATCGTGGTACCGCAGGAGAAGTTACGAAATTCTTCAACCAAGACATTGCTCCTTTGTTCGCCACACTGTCTCCGAAGTTCTCATCACAGAACGGCATATACTGCCGACCTTACCTAAAGTGTGCCCTAATACAAAGAAATGAGCCACCGGGAGACGACGGTGTGCATTCCACACACTTGCTGACAAACGCTACGCTGAAAAAACGAACCGGCGATCAGCTCGCCATGCATGTCGATGACGAACAGAGACTTGGGATGCCATCCCATCTTTGGCGTGGTCTTTAGCGTAACAACAGCTCCGTGCGGAGTACCAAACTTAAGAAGCTTTTACTGCGCGTCCATGTGAGCGAGGCAGTGACCACGCTCGACGCCATGCTACCAAACTTCAATGAAGAAGACAACCTCGGATCATCGCCTTTCTCCCTAGCGCAGAAGATGCCCTTGGGCTTGCCCCGTTTCGGATGTAAGAAAAACAACCATCCTGTACTCTACGTTCAACCTACAAACTTGCGATGCGCAATACAAGCCAAGTGATAGAGTCTAGGACTGGACGCTGCATCGCCACCGCGATCATAAAGGAAGACGAACTGGTGAATTCGGCTCTGAATCCTTCTCAACCAAAAGGCAGCATTCCCACAAGTAGGGCATGTCGTGGGCATAAAAACATTACAAAATTCAGTGCGCTAAAGGACGCTCGGGTTTCACTCTAGAATGTTCATTTTGGCTGCCTTTTTTCTCTTCCAGCCTCAGGCCGATGGTTCTTTAGGAGAAAGTAATGTCGCAAAACTTAGTTTTTCTTTCTCGGATGAGTTGGTACGCGTCATTTTTGCTTTGTTTGTGACGTGAGAAGCGTCCAGATTTCTCTGGCGATATTGTAGGTGTGGAAATCTACTTCTCCGACAATTCACATTGCCATAGTTGCTTTTCGTGCTTTATCTCGTAAGTTTTGCATTGCCTGCAAACTGACCCTGCCGTCAACGGCAGTGATTGTCTTTTTTGACGACTTTTGAGCACACTTGCTCTTGCCTCCATCTACAGGTTGTTAGAAAACAAAGTCCAGGTAAAGCATTATTCCGGTTGTATCAGTATTCGGCTCTCTAACAGACAAAAAATAAGTTGGTTTACTCTTCACCAGGCTTTCACGGCTGACCCCTCTTTGGGGAGAACAATCACAGCAATAAAATCGACGAACTGGCTTGATTTCACGTGATTCTCTAGAAACGGTTCTTTAATGTCAGCAGAGATTAATGCTGATTGCTTGAAGGGCGCGCGGCGCATTTGGAAATGCAGTGCGGTTCAAAAAAAATGAGGAGAGTAGATTTGCTGGTGGGTGTAAAACGCTTTATTTCTTCAAAATCTTGGCTCCTTACAGCAGGGATTTTGTCATAATATAAGGAGGAAGATGACCTCTCCTGAGGCCGCCCTCGCCTGTAAGGAACAAATTATGCGAGCCCGCTTTTGCCGCTAAAAATTCACGGCAATTTCGTATTGTGTCATCAGCAGGCTTGAAAATATGCAAATTATAAGGTTTTCAGCTTTTTAGTTCAAACTATCATTTTCGCACCATCTCTTCTTGAATAGCGCCAATTATTTGCATGTCCTAAATTTGCGCCATTACTGTGGCGGAGTTCTTCAGCAAAGGCAACATTTTTTATAGACCTAGACCGTGATAAAAAAAGTGAGAGAGGGCCCTGCAGTCGGACTTGACTCAGGGTGTAAAATAGGCTTAGCGCCAAGTGAAATACTTGAAAACGAATATTTTCAAGGCAGTTTTCTGATCTTAATTTTGAACTACGACGTAGTTTTTTCGTGAAGAGTAACCATGAAGATACTAGATAAAACTTGTGAAAGTATTCAACGGTATTTTAAAGGCGTTGTATCTCTCATAATTCGCGAAACGTGTGCACTCGATTCCTCCGCCGCCGATGTCAAGGGGCACTGGTGGGACCCATAAAATTCACATGTAAGCGAGAGTTATCAAAATACTTTTGTCGTTTCACAGACCACTCGTGGAGACTTCCGCTCGTTAAGTGTTGGCCAGTGCTTTCAACAATAGTGGGCCAAAGTACACGCTTCGTCATTTCAAAGCTATCTCTGTAAAAAGTCAGCAGAAAAGTTTGATGTGAAGCTGAGCATACCCTACACGCTGTGTACATAAATATATCTCCGAATCGTGCAAGCTTCTTGTGCAGTACGACATGCTGCCGCATACCCTAAATTTTATTGCCAATACAGTCGTTCATACCACAGAGCCTAGAAAGCATTACACAAAAAGCACTTCTGAAACGCCTTGGCCAAGGCACGAAGGGAACCGCTCAATTTAGCAGACAACGGCCGCCCCATCTGGCTTGTTCATCGTGCTGTCTTAAGACTGTTAACTAAGCAAACCTTTGCAGCGATTGGACTGCGGTATTTGCAAGGGATTGTAAACTGCGGCAGCAATGTCGGACTGTGAGAAGCTTGCACATTTCGAAGAAAATCCCAGCGACTAGAGCGCCTTTCTCTCGCGTAATTTCTCCCGAGTAATCTCTCGCGTCCACAATTTCGAAACGATATTAGTAGTCATCCAGGACATATGTTAAGCAAATGCTACAGGTAAAATTACGTGTCTGGTCTGGCGGATATTAGATGTTTCGTAGACGAGTCAAATAGTTGGACTTCAGGAACCAATAACGAACATTTTTTCGCACTGAATCAACTAACCTCGACCACTACATAAAAATGCTTATGAATGCACGCCGTGAAAATCGATTGGTTTTGAATGTCCATTCAATTCAAAATATTCATATTATATATAACGAATGTGTACAAACGTTTATTGGCCGACAGGTATCCAAACATTTGCAACATTCGCACACTCCAGTTCAAGAGCAAATAGCCCAGTGTACTTATTCTAGAAAAAAGCCCGCCGCCGCGTCATTTAGATTCCCACAACAATAAAAAGGAGACTGCTTTTGCCGAGGCTGGATGACGGCATTTGTAACGAGCACGTGCTTCATGTTCCAAACGAATATGTTCCATACTCGAGAACGCAGCACCATTGTGTTATTGGCTGTGCGCTCAGAATGGAGTGCTCTGTAAGCTTGTTCCCCGTCATTAATGTTTATCGTTAAAACAGCCGCGACGGCAGCGATAAGAAATTAGAAAGCGAAAGAAGCACAGTGGTTTAGTAGTCCGGTTCTTGTCTTGCCGTAGCCCTAGTTCACACTGTAATATTTCGATCTTCCAGCCACCTTTATTTAGGTAACCCCACAGAACTTTAGAGGACAAGTTAGCCTTGACAAACTTATCAGGCTAAATAAATTCAGTTGCTTTTATCTCATCATTGTCAAATGTGAACTTGCGAGAGCTCAACTAACGTGGCTCCAGGTTCCAGTTAACTCAATAAAGTAGCGGTCGGCAACTATTAAAGGAATGTAGAAAATTACTCAAATTTTGTTTTACATGAGTGCGTGTTTTAGACCATATTTCCCTATCGAAATTTGGGAGCCTGATATCTGAAGCCTATAAACTAGTTTCGCGGGCGACACTTTAAGCACCGCTGAAGTCTATTACACACTGATGGATGTAATATTTGCTCAGATCGTAGCCTGACAACTGTCATAACAGGGGAATGGCTGAAATAAGTTCTGAAACGCAAGGAGCTTTTATAATCATGGTCTATAGACAGCCTGTAGACCTATTATAGAATATATTGCCTTCTTATAGATATATCCTTTTCTCAATACATAGTCTATAGATTCTCTATAGGAAAACGTTTACTAAATGTGTACGGCCACAAATCTATAGATTGTCTAAGGGTTTGTATCGTCTATAAACTGCTCTCTAGAATTCGTCTGTAAAGAGTCAGAAGACTTTCTAAACAGCAGTCAATGGAAAGTCTAAAGGCTGTCTTATACCCCTGTCACACGGTCACTGTAAAGGTACTTTGAACTAATGCTCCATTACTCTAAGGACAAACGCGCGCTGCCACACGGACGCGCCACAGGACACCTAGTTCAAAGGAGCTTCGAAACAAGGCAGCTGGAGTTCGCCCTTTGAGGCATCAACGGATACTGATCCGGAGTTCCCGGGTTTGAACCCGACCGCGGCGGCTGCGTTTTTATGGAGGAAAAACGCTAAGGCGTCCGTGTGCTGTGCGATGTCAGTGCACGTAAAAGATCCCCAGGTGGTCGAAATTATTCCGGAGCCCTCCACTACGGCACCTCTTCTTCCTTTCTTCTTTCACTCCCTCCTTTATCCCTTCCCTTAAGGCACAGTTCAGGTGTCCAACGATATATGAGACAGATACTGCGCCATTTCCTTTCCCCCAAAAACCAATTATTATTAGTATTATTAATATTATTATTATTATTATTATTATTATTATTATTATTATTATTATTATTATTATTATTATTATTATTATTATTATTATTATTATTATTATTATTATTATTATTATATTATTATTATTATTATTAATAATATTATTATTATTATTATTATTATTATTCAGCGGAGTACTCCTTCTCCCAGCGAGTTAACAGTATAAATAAATTGAGAAAAGAAACGTTCAATTCTCATTTTATAAATTCATTTCATAAGATTAGTGGTGTTTTAAAATATAAGATCATTTCTTTTGTGGCAGTCTCACCACGCCATACTCTCGTTCCAGATATTCGAGCGTCACGGTAGCCACGGTAAATATGCCGCCATGTCGGCCATGTTTGTTTTTTGTAGCGAGTAGCGACGGAGAGCAGCTCGTCACATCTGCGGTGCTGTTGCCACTAGAATCAGGTCGCCACTGCTCGCCCACAATTATCCCACATCTAGACTGCACTGCTCTTTTTTATACAATTTTGTGCTTGTTTGTTTTGTGTGTTTGTGTGTGCGCGGACAAAATGAGTGGCGGTGAACCTGCGGCGTCTGGCAGTGCCGAACAAAGCTGAGCCTGAGCCCGACTTGTCGAGTTGGGCTCAATGTGGCCAAACTGTAATGTTATGCTCTGTACTTGGAAAATCATGTCATTATTGCAGTTAAAATTGCGTTCATTTAACATCATACGGTTATAAAACTAAGTTACAAAAAAAATGTGACATTTCTGTATTTACATGTACAGTGAGGTTTGCAATTTTAATTACACGTTTCGCCGACGAGGGCGCTAAAAACTTCTTGCAAAGGTCGTTGCGCGATCGTGTAGCACGGACGAACTCCCGTGAAGTAGTGCTCTTTTGGGAGCGTAAAGGAGCATTAGTTCAAAGTGCCTTTAGAATGCCCGTGTGACAGGGGTATTAAATTGTGTAAGGAAGTATACTGAGTACGCTGATGTCATCTCACCACCTCCCCTCTAAGAGGGAAATATTTCTCTGGAGAGTGAAATGTTCAGACTCTGCGGCAATCAGAACTTACATTGCACCTTGTCCAGGTCTGAAGCTACTCCATCCAGTGCTTGGTTGAAGTTAGTGCGAATCATCAACAAAAAGTCTGCAAGCATCGCGCAAGTCAACATGGTTCTAATATCTTGGATATGGAATCGAAGGCGTTCTTCTACGTAGCACTGTGGGAGGAGATAGACCACCACATGATTAAGAGAAGTTCTTGAATGTCACTTCCTATCCATCCAGACCGAATCCGAAAGGTGAGAAAATGACGTTGCTGACGTACCCAAATGTGTTTTCCTGCCTACCGTAGATATGTGAGCAATAAATGAAGCGTATTTAGTCATTTGTAAGTACACTCTATAGTGTTCAAGACAATTACGCAGTGAAGTTCGTGTTTCAACACCTTCGCGTAAAACGACCTCCTCTGACCTCCTAATCTGTGCACAATCATGCAGGCTCGTCAGCCAACTGGCCAGCCAGAAGCAATGACATTCCAGTCTATACTGTGTCCCTAACGCATTTCCAAAACATGCATTGCGCACTTCGCATTGAGCTGCACAGAGGGCGTCGTTCCCCAACCATCAAAAGGCATTCACGCCAGCAGAAAAGGAGTGATGCGGCCCATAACAGTATATAGATCAGCCATGGTGCCCTAGCATCCCCAGTGAGAGTGTGCACTTCGGTCTAGGTTGCCATCAACTACAGGCACATCAGCTGCTCTGGACGTTTAGCAACTACGGCCATCTGTTGGCCGCCAGTATCGGTCTCTCCAGAACTAAATGGGAATATTTTAAACTTGCAGCTTTAAGAAAACTATAAAGAATATACCCAAACATTATCCGCAAAACATGGCGAATAAAATCGCTGGCTCTTTCTCCTCGCCGCAAAATCTGACACAAAAAGCGCTTCCTTCCTTCACATCAAGGATTTACAACGAGAACAGGAAATCAATGGGATGTTCCGAAAATTCAAAAAGTTTCGAAGTGTCGAAGCAGCTCGGCTTCCTCGCATTATCCTCTACGCGATCGTTACCATGAAGTTCACGGTGTATAATAACTGGTGTGGGGCACATTGAGTACACACCGGTCCTAATTCAGGGCGGCATCACCATTGGAGAGATCAGTTTGGTGAGCAGCTGCAGCAAATTAACGATTGCGGCTTCGGACAACCAAAGGCAGTTTTCAGATTACATTTACTGACACTTCAATTCAGCCCATTGAGAAGGTTCACTGACCTGCGTCGCACAGCGTCAATGTTTAAAAGGCACCTCGACGAATAGCTTTGTTCCTTGAACCGGGGTTCCACACGCTGTCGGTTTCTGCAGCTCACAGGGGATCCACAATGCTCGCTTTCGGCCAGTTTTTACTGTCCCACTCAGATTTTTGTTATTTGTAGTGGACATAAAGGCGGCTTGCCGTCTGCTTCACTGAATTCCTCACGGCGCCACGCTGACGCCTGTAGCATTTTTCCCTACCTTCTGCGTGGTCGCAGTCAAAATGTTTCGGCAGCCACACGTAAACGACGAGTAGTTTGAGTGCTAACAAGTTACTACCACCGGTTCACGCTGCATACCTTTTCTGCGTTCGTGTACTTTCATGAGATACGTACTGATCAGTGAGAATAGGGCGCTTTTTGCTTCTGGTCAGACAATGCTAAGGGATCTTTACTTAGGCACGTGGTCAATCGGACGCGCCTATGCCCACCGTGATCGACGCCTCCGTCGCTGTTGTCTGCAGAATGCCGCAGTACTTGGTGGAATCCTATATTCGATACTGTGGCAGCAGCAGTTCTACCCACAGGCCTGACAACTGTCGTCATGAGAACGCTTCATCACTCAGGGGACAGCGTATGATTGCGTCATACCTCAGCAAACCGATTAGAGGAAAAACCTGTTTCCGTCTTTTTTACTTAATCGACGAGTTATCGACTGACCACTGAGAGAGATATCGCTATGCCTTATTGTTACCTTTTTAAGGCGGAATACTACACAATTAAAAAAAATTTGTAGTATTCAATTAAGTCTCGTGCCCTTGCTGTCTCAACAAATATTGATTACAGACGCAAGATTTGCTTCTTCTTTTAAGTCTCCAATGCACCCTTAGCGAACAATGCTGTATCGCCTTCGTATCAGTTATGAAGGCTACGGGTGGTGTAGAATGCGCCGCTTGTATTAGTTTGAAAATGTAACCGAAGAGTTCTGCTTCCCTAAATACAGTGGTTTTTTATGCTATGTACTAGAACAATTTTTCTCTTCTATATGGACCACATTTTCTGGAACAGTATTCTAATAAACTTAATGCTATGCCAGGGACGCGACACAAATTGTATTTTATAAAATATGATTATCGACAAGATAAGACGCCTTATTGCCAACAGTAAAAACTGCCCACGCGAGTTTGTTTTCAACGAATGTGTTATTTACAATTTTTTCTATGTTGAAAGCTCGGCCTGAGTGCACCTGTATTTATAGGCCGGTATATAGAATCAATGAATAAATTAAGCTGATGAATTGACGAGCATTCATTTAAAAGCGCGATAATTTTTACACCTTTAGGAAGAGCACGAAGTGAACAGATTGGTTCATTGTAAATAACAAATTTCTATCAACTCGGTTAAATATGAGTACTACTTTAACTCTTTGCATTTCTTTAGGAAGATTTCATGACAAAATCAACCGAAAAAGGTCGGTGATGACCGAGCCCGATCTCGTAATAACATATATTAAGAACGTATGAATACTATTTTAGTCTTCTGAATCGCTGATCTTGAAAATAACACAACGTTTTTGTTTCATTGCACATAAACATGAATGAAACACGTCGGTAGGTCCGCTGATTACTTGCGAGGTGCGCTTAGTTTCTAAGGCAAATATACAGCCACTGTCAAAAATATGCAGGCCCTCACATTTGCTGCACAGCTGTGCATGATGGGTGGCTTTGTGTTTCCAGGGCTGCGAGTGTTTCGAAGGCGAGAACTGCCGTCCTCACTCCCGCTGTGTTGAGGAACCTAAAGCAGCTACAGAAGCACCCCCGCCCTCCTTCCACGTGGCCCAGCAGTGAACCTAGTGTCTTGAATATTTTTATAGAGGCTCTACATTCTGCTGAGGCGTCTATTAGTTTTCGAGAGCAATGTGTACTAAGCTCTGATTGCCTGCAATAACGCTGTTATTTTATGCTCAAATTATGTAACCATTTGCATGTTTTGTGACTGTAGTGCATATTGTAAATCTGTATTGTATCTCCCTCCCAGAGTATAATTACCGCTCGAGCCTTTAAGATATTTGAATAAATTTGTCTTTTGAAAGTCTCTAAAGACATTGTACGGGCAAAAACTACTGACACAGTAAAAGAGTAAAAACAGGAAGTCAGATAGAATGCAAATAAATTTCAATCCCAAGGTTCAAAGGATATTGCCCATTCTTTTAATGTACTTACCATAAATATGTTACCTATGCAATCCTGAAAAGGCAAGGCGCAAGGCAATATGTTTAAGAAGAATATGCTGCGGAAAGATATCAACTGACGGGCCATCTATATAGTTATGATCGCCACATCCAGCGCATATAACCAATGTACCTGCATACTTGAGGGGAGAAGTATGACATGCTTGAATAAAAAAAATAGACTCAACGCTTTTTTGGACAACTACGACATATGAAGCACTGCTACACACGATATAATGTACGAGTGGCGCTCTGCTGCTATATTAAATCGTGCAGCTATTTTCTCGTCTCTTTTGTCAGCTGCGCTGAACGCTGGTGACCGAGTTTACTAATGCAGGAGAACGCAAGATTAAAGGCTGTGAATGGGTGATGTCGACTTCTTTATTACAAGGTATTGATTCTATCGATATGGTTCTATGAATGTCTGCGCATGTTTCTTGCTGTGAACATTAAGGCTGTACTTTTGCCACGAAGTGATTAATGCATACCACCCTTATAAAAACGGTCTACAGACTTTCTAATATCCTTCTTATAGATATTTGTCTTTGTATATTCATGGTCTATAGACTGTCCATAAACAAGTCTACAAAACGTGTATGGCCACAATTCTATAGGTTGTCTATAGACTGTCTATAGGATTTTTATTCCTTACAGGCTGCTGTCTAGGGTTTGTCTATAGGGAGTCTATAGACTTTATAGACAAAAGCCTATGGGTAGCCTACAGACAGGCAAAAAAAAATTTCTGTTAGGGCCCAAAGCTTTCACATTATGGACAGGTCATGGCTTAGGCAAAGATCGAGTTTGACGAATAATGCCGGACTTACCGCGCACGATGCCGTAGTTCAGTTGGTAGAGTACTGGACGCGCAATTTAGAGGTCGCGGGTTCTGTTCCCGCCGACACCATGTGGTTGTTTTCCTCCTGATTTTGTAGTAACAAATAAAATAATCATTATTCATTGATCGACATCACAAAATAAAAAAATATCCCCTATTATCCTCGGCATCTGCCGCATATATCAGGTAGATATGGATTCTATGGAATCAAGGCTCCCAAAACCGACGCCCTCGTTAAGCAATTAAGCAGACAAGGGAAAGGAAATGATGAGCTTGTTATATGTAAGCAACCAAAGATCATAGGGAATTTTTAAGTTGAAAGCTTTACTTCCTTACCAGGGCGAGCAAACTCAGCTCCAGCCAGGCAACAGCCAGAGTGTGACGTCACAAACACGTGACATTAAATATGACCTGACTCAGCTACGCCGGAAGTCGGAGCGGTAGCACCACCGAGCGGCCAACCAGCCCAGCCTCCCGGCAATGGCTGGGTCACCCGCTATGCTGGCGTTCCTTTATTTATGTACCGTATGAAAACGAGCGTTTGCCAAGACTGGGGCCACTTGGGGTCGCCATTGGTGACAAAACTGTAGCCCACCCGTTTGACGCAGAGGGTTTGGAGTGATGTCAAACAAAATTGGTGCTATTTGTCGCAAAACGTTGTTGTTCGACTTCAAACCTGGCTCGTGTGAGGATTGCAACCGACGTCCTTTGGTCTTTAAAATCGTAATGCGCGGCGACCTTCGGAGGGCCGTGGCTGCCTTACAACTGGCCGCAGATGGATGCGGTTGGTACCAAACGAATGATTGTTTCGTTATGTACACGTTGGTATCCGAATTCGTCGAAAGCATAGGAGAAAACTTGGCTAACGTTCTTCGTGGGGTTTAGCATTTGCGAATCAGTTTAGAACTTTATCGGTGGGCACCGAGCCGTCGGTTGCGACTGTGTATTGGCGGCGCCATGCCGAGTCTGACTTTCCGAATAATACTGCTGACCATTCAAGGTTTATGGAATAGGATAGCGAACGCCTCACCAAGTAAAATTACAGCCAAACCAAGCTTTCGCTTTGCAGCTTTCGCTCGTGTAGTGGAGATAAACCACAACGAATTTTAATTTATAGAATTGATCAGTGGAGATTATTGTTTATTAATTTATTGCGTAAAGGTACCTGGGCAAGATGCCCACCACTTGGAAGGCAGGTAAGCAGCCTCCTACAAAATTGAATTCAAAAAAACGGACGAACGGACGGACGGACGGACGGACAGACAGACAGAAACCGGCTAAATGCGGGTAATGGCCGCTATAAATCAGATGCAGTGCTCAAGGATGGCAGTTTCGGAAAACGATGATGGGTTGAAGTCCATATAATCAAAATTGGTCATTCCCATCTTTCATATATTAATCTGAGCGTGCCTACGACTTCAGGCGCATTGATGCAGTGGTGCAGCGCTCAAGCAATGCGCTGCTCCCCTTCTATGGCATGTCCTGCCATAGGTAAGTCTTGGGTTGCGAACCAGGTTGCTTTTCCCGGGCAGCCTCTCACGATCAATTGAGCTGGCGCTTGACGCGGTGGAAGGTTACTGCTCCTTACCAGCCCAACGAAAATACGGGGCAGGGTGCCCACCACTCGGTGGGCTGGTAAGCAGCCTGTCATCATAACCGTCTTCAGACAGACAATCAGACTGACACGTCGGCTAAATGCCGGAAATGGCCAGTGTAAGTGCTAGTAAAAAAATTCATCCACTTGGGCTCAGCGTCAGTGTTAAGCAAAATGTTTTTTGCAAAGAGCTGACCGGTGACTGTGGTAACAAATTATGCTTGCGGCGTTCGGTGAGCCTGTCTCAGCACGCTGAGGGTACTCTGCCCGGTTTTCTTGCGCCATAGTGAAGCGTTCAACTTTCCTACCTTACACTACCACCTTGCCGCCCGGCTGCGTGACACTAATATTAATTGGTTTTTGGGAAAAGAAAATGGCGCAGTATCTGTCTCATATATCGTTGGAAACCTGAACCGGGCCGTAAGTGAAGGGATAGAGGAGGGAGTGAAAGAAAAAAGGAAGAAAGCGGTGCCACAGTGGAGGGCTCCGGAACAGTTTCGACCACCTGGGGATCTTTAACGTGCACTTACATCGTACAGCACACGGACGCCTTAGCGTTTTGCCTCCATAAAAACGCAGCCGCCGCGGTCGGGTAGCCGAGCGCCATAACCAGTGAGCCACCGCGGCGAGTACCGCATGAAACTGCCGTGAGACGCGACAGCGTGTTGCAGCTTTGCCAACGGGTCCACGGAATACCATCGCGCATTTGGCGCCCCGCCTGGCCCGTTGGACAATTTGAGGAAAGGACGCCTGGCTCGCATATCTCCGCGGACAGCCGAACAGGGCCGCAAGGGAAGGAAAATTGCTTCTATTAGAGCGCGGTTCAGGTGTCCACCGAGATGTGACACATACTGCGCCATTTTCGCTCACGGCTAATGCCGCTCACGCCAGCGACACCGGCTTTCCTGAGACACGGGACTCTTAGCACTGTCGCGTTAAAATGGTTTTAGGGGAAAAGAAATGGCACAGTGCCTCACATGTCGGCAGGCACCTGAAACGCGCCATAAGAGAAGGGATAAAGGAGGGAGTGAAAGAAGAAAGGGAGAAAGAGGTGCTGTAGGGGAGGGCTCCGAAATAATTTTGACCACCTGGGGATCTTTAACATGCACTGACATGGCTCAACACCCAAACATATTTCGCGGTTCGAACCATCGCATAGCCACAGAAAGCTGTCCCCGAGTTCTAGTACCCAACAGCCCCCCCCCCCCCCCCTCGAGCCAGAGAAACGATTTCCATTGCATAGCCATAGAAAGCTGTCCCCAAGTTCTAGTACCTCTCCCCTCCTCAGAGAATCGTATTGGTAGCGTCCAATCCTCTCGCAAGCGAGTGCCCACGAGCGTACGCGTCCTCTTAAACTCTTTCTCGCGGGCGACGCATTTCCGTGTTAAGCAGTTCGACGAGCGTTCGCCTGGAAACCTGACATCCCCCCCCCCCACCACCTCCGAGAATCTTCTTGGTAGCGTCCAAGCCTCTGGCAGGCCAACGCCTCTTTCTCGCGGGCGAGGCATTTCGAGGTTAATTTCGAGGAATCGGCGTTCGCCTGGAAATCCGAGTCGTGCATTGCTTCACGACTGGCGTGACAAAGAAGCTGCTGCTGTCAGTGAACCGTGACGCCGAGAAGTCAGCGCGAGCGCTAATCGCGGGCCATAAGTATTATTTTCTGGAGCACGAGGTGGTGTAGTGTGTCGCGAAGTTTCGCTTCACCTGTGGACTTCGTGCAATTGTTGCTCCTTGAGGTGAACGCTGACTAAACATTAGAGCGCAAGCCTCCGGACATAATAGAACAAACCTGGCACGCACTCTCGGTGCACTTGCGCCTCTTGAACCTCGAGAAGCATTGCGCTTCAACGGAAACAATTGGTAAGTGTGCACCTGTTCTACTAGTTCTTTCTGTGCGTTAGTTGTTCAATAGTACTGCTCACGGCTACAAGAAGGCGTGATTGTATAACTGCTTTGCAGGACGCCATGCATATAATTGCGCGCTGGCTCAATTTTTTACACCATTTTTTCTTGGAACGTAGGTGAACAGATCCACGTGAGTCATCCTCCAAGCAAAAGCTTATCGTGGGTTGTTGCAGATTAGCCGCACCAAAGTGCGATACATAAGAGTTCTGTGGATAGCAAAAAAAGCGCGTTTCTGTTGTGCACTCTGCCTTTAGACAAACTAGGCAGACTTCCTCGTAAACTTACGCGAAGGGAATATTTTGAAATTATTATGTTTGGGTGAAACACAACCAGTGCTACGCCCTGAAGCGACAAATGTGAGCGCTAGCTCTTTTTGTACGCTGTTTGCTTTTGCTCACGTTTGTGAAATGCTGAATAGATTTTATTGCATCACCTTTGTGGGATAAAACATTGGAGCATTCACGCACCTCCCATGTATGCTTTGTGTCAAGCGCGAGCGGGCCTATAGAATTTCGCCTCCATCGGAATGCGACATGAAGTGGTAGGGGCCGTAGTGTCCGATGTCAGAGCACGTTAAAGAACCCCAGGGGGTCGAATTTTTCAGAGCCCTTCACTACAGCGTCCCTCATATCCCGAGATGGTTTGGTTTTTGTTTATGCGAGGTTAATGTCCCAAAGCAACTCCTAAGTCTTGGATTGCCTGTTTCCCTGTGGCGCCGAGCTGTTCTTTGCTCGCGTCTAACGCTGCAAGCCAAGAACACGGTAAAGCACGTCTTGTTAGCGAACCTTTTTCGTCGTCGCAGTGATGTCAACCTGTGCGCATTGCTTATGTGCATCCTCTCTAGCTGGTGGTGTGGTTTGGTTTGTTGGGTTTAACGTCCCAAAGCGGCTCAAGCTAGGAGCGACGCTGTAGTGAAGGGCTCCAGAAATTTTGACCACCTGGGCTTCTTTAACGAGCGGTGACATCGCACAGTACAGGGACCTCTAGAATTTGCCCTCCATCAAAATTCCTTGGTTTAATCCTGACATTGGGCACGGAAGAATCTCATCTCGTTTACATATTTCGGGACCCCGTCACTATCACTCCAGCTAGGCTCGCTTGGCTCTTGCTACTTTATTTTCGATACATTCAGTCGATTACCCAGAGTTTCATTTGCGGGATATATATAGGGCTCCACGGTAAAACTTTGCAAGCTGTGTTTAGGACGGTGATTCTTTATTGCCTTTATGGAGAGTATGTTGTGAAAATGTTTTTTTTTCTTGGCTTTATGGACAGTGTGTTGTGAAATGTTATGCCCTGGAAAACCACGCCCAGGCAGTAAGCACTTGTAAAAAAACTTAATTTTGTTCACGGCTGGTGAGCGTGAGCAGAAAAGATGACTAGAGCTACGGTCATGCAGATGAGTGCTAGCTTGTCAACTTTGCTTTTGAACTTGCGGTATTTCATTTTATTGGTGCTGTTTAGCATGATTGCGTGATGGTTGCTTTATCGCTGTGGCGGAGTTACGAGAGTTTTGTAGTGTGAAAAAATGTAGCGGAGTGGACTTGAAGCCATTATCGTGCGTCGCCTTTATCGTCGAGAGATGCAGAGACTTAGAAGAGCTCTATTGAGGCGCTGGTGAGGTATTCGCTTGCTCTGATCTAGCCCACAACTAACGGTTCATTAGTATGCGCTATATCGAATGCCCCTCGAATGATCCCTTGCTGCTCCGGCAGGTTAGTGTTGCACAATGCAGGCCGCCGCGGCTGCTCAGTGGTTAGTGTACTCGGCTACAGATCCACAGTTCCAGGATTCGAACCCGACCGCGGCGGCTGCATTTCGATGGGGCGAAACGCTAAGGCGCCTGTGTGCTGTGCGATGTTAGTGCGCGTTAAAGATACCCAGGTGGCCCAAACTATTCCGTAGCCTGCCACTATGGCACCTTTCTTCCTTTCACCTTTAAATCCCTCCTTTATTGCGTCCCTTGCGGTGCGGTTCAGGTGTGTGCCGAGATGTGAGACAGATACTGCGCCATTTACTTTCCCCCCAAAAACAAGTTTCATTGTGTTACGTCTCGCCTACGGCGCGCGGTATAGCCGGCGCGGATGCAGCGGACGCCGCGGCTTCGTTCATCGCTGCCGCAACGCCTCCCGCCAAGCGTGTCCAGGCAGGTTTCAGTGCCACGTGTCGTCGTGCGTGCGTGTGTGTGTGTGTGCATGTTGGTGCCCACGCTTGTCAAAGCGCGGCAGCCGGGGAGAGGAGCTCCCCAACTGGGAGGCGAGGAGGTCTGACCGGCGCCGGCCTGGCGGACGCTCCCGTCACGTCTGGACATGTTCAAGCGTCGCCGTATCGGACGCCTCTTCCCAAGCCGTTCCTTCTTGCCCTCGACTCCGTGGGTATAAAGGGGGCTGCCCCGGACGCCAACGGGAGACTTCGATTTCTTCCTGCGAGTAACGTGGTCGCCCTGACCGGCTGCTCTTTTGCGATGCCAGAATAAACAGGTTGTTCTGTTGCCAGTCGACTCATCCTTTGCCGGGACCTTCGGATGTTTCCAGCTTTGCCCCAGGCCGCCAGGCCAACGCTACCCTTGGGGCTTGCAACCCTTTTGCAACAACTGGTTGCCAGCGGTGAGATCCCGACAACGGAGGCCAGCAGCGAAGATATGCGGTCAACTGTATGCTGAGCAGCACAACGACCATCCGGGAGCAGTGCAACGAGCCCTGTGTGATGACTGGTTGCCTGCAGCGGAACGACTGCGCTGAATTCTTGGCTGCGAGGTTTGGTGAGTGCGGGACTTTCTTCTTCTGAGTTTTGCCAGGCTTTTGTTAGTGTCAGAAACAGAGCTGGTAATTGTGTTGTCGTTGCTGCCGGGTTAGTTTGCGGCAAGACAATAGTAGGCAGTAGAGAAAGCAGCATTCGGAGCAGCCATGGATTTGAAGTCGTTGCGCAAACCGAAATTGCTGGAGCTTGCAAGAGAGTTGGGTCTGGATGTCTCAGAAAAACTCAGAAAACCAGAACTGCTAAGGGCTATTCTTGAGTTGGAGGCTGATGATGACGAGCTGTCGGAATGCCTTGAGACCATTGAGGAGAGGGAGCAAAAAGAGAAAGACGAGCGCGAACGTAAAGAGCAAAAAGAGGAGCGCGAACGTAAAGAACAAAAAGAGAAAGACGAGCGCGAACGTAAAGAACAAAAAGAAAAAGAGAAAGACGAGCGCGAACGTAAAGAACAAAAAGAGAAAGAGGAGCGCGAACGTAAAGAGCAAAAAGAAAAAGAAGAGCGCGACCGTCAACACGCTTTGGAAATGAAGCGTCTCGAGGTAGAGATGGAACGCGCTCGTAATGGAAGTCAGGCACACGGTGCAGGAGAACGGGTATCGTTCAAAATGACTGACCTGATGCGGCCGTTTAAGCTTGGAGAGGACATTGGTTTGTTCCTGGTTAACTTTGAGCGAACGTGCGAGAAGCAGGGGTTCTCTCGGGAAACGTGGCCACAGCGCTTGCTCACTTTGTTACCCGGCGAGGCGGCCGACGTAGTCGCTCGCTTGAAGAGAGAGGAGGCAGAGGATTTCGACCAAGTGAAATCGAGTCTGCTAAAAAAGTACAGGCTGTCAGCGGAGGCGTTCCGTCGGAAGTTTCGGGAAAATGAAAAAGGCAGAAATGAGTCATATACAGAGTTTGCCTACAGGCTTATGTCAAACATGCAGGAGTGGCTCAAAGAAGAGAAAGCGTTTGGTGACCACGAGAAAATTCTGCAGTGTTTCGGGCTGGAACAGTTTTATAGTCGGTTACCTGAGAACGTGCGGTACTGGGTCTTGGATAGGCCAGACGTTAGTACAGTGGCTAAAGCCGCCGAGCTAGCCGAGGAGTTTGTGACGCGTCGGGCTCGCGGAGCTAAGGACGGTCAAAAGGGTGAATTTGGCTCCAAGTCTGAGAGGCCGAAGTTCACACCCATGAGAGCATGGGGGGACACGCGTAGTGCGGACGCGAGTGAAAGCAGTCCGACTGAATGTAAGGAGACGGCGGCAGCCGAAGCCGAACGCAGAAAGCGGTTCGAGAGGAGGCAAGCGCGCGTGTGTTATACGTGCCAGAAGCCGGGTCACTTTTCGGCGCAGTGTCCAGAAACAAAAAGAAAAGTCGTGTGTTTGTCATTATGTAGCACTGACGAGAACATGAAGCTTCTCGAGCCTTACATGCGAGACTTCCTCGTGAACGGGAAAGAGTGCCGAGTGCTTCGTGATTCCGCAGCTACAATAGATGTAGTTCACCCCTCTTACGTAGAACCCGATATGTTCACGGGCGAGTGCGCATGGATCAAGCAAGCCGTGGAAGCTCACAGCGTGTGTCTGCCCGTAGCAAAAGTGCTTATTGAAGGACCTTTCGGAGCAATTGAGACGGAGGCCGCAGTGTCATCTATGCTGCCCCCCCAGTACCCGTACCTATTTTCGAACCGGTCCGATCACCTCCTGCGCGAGAAGGGGCTTTTGTTTGGTGAGGCTAGCGTTCAGGCCTTAACCAGACCGAGAGTTCGGGAGCTCGCTGCAAAGGCGGTAGTTGCGGGGCCGACGTTGTCGAACAATGAGAAAGGGTCGGAGGCGCAGCAAGCTGATATTCCGAGCACGTCAGAAATGGATAAAATTGAGCCTGTAGCGTTGAAGGCACCAGGTACTGGAGATGAAATGCACGACACGGGAAAGTTAGAAGAGCTTCCGGTCGAGCTTCCGGGACTAGGCTCAGTGACGAACAGGGAAGACACTGATCAGGTCATTAGTGACTTAATCATTAAAGCACCGCTGTCTCCTGAGCAGAAAACCGAACTACACCAACTCTTACAAGAGTTTCAAGGTCAGTTCTCTGAGAGGCCTGGTAGGACTTCTGTCCTTACTCATGATATAGAACTTACCTCGCCAGAGCCAGTACGATCCAAGGCGTACCGGGTGTCACCCCGCCAGCGCGATATTATGGAGGCTGAGGTAAAGAAAATGCTACAGCTCGGTGTTATTGAGGCGGGTGAGAGTGATTATACCTCCCCTTTGATTTTAGTTGAGGTACCGGGCAAGGAACCTCGTCCTTGCGTCGACTACCGCAGGCTTAATTCCATTACTAAGGATCAAATTTATCCGATCCCTAACATCGAGGAGCGCCTTGAGAAAGTTAGTAGCGCTCAGTTTATTTCCACTCTAGATCTTGTCAGGGGTTATTGGCAGGTTCCACTTACAGAAGAGGCTAGTAGGTATGCGGCGTTCATTTCACCAATGGGAACATTCCGTCCTAAACTTTTGAGTTTTGGTTTGAAGAACGCGCCATACTGCTTTTCAAGCCTCATGGACAAAGTGTTGCGGGGACAGGAAGAATTCGCTTTACCGTATTTAGACGACGTAGCGATATTCTCCGCATCCTGGTCTGAGCATATGGCACACTTGCGGGCAGTGCTAACCCGCCTGCGCGAAGCGGGCTTGACAGTCAAGGCTCCCAAGTGCCAATTAGCACAGGCCGAGGTTGTCTACCTCGGTAACGTGATTGGACAGGGTCGTCGCCGCCCCTCTGAAATAAAGGTGGCCGCTGTGCGAGACTTCCCGCAACCGCGCACGAAGACCGATATTCGGTCGTTCTTAGGTGTCGCCGGCTACTATCAGAGGTACATCCCCAGGTACTCCGATATCGCGGCTCCCCTGACGGATGCTCTAAGAAAAACAGAGCCCCAAACAGTCGTCTGGGGCGAGACAAAGGAAAGAGCTTTTAGCGCACTAAATAGCGCCCTAACAAGCCAGCCTGTGCTACGATCGCCAGACTACACAAAAGGGTTCGTTGTTCAGTGCGATGCTAGTGAGCGAGGCATGGGCGTTGTACTGTGCCAAAGGGACAATGGAGAAGTGGAACACCCCGTCCTGTATGCTAGTCGTAAGCTGACCTGTCGTGAGCAGGCGTACAGCGCCACCGAGAAAGAGTGTGCGTGTCTCGTGTGGGCCGTTCAGAAATTGTCATGCTACCTAGCCGGCTCGAGGTTTATCATTGAGACGGATCACTGCCCTCTCCAATGGCTGCAGACCATATCTCCCAAAAATGGCCGCCTCCTGCGCTGGAGCCTCGCTTTGCAACAATATTCCTTTGAGGTGCGTTACAAAAAGGGGAGTCTCAACGGTAACGCCGATGGCTTAAGTCGAAGCCCCTAACGTAGGAATCCGCCTCAAAGTTGTTGGTTACTGATGTTTTCTTCCTGAGGCAGGATTTTTAACATATTGCTTTTGTTTAGTGTTTCAAAGTGATTATGTGCTTTCTAGTGCAATTTTCCAATTTGTGGACGCGTTCTGAGTGCTGCTTGACTACTGTAAGGAACTAGGCAGTATATTATAAAAGGAGAAAGAGCCTGGCAGAGCTTAGTGAGGGTTGTCTCGTGCTTGCTGACTGAGCGGTTGCGTTTCGGCGTAGTTCTAACGCTTGCTGGGAACGAGCACAAAAATGGCAACTCTCCCGAAGTGACTTTGCAGTGTCCTATGTGATCCTGAACCCGAGAACGAGGCCTTCTCTGTGCGCTGCGCTCGAGCAACGTCGAGGGACGATCGGTTTCGATTACGAGCATCATCGAGCGACATCCCTCTGGACAGCGGATGCAGTCCCCTGACCATCGGGATCTCCTTCTCCCGGCGGGGCGGTCTGTTACGTCTCGCCTACGGCGCGCGGTATAGCCGGCGCGGATGCAGCGGACGTAGCGGCTTCGTTCATCGCTGCCGCAACGCCTCCCGCCAAGCGTGTCCAGGCAGGTTTCAGTGCCACGTGTCGTCGTGCGTGCGTGTGTGTGTGTGTGCATGTTGGTGCCCACGCTTGTCAAAGCGCGGCAGCCGGGGAGAGGAGCTCCCCAACTGGGAGGCGAGGAGGTCTGACCGGCGCCGGCCTGGCGGACGCTCCCGTCACGTCTGGACATGTTCAAGCGTCGCCGTATCGGACGCCTCTTCCCAAGCCGTTCCTTCTTGCCCTCGACTCCGTGGGTATAAAGGGGGCTGCCCCGGACGCCAACGGGAGACTTCGATTTCTTCCTGCGAGTAACGTGGTCGCCCTGACCGGCTGCTATTTTGCGATGCCAGAATAAACAAGTTGTTCTGTTGCCAGTCGACTCATCCTTTGCCGGGACCTTCGGATGTTTCCAGCTTTGCCCCAGGCCGCCAGGCCAACGCTACCCTTGGGGCTTGCAACCCTTTTGCAACAATTGGCAGTGCATTTTAAAGATACCGAGGTGGTCGAAACTATCCCGGATTCCTCCATTCTTCCTTTCTTCTTTCTCTCCCTCCTTTAATCTTTCCCTCACAGCTTGGTTCAGGCGTCAGCCGATATGTGAGACAGATACTGCGCAATTTCCTTTCGCTAAAAACCAATTTTCATTTTCCAATAGCTTTAGGCCTTTGCTCGACGCGCTGCGCGTTTGAAGGCCGAACCACAAGGCAGCGTTTTTGTAGGGAGAGCTACACTAGGCTACCAGCCGAGCATATCTCGGTACATGGGAGAGGAAATTTGTGTGCATTGTGCCGTTACCATGGCAACCTAGAGAAAAGTGCGATGTGCGCTTCGCCGTCGCCGCTGCCACGCGCCGGCTCCACTGTCAATTCGCAGCGTGACGTCACGCGGATGAGAAGTTGTGCGCATGCGCCGAAACCATGGTAACCCGAGAGACCCCACAGCTGCGCCGCGCTCTTCATCGCCGCACGCCGCTCTTTCACGCGATCCCCGCGTCGCATGCGCAGGATTGCGCATAAAAGGCGGAGATGTAATGGGCGTCTGTATCTCAATGTTTGATATGCATGCAGAGAAGGAGTGGCCAGTCTCTGCTAAACAGCGGTATACACGAGAAAAGATTAACTCTTCCAATCCTAAGGTTGTCGCCTGGCAGTTGGCTTGAACAAAATAAGAATGCTGGAGTCTGTGTGTACGTGAAACAAGGTATAACCACTGTCAGACATTTCCCTTCGATCGCTGTGAATAACGGTGAAGCCTGCTGCGTTCGTCTTCTGGAAAGCGGCATTATCATCCAAGGAGGCTACGTGGCACCGGGAATATCTGTCAAGCAGACGGTTGATGTGGTTGCCACGTGTGTACCAGCCTATGGCACGGTTTCAAAGCTTTGTGTGATTTTGGGTGATTTTAACAGGAAACAGGACTCTCTTAGTGTATGAAAGAAAATTTGACTTTAATTTAGCTTCGGACCCTCACGCCAAGACTACACATTGGGGAACTATTATAGTGCTTGTATACTAAAGAGGCAGCACCAAATCAAAACAGTGTATCGAAAAAATTGAGACCACTGCATGCTGCTTCATAGACCATCGGGCAGTCTTCGTCTCTATTAAGCAAAATAAATAAATGATGTGTATACTCAATATCTTTCATTGCTAAACATAGAGTGACCACAACGACTCCGCCAGGGAAATGTACCTCTTGCTACGTATATGCTGGCATAACCTAGCTAAGCCACTGCCAATTGTTTCGGCGTCGCATCAGCGTTTCGGCTACTGGCTTCGCCGGAGGCGTAATTCCAGCGCTTGGAGAAAGCCGACGCAGGGAGTCGCAGATATCTGGCTAGATGAGGTGTCAGCGTCGGCACTGGAAATACCTCGTAGGTGAAGGTTGAGGAAGAAAAATTGGCAGTGGCTTAGCTCCGCTATCCCAGGATATACGTAGCGGGAGGTAAGTTTCCCTGACTGAGCTTGTTCTGGTAATGCCAAACGCAATGTGTCATACATTGGCTTACTCACTGGTGTCAATTCCTTTTCGTGCCACAGTCTGTCGCACACACTAGAAATGTTTCCAAATGGATTGTTCACAAAGTCTGCTTAGAATGTCCGGGTCGCAAATGCACTTTCGGAAACTCGAATGGTGTGATCAGTCACACTACGAGCCTTCACATCCACTTCAGTTAGTTCCCGTTGACTGACGCCTCCCATAGGTTTCATCTCGGTGGCTATGCGATGTGTACTACGCTCGGCAGCCTGGCATCTCCGTTCGGCAAGGCGTTCTTCTCTCTGTTCGGGCGTCTTAGCATTCTCTGTTTCCTGAGTAGCCAACTGCCAGGCGACAAAATCAGGATCGGAAGTTATCGTACCGGGAGCTGCAGAAGGCTACCAGTCGAATATTTCGCGGCACAGGCGAGCCGCCAGTTGTGCGCATGCGCTAACATGGTATATGTGGTAGGCTAGTTGTGCGCATACGCCGTTACAATGGTAACCGGGGAGGACGAGTTTTGGCGCCGCGCGGTTCATCGTTTCCCTCTCTCCTTTATCCTTTCCTTTAAGGTATGCTTTGGGTGCTCACCGAGATATGTGAGACGGTTACTGTGCTTTGCGTGCTCGAAGCGCCATCTGGCATGACGTGACACCGCGCGGCTCGCCGCCGCCGCCGTTTGGTATGACGTCACACCACGTTCTTCACTCGAACGGCGCGTCATCGCACGCGCAGCATTGCGTATAAAAGCGGAGATGTAATCGGCGGCTCTATCCCAGAGCTTGATAAGGATGCACAGAAGGAGATTCTAGTCACTGCTGAACGGCGGCATAGACAAGAGCACATTGACGTTTCCGATCCTGAGGTTGTCGCCTGGCACCTAGCTACTCAACAAAGAGAGAATGGGCGTCAGAAAGCGAACAGAGCAGCGGCGACGTCCGAGCAGAGAGGAACGTCTGCCAAACGGAGACGCCAGACTGCCGAGCGTAAAAGACGCCGCATAGCCGCCGAGATAGAGCCTATGGAAGGCGTCAGTCAACGGCAACCAACCGAAGAGGATGTGAAGGCCCGTCGTGTGACTGATCACACCATTCGAATTTCCGAAAGTGCATCTGCGACCCCGACATTTCAAGCGGACATACAGTGCCAAAAACAAATATGCAGTGCCAACAAGCTCAGCCAATGAAACGTACCTCCCGCTACGTATATCCTGGCATAGCGGACCTACGCGACCCGCAGCGGTGGCTCAGTGGTTAGGGCGCTCGACTACTGATCCGGAGTTCCCGGGCTCGAAGCCGACCGAGGCGGCTGCGTTTTTATGGAGGAAAAATGCTAAAACGCCCGTGTGCTGTGCGATGTCAGTGCACGTTAAAGATCCCCAGGTGGTTGAAATTACTCCGGAGCCCTCCACTACGGCACCTAATTTTGCCTTTCTCCTTTCCCTCCCTCTCTTATTCCTTCCCTTACGGCGCGGTTCAGGTGTCCAACGATATACGAGGCAGATACTGCGTCATTTCTTTTCCCTAAAAAACCAATTATATAGCGGAGCTATGCCACTGCGAATTTCTTTTTCTCTTCTCCATACCACTGTATAGCAGCGGTTGGACTCTCTTGTCAACGACATCGAGCGTTGCGATACAACCGTTATTTACATCTGCGCCTTTGATACGCAAAACTGCACATGCGACGAGGCGGTGGTGAAGAACGCGGAGCAGCTGCGGGATCTGTCTGGTTAAGATAGTATCGGCGCATGCTCACAACTCCTCATCCGCGTGACGCCACATTCACCTTCTAAAGGTGGAGCGGGCGCGCGGCCGCGGCGACGGCGGCGACAAAGCGCGCGGCGCACCCACTGTTCTTTTCCGGTTGCAATGGTAACGGCGCATGCGCAAAACAGGCCTCTCGCATGTACCGCGAAATGCTCGACTGGTAACCTAGTGTAGCTCCCGCTACAAGAAATTTCAGGACGCTTAAGCTTCGCCTCTAAGAGTTGAATGCGACAGCGTGCTGAAGCACTCCCAGGCAGTCTACGGATCGCCATCGCCCATTCGGCGCGACGGCTTGCCCGCTAGACAAATCGCTCTGGTACGTACAATGAAACGGACGCGCGGATTGGTAAACCACGTAGAACCGCTGCCAGACGCCTTGAGAAACGCGCGGGCCACAAGTTACAGTCGTAGTTCGTCAGCACATCGTTCTCGACAAACTCTATGCCACGAACGCCAGCATAGCTTCCGCTCCGAACGAACGCGCAGCAAGCCGCAAGCTTCGTGGTGAACGCGCTTTTGATGTGCGCTGCGTTGTTCGCCGCGCACGGCGTGATTCCTCGAAGTCCGCACTTCCACCCTGCACCCGAACGAGAAATATATCAGACTCGTTAGTCCCTTTCGTTAAAATCAATTTTCATTTCATTTTCTTTTCCTTACGGCGCGGTTTGGGTGTCCACAGAGATATGTGAGACAGGCCTCACTTCGTTTCCGTAAAACCAATTTTGGCTTAATTTTCCTTCCCTTGCAGCGCGGTCCAGGTTGGCCACCGAAATGCGTGGTGGTAGTGGGGGCGAAAATAATTTATTCATCTATATGTACAGGGAGGTGCTCAGGGAGAGGCGCCTAGTGGGTCTCACCCATTACAATAGAAGGCGGAGTCCCTCATCCCGGGATCCCGTTGGTCCTGTCGCTGCGCAGGTCCGCCGAACCACACACTAAACAAGAATGACACGAGATGGGAGGTTTATCGGGGTTCGTCCGTTTTAAAACTACGCATCGACAGACGAGAACACCCGTAAAACAAAGCACATGATATCATAAATACCAAAGCAACATCAGCTAGAACTGACGGCATGCTAACGAGGTCCGCAATCGTTCATCAGCCGTCTCTAACGGAGTGGTTGTCGCCGTTCCGAACCTTCCGAATGGTTTACAAAAAAAAACACCGTACGGCAACTGAGACGGAGCGAGGTCGAACTGCTGCTGCTGTTCAAAAGAACGCGCAAGTGGAACTGTGTACCTTTATCTGTTTCGCTTAGTTCCGGAACGAAGCAGTAAGTTGTGGTTCCGGTCCAGATGCAGTCGACAGCAGGTGGTGCAAAGGATCAGAAGACGGCAAGAGTCGTGAGTGTGGACGCTGTGACATTGAGCGACGTAGGCGCTAGGCCTAGCAGCGCCAGCGGGGCCCTCTCGGATTCTATTGCAGAATTGATCACAGCGGGTTGTCTGGAGCCTCTTTTGGAACGGATATCGTGAGCGGTGACTTCGCGCTTGGCATTGCTGCTTTTGGATGCGCGACTGAGAAAGGAAAGATGGAAACTTTACCAAGTTCACTGAAGTGGATATCGTAAACGACGGCTGAGCTTGTCTCTCGCTCTCGTTTGCAAATGGCAGTATGGCGTCGTTGTGAGCGAATTTAGACAAGCGCTGGCTTTAGCGCGCCCTTGGCCAGCGGGAGAGAAATTTCTACCTCGACACTGCTGCCCGGAAGGATATTTTTGAATCCCTGCCGTCTCACATCCGTCACGCTGTCATGGTAAGTGATTTTGCGTCTTAAATGTCGTTGTACGGTAAAGGCGTGAGCAGGCTTGTGTGGAGGACTGGAGGACTGTGCTGCGGAATGGAGCAAAACATTAGCGCAGTTTTCTTAACGACGCGCTGCCAGTGTATGGGTTGTTTTATAGACTGCGCCAGCGCTTGAGCGCCTGCATTGCCAGTTCAATACGAGTGCCTGCGTTATAAGTTCGCCTTCATTCAGCAAAGCACCGCACAAGCGCTCTGTACATATGCTTTCGTCTGAACTGAAGTACACCTTGCAATCGGCTATAGGTTTTCGGCATTTTTAGTTTAGTGCCCTCCCAAGCATTTGTGTCAGTTTAGTTTGGATATGTGTATCATTTTTGGCCACTCTTAATATCATGCATGTTCGCAGACCGAGGTATGCGGCATAGCTATTGACATAAAAAAATCACGTAGCTTTTTCTAAAGTGTAATGGTTCCCCACAAAAAAACATAAATTTGCTTATTGTGCGCGTCGCAGCAAATGAATGTGCTCAAACCTTCTGAAGTGTATACTTGTTTTCTGCCGTCACAGACGCGGCCGCCACATTTGGAATTCCAATCTGATTATTTGTTGCTTTCAGTCAATGGCGCAATCTCTTTGTCACTGGAACACGAGTGAAAGCGAGAAAGCAAGGGCTGTCCGTTCTTGCCTTATGTTATGCGGTTCGTTGCGGCATAACTTTGATGGGTGCAGTATAAACGTGCTGTCACTATATGTGAAAATATAACAGCTGCTTTATTTCAAAGCATCGCATACTTCATTGCCTTGTTCACCTATCAGTATTTGAGTCAGTAATTCGAACGACATACATTTTATTCATAATGGTTTGTTTGGTACCAAACCTGACTGCACATTGTTCTATCCAGGTTCTAATCTATGAAGAACTCTAAAGTATCAGTTTAATCTACAAGCAGTACCAAACAGTTCAGAGTTAAGTCGAAAAGAAAGATGCCCCTGCAACACTTGTAGGTATTTTTGTGCAAATGATAGTGGACATAGGCAGGATCTGAAATTTATGTACGAAAATAGCAGCTGAGTATTTATCTGAGCATCTGATGACTACCTTTTAGGCGCAGAATTTACTCAAATTTAGGCATTGATGTCACGACCTTTAGCCAAACTTGTGTTTTGTGATTACTTATTTTTGAATGGGGCTGGCAAAAAGCCCAAGTGTTTCGTTATCTTGCAAAGAGGCGGAATGCAAACAGTGACAGTAAGGACCTGCATACCCCCAAGGGATTTTCTTTAAAATTCAGGCATAGTTACTTGTGCAATTAAAAACAAGACAATAGTAGGAATAAGGAGCCAGTGTAACTGCTGATACTATACTTAGTTCTGAAAATATAGTATTTTCAAAAGTAAACCAGATACAGCGTACCGACACGCTGCTATTTTGGGATTTGCATTGCTACTGTCTCATCTTCACGCGTGTTCAATACCACTCGTTTCAAATAACCAATAATCCAATGTTGATACGGTTGTGGTCTCTTTAGACTTGCACGAAACTATGGAGAGGCGATCCCCATTATTTCCTTTTACGACTATGGTTTTGTCATTTTGTTGACAAATGGTAATGAGGGCTTTATATGGTGCAGCTACTTTTTGTTTTCAGTTAGAAAAGAGTGCTTTGTGTTGTAGTCTTCGATGGCATCCAGTCATTGTGGAGTGCTACTTCACAAGCAGTGTATAATGGCGTTATACACTTAAACAATACCATACCAGGCTTACATTTCAGGTCTTCGTTATAGACACGCACATATGATTCATGGGCAGGACTGATTGTTGCTTCCCGGGCTGTTATAGGTACTCAAAATGTGATTCTCTAGAGATGATTTGCTTCTTCGCTGCTCAGCAAAAATTCCTGTAGTCGCCATATGTATCAAATGGCACAGATAAAGCAAGGGTGATAACTCTCGTGTGTAGCTGTACCTTTCGAACACGCACATCGTATCACGCTCTCTTATGAACAGTGGCTCAATATTGTTTCTTTAGCCTCTAGCTCGATTACAGTTAGGCTGTTGCTGCACTGGTTGCAATTAAATGAGATTAAGCAGCTCAGTTGTCTTATAGCTAGAATGTGGTTTTCAAATATTTGGTAGGAAGGCCATTGCAGCATTTTGTTCAACTTTTGCATAGTTGTGGTGGCCCAGTAAATGTGATCATGGCTCTAATGGACAAATCAAATGTACAGTCGCGCCTCTGCAATATGGACACTTTGGTTTGCGAGCAAAGTTCTCGCAAAGTGATTCATTCAACTAACGAACCACGGATGAAAATGCGTTGATACAAAAACTTGTCGCCAAGGTCTCCTGCACATAGTGGTAGGCAATAAAGTGGATGCTAGACAGTGTTGATAGCTCCAAGTACATTTGCCTGGTTACCATTATCTTTAAAAATCGGTCAGTGACATGTTTGAACCTTGCATTTCTTTGACTTTATTCTTGAAAAAATTGGGTTGAGCATGGTTTTTCTGTGTAAACTTTCTAACTTTCAGGAGGGGAGACCAACCCCTCATGAATTCATCCCTAGGATAGTGTAGTCATAATGTGCATTATATTCAAATGCGACAGTATTTCTTTGCACTTCTACAAGTGTTGGAAATGTCAGTGATATTTCGTTTTTAATTTTGCGGGACCAAGCACTTACAGCATGCCTCCTCACCTATCAAGGAGCAGTTTTCGTGTTCATTGGCCGTCACCTTGTAGTGGAAACCACATCGCTTTTGTGGGGGTTCTGCTGTTTGCAGCCTTCTGAGTGTTCCGTTTGGAAAATCTAAAGAAGACACTCTGTCTGCTGACCTTTCGTGAGAGTGCCTTTAGAGACTTGGTTTAAAATAAACCACGCTTCGATGGTTTTGAGCTCATCAGTTTTTAAAAACCACTTTGTCTTTCCTTCACTGCTGCCTCTTCTGTCCGCCTGTACATGTTTTGCATGTCTAGTTTTTTAGTACTGTTTTGAACACTGGTAGCGGAACACAAACTGTGCTGCTATAACTTATCAATGTTAACATGATAGAGATGGCCAGAGTGAAGAAAAAGGAAAACAATATCAGCATGAATCTGTGAGAAATCTGATGTATAGCCTTTGTCAAAAGAGTACAAAGCTTAAGGGTTTGGCTTCTAAGCCTTGTAATAAGGCCTCCGAGCACCCATGGATGTCCAACATTCACTGTGGTCCTTGCAAGATTTTCTGTACCTTCAAGAGATCCGGAATTCTAGCGATGCACAACAAAGGTCAGAAGCGAATTCCTTAGGCTCTAAACTTTGACAAAGGCTGTACTCGCGTTATGTGACAGCATGGAAAGACATGACAAACAGGAACAGCAACATTTCGTTACCCTAAGAATCATCACCCCACTGATTTCTTGCCCCTGCATGGGCTAATGATGGTTTTTATCGTTTTGCATAAATCTCAGACAGCTTTCTTGGAGCACTGTCAGCATTTCGTAATTTTTTATGTTTTTAATAGACCCCGTTCTGCCACAAGACACATTTGCTAGCATTTATAAATATTCTTTATTAGAAAAAAATAATAGTGATAATGGATTTGGTGAAGAATTAAGTTTTATGCAAATATATGCTTAGATACAGGTCTTCAGAAATTCGATTACTTATTTAATCACAAAGTTACTAGTCCGTAGTCTGATCAGTTGCCATGGGAACTTTTCTGGAATTTTTCTTCGCTTCGTCCTGAAGTGAAGGCGATGAATGCCTTTCTCCCGATCAAACAGAATGACTGTGTCCTTATTGCTTTGACCTTAGCCCACGTGTTTAAGCTTTGCTTGTAGTGCGCACATTCAAGTAATACCAGGTTGACTAATTCCTTGTGTTTCAGCATTAGTCAATGCTTGTTAGCTAGATTGAAAGCATGTGTGCATGTGTTTATGTATTCTAATTTTTTCCATATAAGTTATAAGTGCTGCATTTTACTTGCGACAGGCTCCTTCAAATTACTGGCTAACATATTTTTCGGGGCACATAAACTTTCTCTAGAACATAGACCTCCATGTATTGAGTGTAAAGTTTTTGTGTTGTTTTTATGTGATTGTGTGTTAAATTGAATGCATTTTATACGTTTTCTAAGGTTATGTTCTTCCTTTGTGTTTCTCAAAAACAAAAACAAACGTTAGAGATTGGATAGCTGTGATATTTTACTGTAGATTTAGTGGGCTGCTTTAGGATGTCTGTTTAGTACTTCTTTTACTGTAGTTTGTAATCTCCATCTTGAAGATAGCCACTTGGAATTAGCCACTGGGAATTGTCTGGTTCATAACATCCTTTAGCCATCCTTATCTGACAGCACCAGTTAGCCTGAAGTGTAGCGAAAAAGTTTTTAAATGAACTCTGCATTGTTTTTCAAGGTTTGCTATTGTATCGTTTTGATTACTTTTAGGTGCTGATTTCATTTTAGTCCCTATTTCTAATACCTGTCCAAGATTTGTGGTTCCAAATGTTGTTTATTGTCCTCCATTTATAAAAAAATGAAATTGTAATCTAGAAGACTTCGTGACCTTTTGTTTACTTTACACAGGCTCTTCAATTTCTTTTCAATTGAATAAGAATGACATGTTAAGCAGCCTTATAATGCTGCTGGTGTTAATATTTGAGATATGTGTGTAGGTTAGTAACTGACATTTGTGATAATCCTGTGATATTTGTAACGGTGGTCTGTGTAATTCGGTGTTTTCGAAAATCCAATGGAATGAATGTAAGTCGCATGCACAAGTTAAATTGCGAACAGTGTTTTCATTACGTGCTAGTAACGATGTTTTGTAAAGTGCCTAAAACTGCAGTCTCGGAAAAAATGTCTAACAAACTTACACACCTATCTTGCACTATGAAGGTAAAATCCAAGAACTATATTCTTGTTCGAAAATTAAAACCACGGAACACAAGCTATGTGCCATGTTTTTGTGTAATCCTTACTGCGAATCCTTCTGCTTTTATTGACTTTGAGAACTTATAGACTGGACGAAAATAGTGCTCGAAAAATATTTTCAATGCGCGAGTGGAGCATGGAATTCAAATTTTTTTCAAAAAAAGGTCCATTATGGACTGCAAAAATAAGTGACACAAATGAAGGGATTTTAAGGATACAATATACAAATGCATTGTTTTAAAAACTAAAGGCAGAGAGCTAGCAAACAATATTTGCCCAATGTGGAGATGCCCGCAAGTGGCTTGAGCACCATTCAGGTTCTTTAACTTCAGGGATTCGGTTTTTGGATCACAGTGAAGTGATGGTATACCTTTACGAGAATAAAAAAATGTGTTGCAGGAATTTGGCACGTAGATCCGTTACCACGGTCTTGTTTTCAGTTTCATTGCGTGTCGTCTCCCACACTTTGCTTTTTATGCCCGTTGCGAGCCACCCCGTGAAGATACTTTCGGCTAGCGCCAGAGCCATGGTTTCTGTATTTTTTTACAGAAGTGCCGTATACACAGCGGAGTCAGATTAAAAACGTTTCCTAACCGCCGTCGCTGGTCTCGTTTTGTTTCCGCGATGTACGGCAGTACGCTGCGACCTCACTGCGACGTCTTGTATATGCATGCCGCCACATTCGTGCAACGCAGGCATCGAGGAGGAGGTGAAGACAGCAGCCCGATGCACTTCGCATCCAGCGTTTTTGCCCTCTTCCTTACAGTAAGACTTCGTAATGGCATGAACGGAACAGTGCTAGTTCTATATCTCAACACTGAAGTTCGATTGGGCTTTGTTCATGATTACAAAGCGCATTCGAACCTGATTATTGTGATTAACCAAGGAGCACCGTTCCGCCTATATAGTTAACAGTTATAGTACCCCTGTAAGAAAGAGCAAAAATGCAATATAGAAAAACGGACCGCTGTCATCACCTCCTCCTGGATTCCGCCGTTTCGAAGTTTTGGCGCCTGCATACACACGACACCGCAGCCACCGCACAGCGTATCACCGCGGTTGAAACCTCCCATTGCTAAACAGAAGTGCTTCGTGTTTTTTGGTGTAAAAATAGAAGTGCTTCGTGTTTTTTGGTGTAAAAATCTACACCAAATATGCTCCCTTCCCAACCGTAAGTCTACCGTTTTTTTTTTGGGGGGGGGGGGTTGAAATCTACCCCAAGTCTAACGGTGTATATCGAACCACGATTTGGGAGGAAGCTAGAGAACAAGCCAAAAGCACCCATCTGGGTTGATTTGTGTTTAATTTGCAGGGCCTGTTGGGCCGGTAGTACCTGGCAGACGAACAGAGCCGCCTCCTAGTCCTCTCGGGTAGTGGAAGGGGCTGTTGGGGGGGGGGGGGAAGAAATATTTTTCCTGCATGCCCAAACCATGTGAAAGGTGTCGGCCACCTCCCCACAGAGTGAGCAGCGGCCGTCAAAGAGTCAAAGCGCTTGAGAACCACCGGGCACAGCAGAGTGTTTGTAAAGAACCTAAGGAGAATTCATTGGCAACTTTACCAAGTCCCTTTATAGGAACCGGGTAGCGCCGGTGTTCGGCTCGATAGTGCTCAGTAATGTCTCTAAAAGAAAGAAGAGAGTTGTGATCTGGGTTAAGGTCTTCCCAAGAAACGCCTGGTGCCCGGTAAGTGAGTGCGCGCGCTGCCTCATGGGCGGCTTCGTTACCTGGCATGCCTTGGTGATTGAGCGATGAGTTGGATCGCAGTCGCGAGTACTCTCGTGAAGAATTTGGTTAGCAAGTCGAGTGACCCAACCGAACTCAAAGTACGACAGGCTCCACGAGATTCTGTAAGGATCAATTTATTGCTGGGATGGGAGACTGCGAGGGCGATCGCTACCTCCTCCACATCAGTTGAGCTCGGCGCGCTGAACGAGAGACCGTCCACCTGTTTTCCTTCGAGTTTGACTGCAGCCATGTATCATTCCCCCTGGAGTGGTAGGGGCTTGCAATATCGATGTAGAATACGTGTTTCTTAGCGCCATAGTGGCGGTGCAGGGCATGGGCCCGCACCTTGCGCCGGCCATTTCGCTTCTTCATGTTCACCTTAGTCGGAAGGGGTCGAACGGAGGGGGCGCGTCTCTGCAGGTCGGGCACTCGAACCTGTTCCATCGTATGGTGGCTATGCTTGATATGTTACCGGTCTAAGAGGCGGCGACCAGAGACGGTCTGCGCGAGACGCGCGTATTGGTTAACGAGATGCGCCTCGCGAAGTTCCCGATAGGTGTTCACCATCCTTAACGCGAGCAGTCGCGTGTTGGTAGTGTTGGTTGTGTAGAACGGGAGGTCGAGGGCTCTCTTGAAAATTTTGCGGAGTATAACCTACAAGCAATCTTCGTCATGCTTCCGTAAGCGGAGATAAGGAGTCGAGAACAGTACTCAACTAGTTACGAAGGTATGGGCGAGGCATACCGAATCTTTGCTCGCAAACTTCCACGCTTGTTGGAAACGCGGCGAGCCGTTCGGCCCACCTAGTCGCCGACTTTGCGGACTTTGGAAAGGGTCGTATCTGCCTTGCGCTGCTGATTATGAAGAGACCGAGAATTCGTAGCTCCTCCACTTCAAGGATGGCGCCTCTGGCGAGAGAGAGAGCTAAACTGATATTTTGCATCTTGGAGAAGGTCGAATATGCACAAATCCAGACTTGGACGGGGAGCATTGGGGGCCGCAGTGCGTAGCATAGTGGTCTACTGTGCTCGCCGCAGCTTGCAGGCATTACTCTATCTCTACTATGTTTCCCGTAGTAGCCCAGATGGTGATGTCATCGACGTACAGTGCATGCTGAACACCGCCGACACCAGCCGGTTGTGCAGGGAGGTGCATCATGGCAATATTAAAGAGAAGCGGGGTCAACACAACGCCTTGTGGTGTGCCTCGAGTTCTCATCTCAAACGGGTCGTATTTGGTCTCTTGTATGTGTATATGGTCCCAGCGGACCATTAATAAATGTTTGATGTAGTTGAACATACGAGGACTGCAGTTGCTTTCGCTAAGATGTTTTAATATGACGCCGTGTTTAACATTGTCAGACGCACCGTTCAGATCGAGTGCTAGGACTATCTTGTCACTGTGTGGCTGTTCGATGGGTTCGAGAACCTCGCGATAAAGCTGTAAAGTATGTCTTGTGCGCACATATGAGGTGTGAAGTCGAACATGGTGTCGGCGAAGGTGTCCTTGCTCTCGAGATATTCCGAGAAACGGTCACGGACCATTGTTTCCATCAGTTTCCATACGCTTGAGGTGAGGGAGATGGGCCGGAGGTTTTGTGTTTACCCTTTCCTCGCCTTCGGGATGAAGGATACCAATGATGTCTTGCAATCGGGTGGCAACGAAGTGTCCCCGGTCCAAATGGCGTTGATATATTCAAGGAGGGTTTCTTATGCCCAATCGGGGGAGGGGGGGTTGCCAACATTTTGTGACCTTATTCCTCCCTGGCGCCGTACCCCTATGCATTTTGGCAAGAGCCGCGCGAAGGTAGTGAAGATGGAAAAGCTGATCCAGTTCCGAATTATCGCTGCCTGTAAGCTAATAATCCTTCCCGCGCGGATCTTGATCCTGACGTTCGCTAGCTGCTCTTTTTCGTTGAAAATTGTTTATCGCGCGAGTGAGGTGTTTCTAGGCTTCGGAGCGTGTTTGTGTAGAGTATATCAGACTCCCACAGAACCGCAAAGTGTTGCGGCTCGACATCTGTCTTGCTGCGCTGTTGCATGATTTACCCAGTTATTTTCAGCGGGCTGGGCAGCATATTCGGCAGCTTGCTGGGTGAGGTCAAAGATGGGAGCGCGGAGCTTACGATAATGGTTGTGCCGCCGCCATCGTTTAGTGAGGCTGCGGCGAGCTTCCCAGAGGTGAATCAGGTGGTTATCCACGTCCGATGCACTCTCCGTAAGCTGGATCTGGTTTTCGTTGAACAGAATGTTTGCATGAGTCCATGAGCACAGTTTGAGTAGTTTTGCTCCATGAGAGAAGTTACTGGGAGGGCCTGGCGGAAAGCTTTCCAGTCGGAAAGTTTGGCTTGTGCAAAGGGGTGATGTAAGGGTATAGTTTAGATTACAGTGTTCAGTATGCAGTGGTCGCTACGGAGGTTGTCCTCAGTGTTGAGCCACTCTGCGTGTCGGATGTGTTTCCTGAAGATAAGGCCGGGGCAGATGTCCTGAGTAATGAAATTCCCTACACGTGTCGGGTGGGCTGGGTCGGTTAGAAGAGTGATGGCCAGCGTAGATATAAGTTCCGCCAACTTCTAACCACGCGGTCCTTCCTTGCGATAGCCCCGCATCGGACAGGGGGCGTCAAAAGCGCCCACTGTTATTAGGGGTCGCGACCCACGATCCTTCGCGCTGCGCTAAAGATGCTAGAAAAACTGATGTTTTTGAGTTTCGGGAGGCAGTAGATATTAAGGATGTTTGCGGGGCTATCTGTTCGCCATAGAGGGAGGACACAGACCATCACGTACGAATATTCGCCTCGTGCGGTAGAAGCCCATTTGTGGCCTTTTTTTGGACCAAGCCCGGAAGGACGGGATTTGAAGGCGCAGGCTCCTTTGCCAAGCCATGTAACACTAGCAAGCCGAGCACGAGGCCGGGTCACGCTTGTACCCATTTTGAGCAAACCGATGGGTAACCGGCCGGATGTGCGAGTCGAACCCAGCACCTCCCGGAGCCGAGGCGGGTGCTCTACCACGAGGCCACGGCTGCGGCAACTTCCTGCGTTGTGTAGGCATTATGGATTAGGAGACACGTGAACGGGTCTCGTTGAAAAGTACTATAGCCCGAGAGCTTGACCGCATCCCCGGTTTCTTGCAACGCAAGGACTGCGGGGAGGTGTTCGTATTTGTTTATGTGTGTCTTTGAGTTGGCAACCTTGGTCTTATTTTTGAAACCCCGACAGTTCCACTGTAAAAGGAAAAAGCTTGCAGTCTTTGCGGGGGGCGGCGCCTTCTAAGGGTTTGGTTGAGAGGGGACGCAGTCATGCTTATTGAAGGGTGATAGCCTTTGAGAGCCGGAATAGGTTTCGTCACCTACAGCGGGAGCAGTTCTGGCTCCTCTGGGAGTTCGGTTAGATTAATGGATCGGTGGGATATTGATGAGTGGTTCGCGTCTTTGAGAGGTCCTATTCAGCGGAGAAGCCGAGGGTTTGACTCTAGCCGCGTCTTAATGTTGGCTGTCACGGTGGCCGTAACTGTGGCCGTGACTGCCTTAAGCAGGTTGTCTTGAATTTGGCCAAAATTCGACATCTGAGTCGTTAATTGGGAGAGGCCCTTTTCGGGGGCGGTGAAACGCACGACAGAGCAAGAGGGTGTCAGATCCGCCGGCACTGTCGCATCGGTTCCAGAGCTACCTGGGGAATGGGCTGGGAGGACCGAGCCGTTTCTAGCGCGTGAAATTTGGCGTGTAGTTGAGCATTTTGTGCCCAGAGAGCCTCGAGCGCGCGGCGGAGGTCCGGGCGTCGTAGTCAAGGGGGGGGGGGGAAGAGGAAAATGCGGTGGACGAGATGGTAGGGAAGTACGGGGTGGCGATGAAGGCCCATCTCGGCTGCCAACGTTGGGCTCAGATGTCTTCTTTGGCGCGCCAGGCTACAGTGAACTAAAATATTAGTTAGTGGGCTCACTCCACGGCACCTCAATGGAAAGGAGTGGCCCCAAGACTGTCGACAAGCTGCTGCGTCGTGGCGCCGACACGAGGTAGCGCCGCAGTAGACTTGACAGTAGGATTTGCCATCGCTGTCGTTGCGCCACGTGTGAACTTGCGGTCTCGTTCTTGTAAACTAAATTAAATTGGTTTCGGGGAATGAAAATTGCGCTGTATCTGTCTCACATTTCGGAGGACACCTGAACCGCGTCGAATGGGGAGGGTTAAAGGAGGGACTGAAAGAAGAAAGAGGTGCCGTAGTGGAGGGCTCTGGAATAATTTCGACCACTTGGGGATCTTTAATGTGCACTAACTTCACACAGCACACGAGCGCCTTTTTGCGTTTTACCTCCATTGAAACGCGGCCACGGCGGTTGGGTTGGAACCTGGGTACTCCGGATCAGTAGCCGAGCACCGTAAAAATTCAGCCACCGCGGCGGGTGTCGTTTTTGTTCCGTTGTGCGGTTTGGCACTGGTTCGTGCGCTTCTCGGGGTAACTTCACGTTTTTGTTCACGTATGGTGACGTTCATGTATGAAGGCATTTTTATCATTCCTTGACAACTGGGAGATGCTTGGGGAAAATTGGTCGTGGTTTTCAGAGCGCCTCAACAGACGCTATTTTTCGTTTGAATATTTTCAGCGCGCTTAATTGAACTGTTGGCATACCTGACAGAAACGCTGAAGTACAGGTATCTGATGACCAAAGCTTAGCCAAGATCCTCTTGAGAATCTGTTCGGAATAATAAGGCAGTCTTCAGGATGCACCCAGCACCATACACTGACCCAATGTTTAATCTTAGGCGATTTCCTTTAATTTTTGGGTCTCAGAAAATGAGTATTGCAAGCTAATCATCCTGAGACAGCGCTAGATTCTCTGCTAGACTTTGAAGACGAGGGTAATATGGAGCATGCACAGATAAGCATCTTTCACATGTAGTGTCAATGCCTTCCATCAAGAACAAAATTCCGATTGCATGCCAGTGCATGACCACTATGAGTGCGGTGCTAAAAGTGACTGTAGACTTTTTCTACCCAGCAGTATGTGTGGCACGTAAGTCTGTATTGAAGACAAAACACCAAATGTGCATAGCCTTGCTTACAATGTAGTCTGCCGATGAAATCTTTTTTCTTCCGAGGTTGAGAAAATACCTCCACCACGGATGACTGCGCTGTACCCATCGGCGCAGCTTTATGGCTTTTTCTTGAAACTTTAAAACTTCACAGAATGGTGTACCTGGAATGAATTGAATTCTTGATGAGTTGGAAGTGGTTATAAGTACCCTGCAGAAAAAGTAGGCTGCCCCGTTTATTACAACTTTCAAGAAGTCATACGGTTTTATTTAGTAACTAGACCGCACTTCGGTGTGAAAGGAGGTAATTAAAAAAGGCAGAAAAATGCGAACGAGCGAAGCCTCTTAAACGAAGCCGTTTCTAACGGTGCTCTGAAGTACTAGAACAAGTTTAAGAAAAGGGAGGCGAATTGAGGAAATGAGCGAGCATATATACGCAGTGGTGACAAATTTGCCTCATTTGTTTCAAACAGCCGGTGGCTGCATGGTTGCGCAAAAAAAATAAAAAGTCCGTGTTACTCTTGTGCCAAATGACCTGCGGATATGCGCCTACGTGCCGAATTCCTTCTACCTATCGTTTTCCTGCTCCTCTGTTTTATGTGCATCTCGGCTCCTTGCGAATGAAAATGATTGTTGCTGCCGTTACTCTTTTAATTCCAAGTTTGTCCCTGGCATGAATCAAATGCCGCTACACCGCATGCTACTACTACTGATGTTAAGTGTAAACAGATAAAGCTGTACAAACCGTGTTCAGTGCATTATAATCTCCAGCAATAATCTCTCATGCAATGTGCCTTGTGAACCTTTGAGGAGTGGATAAACATATGCTGCCGATGGAGGTGAAATTCTAGAGGCCCGTGTGCTGTGTGATGTCAGAGCATGTTGAAGAAACCCAGGTGGTCGAAATTTCCGGAGCCCTTTACTACGGCAGCCTGACTCGCTTTGAGACGTGAAAGCTCATATATCAAACGAAACCAATCGTGTGCCCAGGCCAGAAATAAAATTCCATTCAATGCCCGCTTAGCCTATTGAGCGACACCGACGCGAATGTCGCGATAATAATCCAATTCCTCGGCGTGGCGACCACGCCTACTGCGACGCCTGCCGAATGCGCTACACGCTTACACCACTGAGTGAAACGCCTGCAGCGCCACTACACGCCGCCGCGCCTTGTCAAAACCGGCGGGGTCACCCCGAGCCGTGCCTGTAAACACACTGCCCAATATTCTAGTTCACCATAGCCAGGCGGAGGACACATGAGAGCCGGAAAATTCCTGTTTTGGAATGCGGGGGCGTCTGGATCACGTGACACTTCCTGAATATTTAATCCAGGAGGGTTGGGGGCACGCCCGGGCAAGGCACCTGCCCGTGGCGCTTGTTCGATTGTGCCTCGCACTATCTGGTTGCTAGGCAGGGGGACTTTCGGAGCGGTGCCAGTACCCGGGGCCACTGAACTCTGAGGTTGTTTTCTATCACCGGTCGTGTTGCCCGGTTCTTGCAGCCTTCGGAATTTGCGTTTTCAGTCTTGCGAGCCCGTAAGATGGGCGCCACCGCAGACGATGCAGGAGAGATTGCACTCGTGGACGCCTTCTTGCTGTCTTCCAGGCCTGCGACCCTTTGGCCGCAGTGTCCGAAGCGATTGTTTTGAGGATTCGGGCATAAGTCCTCGTGGTTACCGATGGTGCCGCATCGGAAACACGCGGGAATAGTCCTCTTATATCTGCGCACCATAGTCACCACACTGTTATAGTGCACGTGACGCGGTACTCTACGTCCCACGAAGGTGCTCAGGGCAATCGGCGACTTGCCCAGCTTGCGGATGAAGGCTATCTCTCATCCGTGCCACTGAACGTTAGATTTTCTTTTAAGCAAAATTTATTGCCCCAGGGCGTCAATTATGAGTTAAGGTGTGATTAATGATGTAGTAAAGATTAAATGAATATAAAAAGGCGAGCTGATTTGATGAAGTGAAGTAGAGAACGATGGTACGGTACCTGCGTCCAGGCAATGGATGAAGCAGGGTTGCTTGGTGAAAGACCCGTTACCATCAGGTGCTGGATCCTTATAGGCTTGAGAGCTGGGCAGTCCCACAGCAAGTGATGAATGTCAGGTTAAATGACCTCGTGTTTACATGTCGGACACCCTGGCCGAGGAAACAAATCTCTGTCTTGAGGCCACTTCCGAGTGAACGCTGGTGTGAGGGCAACCCCAACCAGGGTACTCCCAAGCGCAACCTCTTCTGCACGGGTAAGACCGCTGGGGAGGGTTACCGCATGCGGGGGGATGAGAGCACGTGTGCGGCGCCAGAGGAGTTCCTTTTTTGATGAAAGGTGGGTAAAATTGTTCAGATGAAAGAGCCGAGGCAGTGATGAGTTCGGATTCGCAAGGCGGGTAAATAAATCTGCCTGGCTTTGAGAGGTCAGCAGTTTCCGTGGGACCGACTCAATACCTACTGGCTGCTGGATGCGTTCCGCGAGCTGGAGGATGTCTTGACATATCGTTGGACAGCGGCGAACACGTCGTAGAAACAGGACACCTTGAAGGGCGTCAGTGCGGATGACAACGCGGGTCGCAGGGAGCATAGTTGTGTCGGCCACGGAGCAGAATGCTTCTTGGACGGCAGCGAGCTCAGCACAAAAGGACGAAGGGTGTTCCGTAAGCTGAAACGAAGAGGTTTGATTCATGGCAGGTCTGCACGGGCAGTAGATAGCTGTTGTTGCTTTGCAGTCTTGCATGCTTTCGTCTACGTAGACAGCAATGAGTCCTTCAGGCAGGCAAGCATCGTGTTCCCCAAATTTATGGCGAAGCAACGATGCCGAATTAGCAGATGTTAGCCGGCGATTATCTGTTGGGTTTTTGTCGCTGAGCTGTACAAACTTCCATGGGGGATGAACTGGCGTTGGCGTCTCAAGAATGGAGTGTGACGTTGCATAAATCTTTAGTGTATGCGTAGAGTGCAATAGACTGGCCTTAATGCTGCGTGCTTCACTGCGCTGCTGCATCAGCTCATTATTGGTATTAAGCTGCGCATTCTCTTGTATAGCTATCACCGGTCTGATACATAGAAGGCACGTAATGGTTCTCATAGCCTCTCGGTTCTTGGCTTCAAGCCGATTCCATTGGGCTCTTCTAAGATGTTGAAACTGGGCTTGATCAACAATACGTGGAGCAGAACTGCCCTCAAGAATTGCCGTGCAGCGAAGGAGCATGCGCCACCACTTTTAGGAGAAATTCTTCTAATCAAACACAACGTCTGAATAGCTTGCCTTTTTGCCTGAGAAATACAAGCAGTCGCTGATCCTGATTGGTGAATCATTAAGCCAAAGATGTTTACACTCGGACATTCTTGTAGTGGGATGCCTGATAGACAAAGACGTATTGGACTTGTAGCAAGTTTACGGCGTCCCTAGCGGTTGGCGACTGACGTGTATGTTGTTTTATGCACGGGTAGCTGAAGTCCGATGGATGATGTGTAATTGGAGGTAACATCCAAGGCAGATTGAAGGGCAGCCTCTTGAGTGCAGAGATCTTGGTGAGTACTCCGCACCGTGATGTCGTCAGTGTACTAGAGAAATTTTATGTCACGGATGTCTTGTAAGCGCGAAGCCAGTGGGAAGAAAGCAATATTAAATAACGTCGGTGACAATACTGATCCCTGGGGCACGCCGCAGAGAGGAACACATGATCCGACCGCTTCGCCGCTGAGGTGTATTGCAAATTTTCTGCCTTCCAAAAATGATTGGACAAAACTACGCACTCTAAGAGGGAGATGAAGCATGTCAATGGAGTTCAGAATGGCTGCACGACTGATGTCAAATGCCTTTTCAAAGTCTATTGCGAAAACGGTGCGCACATTGCGGCTGCGGGTAGATTACAACACTGCGGGTGCCAAGACAGCCAACCCGTCCTCTGTACCAATATATGGACGAAAGCCGATTTGTGTGGGGTGACCAGAAACGTGCTGCGCTAGCCACCATGACAATCGTGTGGCTAGCATTTTCTCCGCGAGCTTGCACAGCGTAGAAGTTAAGCAGATAGGTCGCAAGTTGGCAAGGTCTGTCGGAGGCTCTCCTGATTTCGGGATAGGAATCACGACAGCGGCTTTTCAGCTCTCGGGCACTACGCCATCCGACCATACTTTGTTTATGCTGTCTAGTGGTTGAGGGAGTGCAGCGCTACACAGGTTCTAGTACACCTCGTACTGAATCTTGTCCGGGCCAGGCGCTCTTTTTCGTGTCGCGTCATTTCTTGCAGCCAGCTACTCCGGCATAGAGAATGGACATGCAATTCCATTTACGTCGACATCTGACGGCATTTGATATACATGCGCTGGTATGCCTGCCATCTTTAAACTAGCGGCTGAAGAAGGCACAGGAGCGTATTTTGAAAAAAAAACTTTCGCGCTGCTTCTTTGACGAAATCATCTGGTGACAAGTTTGCCGCGAATCACGCGGTTGCTGCTGCGTCCGTTACCCGCTGCGGTGGCTCAGTGGTTAGGGCGCTCGACTACTGATCCGGAGTTCCCGGGTTCAAGCCCGACCGCGGCGGCTGCGTTTTTATGCAGGAAAAACGCTAAGGTGCCCGTGTGCTGTGCGATGTCAGTGCACGTTAAAAATCCCCAGGAGGTCGAAATTATTCCGGAGCCCTCCACTAAGGCACCTTTTCCTTTCTTCTTTCACTCCCTTCTTTATCCCTTCCTTTAAGGCGTGGTTCAGGTGTCCAACGATATATGAGACAGATACTGCGCTATTTCCTTTCCCCAGAAAATCAATTATAATTACAATTATGCTGCGTCAGTCGAACGGCGACCCCGTTCTATCGTACGGAATTTTCGCCAGAGAGGCATTCGAGGATTTTGCAGAAAATTGTTCGCACCACGCATGCCACTGCCTTCGAGAGAGGTAGCGTTCATATTTGCGTGGCTTAGCTGTAAGATAGTGCAATCGCGTACGTGCCTGCGACGAAGGGTCTCGCGTAGCAGCCAGCTCCACTTGACGGCATGCCGCCCACAAGTTAAGAAGGCCGAGGTCTGGTGCTGGTCAACCAACATGAGTCGATGTGGTAATTGTACCACTGTTGAGTGCTGTTTGTATGCGCTCAACAAGGATTGGCAAAGAATCTGATGAGAGATTGTCTATACAGGAGCGAAAACTGTACCAGTTGATCACAGAACATTTGTAGCATAAAGGTCGGAAATGCGAGGTGTGAAGACCGATGATGATAGGGTGACGATCACTTTCCCAGCAGTCTGGCTCCATGTGCCAGGAGGGAGTACCCGGGCCCGACCACCAGGTCAAGTCTGGAGCATAGGAAACACTGCGAGTTTGACGCACTGGCCGTGTTGCTGTCCCAGGATGGTTGAGCAGCACAAATTGTTCATTCGTGAAGGCTTCCCGCAAACGCCTGCCACGAGGGCTCGAAGTAGGTTACCCTCAATCCTGGAGAGGGGCGTTAAAGTCGCCTCCGACTAAAATCGACACCCGGGATACTGCCGACGGACACTTGTTAACCAGCCAAGATGAATGCGGCAGGAAGCACCAACGGCTGGTCTAACGTAAAATGAAACGACCACAACGGTTCCCTTCTCAAAATAGCAGCCACTGCCACTACCTCTTGATACGACGTGCACCAGTTTCCGAGAGCAAGACGTACGTGCGGAAATTGTGAGTCCACATACACCGCCGCATTTCCCGTGGGAGCAGCAGTTTGCACACGACGGTCTATCATTGAAAGATATATGTAAACACTCAAGCCTGGAATCGATGGCAAGGCGTTTGTTTCCTGTAGGAACATGGCCCATACCTGCAGGTTGTGATTCTGTAGACGGGTCTTGAGCTCTCCCGCCTTCGTGGAAATGCCTCTGCAGTTCCACTGCAGCACACCAGCACGACTGGAACTTGCCATTTCTAGTTACTAGCCCAAGCGCCGTAGAATCGCAGGTGTCAGGTTGGACAACTGGTTGACCATAAACCGGAGCAAAGAAGTCGCAGAGTTGTCCAGTGGCATTGCGGTAATATGAGAAGAGGCGGCAGGAAATGACATTAGTGAGCGGCAGGGAGGCGATGTTGCGGAGCCATTGATAGATGTGGCGGATGATTCCGCTGCCCGTCTACGTCGAGCGAGCAGTTCACGGTGTTGCCGGAGCTGGGTGTCCCTGGCTAAAAGACGTGCTATTTGCTCGTCGACTGCGGCCATATTGTCCTGCGGTAGTTCAGGCACACTGTGCTGGTTTGTTGGCTTTTTCTGGAGGTGTTCCTTTCGCGCAGTATTGTTAGAAGGCTGCTGAGCTGAGGGATCATGCGAGGTGTGCTCAAGGAGCTCCGGCCACTCGTCGTCATCTCACTGGAGAGCTGCGAACCGATTGGAAGTCTGCAATGAAGTTATACTGTCATGTATTGGCTTGGCTGTAGCCATTTGACGAAGAGCCTTTTGTGTTGCCTTTTGTTTTCTCGTACAGCTTGGGGATGTTATATCGTGGTCGTCGGATTTGCAAAGGCCGCATCGGTAAGCCACTTTTCCTTCCGATGTACTCTCGCCGGCAGCATCGAAGGGGCGGGATCAGCGCATATGCCCAGTACGGAAGCAGTGTTAGCAATAAACCACACTCGGTTTATATGGCCGAGCCCGTAAAATACAGGAATAATAGTACAGGCGGGCTGGTAGTGTCAGAGGGCCTTGCAAGGTGACTGTGCAAGAGCGCCCCTTTCCCACGCATCAGGCCTGGATGACACGGTGCGTGGGACAGTACAGCTCACACTGGAGAACAGTTTGAGCCTCAGTGATATCGATGTTGTAGAGGACGCAGCGCCGCAAGTCGGAGCGTTCCATTAAATACACTTGTACTGGCAGTGAGACTTCGCTTGCTGGTGAAATACTGGTGAGCGTTTGCAGCCGTTCTGCGTCAGCCAGAGTCGGAAGCCACACTGCAACAGTGTTGGACTTTGTACAGGCTGAGAAGCCCGAAAACCTTTGGTTCCGAGGCACGCGCCCCAGTCAGTTTGTAAAATATTGTTCGGTATTTCCGTGAGGCTTCCGTTGGCCAGTGATTAAATGGTCACTTTGTAAGACGACGATCCGGGTGTAGGCTCCACCGAGTTCTCGATCGTAAGACAAGTGCGCTTTCCTTGGGAGCCATCACTTGCCGAAGATGGAATCGGTTGGCTGTCGTGTGAGGGACGCTTGTGAATTGCGTGAGGGCACTTTTGCACGGGTAGAGTTTGCGATAAGTCTATTGGAATGCCCTGTTTATCATGCCGTGAGGTTTGAGGCCCATTCGGTGGTGTTGCGTTGATGGCCATGTGCCCTGGTGGCAGATCACTCGCGAGCAGTCCGGCATTTCGGGAAGGCAGGAGGGGTGCATCTGCCGATGAACCAGAGTGCAAAGCTGGACCTGGCTCCCCGGATCAGGTGTCGACTGCGTGGCAGGTGCTGCCACGAGAGACGCCGGCAGGGCTACCTCCGCCAGCGTGGCAGCGGAGGCACTAACCTAGCGTCAGTGCCCAGCTCAGCTGCACTCATTTATGGTTCCCTGGAGGCCTCAGACGATGGCAGAAAGTCCGGAGCTTCTTCAGAATGCGAGGATGCACTTCTCTTTAAATAGGGCACGTATTTATGTGGATGGCGAAGTTTTTCTGAAGAGCAATGCGCAGCCACTTGAACAAAGACACACTTCTTCCTTCCGACTTTAAATTTCAAGGTGGTAGAAGTTTCCTGCTCATGAACCATAATAATCCCCCTGCAGACTTCACCGTCGACTTCGGCGTGGCCGACAATCGGGATGGAGCCATTGGATGACTTAAAGGGGTAGGGTCATCAATTTTTCACGCCATAATAAGTTTGTATGGGCTTCCTCTGTATGTGAGGTCACTTACGGCTAACTATTGGACGCAACAAGCGCTTGAAATATATTTTTATTGAGCTCCAAAGAGTTCGTCACTGCTCTTTCGCACAATAAATGCCCATCGCTAGTGCTATGGGTGGTGACGTAGAGCCCTGGGCACGATATCACTCAATAGCAGTGGCATCACGACACAGTAACGTGACGTATTATGAACGGCGACGCGCGACATCGGCGAGGCGCGGCTTCGGCGACTCAGCAGTCGGTGTGCTGATCGGCATATATGCTGTTGCTGACGCACCAACCAGCACCTTATATCGGCGGCTGAGCGATTCACGTCTATGAGACGATGAATCTCTTCTTTGCACCTTCTCCGTAATATGAATAAACGAAACGAGCGCCTACATTTCGAATGTTACTCTTCGGCTCACCTGCAATACGAATAGAGCTTGTGAGTCCGCCGCGTTCGTATGTGCAAAGTCGGCGATAGTGTAGAGCGAGTTCACAAGTTTTAGGTGGATACATGTAATCATCGAGCGTAGTTTTGACAAAAGTGACCTGAATTCCAGGATCGCTTACATCTTAGGACGCAAATACATCAAGCGGGATGCGTCGGTGCTAGGCGGTGTGAGCCCGTCTGTCGGTGAATGCTGCAGACGCCCGCGGCGGCAGGTATAGTCGTAGGCGTCGCTTGAGTGCAGCAAATTAGGCCATTTTATATATATCAATTGGGCGTCATACATATATTTAGACAAACCAATTTAAATTCGAGTTCTGGATGGATAGGAAAAAGCAGTTAGCAGTTACAACGAGTCAGAAACGCCAGTCCTATGTGTTGTCAACAACCTGGCTATGAAGCATTCCCCAGGCTGGCGCTTGCATTCTTCGGCGATTCTTGCAACGTTATCGCACTGCGCAAACAAGTAAACCCGCCACGGGTGCAAAAGAGATGAACTTGCTTAACCTAAGTCGAACGCAGCTTGCTATTCATGCCGAACTAACGAGCAATTGGTGCCTCTATACAGATCCAGATATGTAAACAAAAGTAGCGCCGTGAAGAGGTCGTCGTCATGTACGCTTTCCTGGAAGAGTTATGGACCAGTGCGGTCAATTCCGAACCCTGTACAATTATCTCGAAGCATTCATATAGCGAATACATGGACTGTTTACTAAACCAGCAGCAGATATCATAATCAGCAGCCACGGGATCCTGAGCAGTCTCGCAGCGCGGGTGCGCGGGCGGCGAGAACTGAAGACAGAGACGGATATTGGCCAGTAGGAAAAGTGAGGCATCGTGTCGCTCTAATGTGACCAGGGTGAGCTACGGGCCACCGACACAGACGCCCGCCGAGTATCGGCGTTGGCGTGGCAAAGCTTAATATAGTAGCGGTAGAAAGTGGTTTTTATTACAATAAATATTAAAAGGGATGAAAAGATATTTGCTAGCCCCGGCATCTGCCATCGATACTAAAGCGGCTAAGCTGGGGCAGAGAAAATAAAGCATTGCAGGCAGAATGGAGATCTGGTGTCCCCACCACTTTAAACGCGCACACAAGGCAGTAAATGATAATTGGTTTTGGGGGGAAAGGAAATGGCACAGTATCTGTCTCACATCTCGACGGAGATCTGAACCGCGCCTTAAAGGAAGTGATAAAGGATGGAGTAAAAGGTGAAAGGGAGAAAATTGGCAGTGGCTTAGCTGGGCTATGCCAGGTATACGTAGCGAAAGCTAAGGCATGGCATGGTTAGCCTTGGTTAACATTGATTGGAAGTTCAGTTTAGTCTGGTTGTCTAGCTATGCTGTTGTCGCATTAACACCTTCACCGTTTTGTCATATTAACGAATTTAGTAACAGAACTTCTTATTTTTTATTCCTGATTTCGATTATTATTGCAATCAAAAGCATGGATTTGATTTTAAAAATATTTGAGCAAACATGAAGGCAAATTAGCATTTCAAGTTTATTATTTTTCACTACACAGAAAACCGAATTCCTGCTGGCAATGAGCGATAAAAATTAAAGAATGACCACAGCCAACAATTTCATAACTCCTTCACTGAATTGTGGTGACCAAAAGTTGATTGCTTCACCGAGGAAGCTTTGGGATGGTGTGGTAAATTTCAAAACAAGGAATCACCCATAACGGTTTCGCAGCTCTTGCACCAAAACCGTGTTTTCTTCCTAATTTTCAGGCCCTTGGCTCACCACATCACACCCACATCTCTTCCTCCATCACTGGCACCCATTTTTTGACACGGGAGAGCTGGCACGGATGGCAGCTATTCACCTACTCACGAGCATTGCGGTTAGTTTCTTCTACTACCATTGAAGTGAGCTCATCATTGAGGAAACGCTGAATATAATCAAGCAAATCATCAGGCGAGCTTATAGTGAACATCTTACCAGGAACTGCCAGAAAAGGAAACCGAAGGGATTGCGTACGGATGGATGTATTTGACGTCGATCTTCATCCACTGTCGCGCGCTCGCTATGTTCCCTCTTCTTCTTCTTCTTCTTCACCCCAGGTATATGGCAAAAGTTCCCTTCTGAGCGGTCCTCTTCTTCATCGGCAGAACTGCTCAGCACAATGCCATAACTGTCGTCCTCGCTCCCTGAAACAATGTAGATTTCGGTGCATGAATGAGCACCATCTGAAGAAGATGACGACAGTGAAAGGCGTCTTTTCCGAGAAGACGGACCTGCAATACACGTGTCGGCTCCGCCGGTTGCCATTTTTAAAACGAAATTTTCAATACGAAAAAAGTGTTTCTGCGGAAGAAGAAAACGAAATTAAGAGGTAAGTGCGGCCATCTGAAGAGCAAAATTCCATCTAAGCCACACACGAGCGCAGCTCGTCCGAAACGCTGAAAGGAAGAACCGATTCAGCGAGGACGAGCTACAGTCGTCCAGAACGGTTTGGGGACGGCTTGGCAAGGACGAGCGCAGCTCATCCAAAAGGGTTTAGTGGTTAAAAACGACACAGCTGTGGTTGCGTCAGACGCTAGCTCTCTTTTTCAATCCTCTGACATGTTACCAGGCATGCGACGCCGCTGGCGAAGCGAGTGGAGGCGACCGCAACCGCGAGGCACGCGGTGTGACGTCATACCAAACAGCGGCGGCGGCGAGCCACACGTTGTGACGTCATGCTAGATGGCGCGGCGAGCGCGCGAAGCATAACAACCCTTGATATTGAAAGTAGCGCATTTCTGTGAGCTTTTCCGCCACGCCGCGAACTCTCGTACATCCTCCTCGCCCGACTCTCTGCTCAGCGCTTTTCTGAACGATGGTTGGCCCTACGGTCCCTTACCCAGGCAACGCGCGGGAAAGAATGGTTTTCTTGTGTTTTCTTCTGCCGTCGGCGCCATGTGCAGGCCATCTGCTTTTGCTGCGGGTCCAGCTTCGTTGACTTACGCGCTAGCAATTCTAACTCTACTTTTAATGCCGCGTTATGTCCGATTGCGGTACATTTCAGTGCACAAGGCGGAGTGAAAATGCCATTGTGCTGTTCGCGATTGCTCGAGGAAAAAATGACATCAGCCGAATAACAAAGGAGGCCCACAACAACGCCCTTAAGGACTCTGTTCCGTCAAAGCACACCGTCCTCGGCGAAGTCTTGTGCGTTTCGTGGTACCTAACCTAATGAGCATACTTAAATCCTTTTGCGAGATAATCAGGAAGCTGATAATATTGCTTCATTCGCTGCTCATTGTGCGTCGTTTCACATGCTCGTCTTTCTATTTGATGGCATTGCTCTGTGTGTTGCAATCGCGTCTGTTGGCGTTAGGATGACTCCTATTATAGTCACTTTAATTTCAGAATCTCAGTGTGGATTTCCGTGAAAAACGTTTGAGTCATCGACGTTCATTTTTTTTCTAGTAAATACGCGGGCTGCCGACCGTGTGCAGAATAGAAAACATGTTGGTTTTCGTAACGTGTACGGCAGTCTTCCCTTGTGTCCCAGAGCTCTAGCGTGGTAGCTTTAGCGGCGTTATAATAACGTTTGTCTGAGGGATCATAAGGGGTGTGAATCTATGGAGGGAATAGGGCGCACGATCCACTGTAGCGATTGCGCGAAACTCTACCGCTATCCTGAGATATGATGCAACCTGAGGAGCGAGTCGCAGAAAAGGTGCTTTTTAGAGCGATCTTTCAATTGTCGCAGGCGTAATTGTTATAATAACTACATTGAATGCTGGTTTCAAAATAACTTCAGATTCTTTAGCTCCGTATTTTATAAGAGTACAAATCGTTTGCATGAGACTCACTTAGCCACGGAATCGCTCCCTGGGGACACTTCCCTCTTCTTACATCCACGGTTTGCGGCCACTGACCCGGAATTCTTCAAAACGAGGGCTTAAAATGCCAAGCTGCGCCTCGCCCGTATTCACACCATGAAGAAGTGACCGGTAGTGGTGGTGGAAACATTTATTGCCACATACCGAGGGGGGCAAACCCCCTAACATGGCACGACGCAACCCTTAAGGGGCTTCTCTTACAGGGCAAGGGACAGCCTTGGAGGGCGGTCAGCTTCAGGGCGTCGGTAATTATCCGGCGCTGGTGAGCAGCAGCGGAGCTGGCCAGGAGAGTCTCCCAGTACGACTCCGCCGTGGTGGGGGATGGAGGGTGTGAGAAGGCAGGACATGTGAGGAGGACATGAAAGAAGTCTCCCGGTTTCCCGCAGAGCTTGCAAGAAGAAAGGAATTGATCGGGGTGGCGGGCATGAAGGAGAATAGGGTAGGGAGCAGTTCGGGTCTGAAGTCGGCGCCGGTGGGAGGCCTGGATAAAGGTTAGGGAGGGAGCCGGCGGTGCGGAAACTTCCCGGGTATCTCTGTAGTGGGCAAGAATATCTTTGATCGTAAGTAGACGCTCCCGGGATGTCGGAGGAGCTCCAACTCCGGCCCGAAAAGTGAGACCTCGGGCGAGGGAGTGGACCCCCTCGTTATCCGGGAGGCCTGCGTGTGCGGGGGTCCAGATAAGGGTTACGGGGTGGGTGGGGTGCCAGAAGCGTAGAAGCCGAGCCGCGGTGCGAGATATCAGGCCTTTGGCCAAATTGGGTAGTGCAGATTTTGAGTCGGAGATAATTTTGGTGGCACAGGTGAAGGCAAGAGCGAGTGCAATGGCCGCTTCCTCTGCAATTTCCGATGCGTCAGTGGTGACGGATCCTGATGCAATTAGTTGGGCCTGAGAATTAGCGACGGCGAGAACCATGCGGGAGCCCGACGAGTGCACTGCCGCGTCCACGTAGGCTACCTCGGGACTGTTGCCTTAGAGCTTGTGCAGGGCTTCGGCGCGGGCTGTCTTGCGTTCTCCGTCGTGTTCTGGGTGCATGTTCTTAGGGATTGGACGGATGATGACATGGGAGCGTAGGTCTGGAGGTAGGGGAACCCCCTCGGTAGGATGGGTGATCGGGGTGATGCCTAGCTGAGAGAGTAGAGTGCGGTCTGCCGCGGTACTCGACAGGCGAGTCAGCTGTGCTGTTAGGGTGGCTCCTGCCAGCTCCTCAAACGTGTTGTGGGTACAGAGGTTGAGGAGCCGGGTAGTAGAGATGCTGGGGGGTAGGCCGACTGCAACCATCGTGCAGCTCCTGACGAGCGCTTTGATGCGGTCACGCTCCTTCTGCTTTAGGAGGAGATAGGAAAATGAGTACGCCGTGCGGCTCGTGATGTAAGTTTGAGTGAAGCGGAGAGTGTTCCGCTCTCGCAGACCAGCGCGCCGGTTCGCCACGCACCAAATGTGACGGGTGGCTTGCTGGGCTTGGGTCTGGAGAGTTTGGATGGCGTTGCCATGCGCGCCGTGGGAGTAAAGGACGAGGCCCAGGATCCGCATCTTGGAGATCAGGGGAATGATGTGGTTTCCTAGAGTGAGTGAGATGGGAATGTTGGCGGGGTCGTGCGGCCTGGGGCGGTAGAAGAGTTCTGATTTAAAAGGGGAGCAGGCTAGGCCGCGCGCGCGAGCGTATGAGTCGATGATGTTGAGGGCCGACTGTAGGTTTTGTCCCATGTCAGCATCACTGCCTCGATTAGCCCAGATAGTGATGTCGTCAGCATAGAGGCTGAAATATATGTCGGGTATTTGGGTGAGTTGCTGGGGGAGATGGAGAAGGGCTATATTAAAGTGAACAGGAGACTTTAAAGCACCCTGAGGGGTTCCCCGTGCTCCCAGTAAGACACCGGACTGCTGGTGGTCACCCATGGTGAGTGCGGCTGTTCGTTCGGACAGGAAATTGTGGACGTAATTGGACATCCGCGGGCCTACGCCTAGGGCGTGGAGGCCCTCTAGGATTGCTACGTCGGTAACGTTATCGAAAGCTTTTGTTAGGTCGACGCCGAGGATAGCCTTGGTGTCGCCCGCGGGGGAGTCAAGGATGTCGTGCTTGAGCTGTAGAAAGACGTCCTGAGTGGACAACCCCGGCCGGAAACCAAACATGCACGAAAGCTTAAGGTTGTTGTTCTCCAAATACCCGCTGAGCCGGGTCTGGAGAACGCGCTCCATGAGCTTGCCCACACACGACGTAAGAGAGATTGGACGGAGGTTAGCTGGGAGATGTGGTTTGTTGGATTTGGGAAAAAAGACTACTTTAGCGTCTTTCGACTGAGGTGAGATGGCGCTGCGCAGCCAGTATTCGTTGAAGTAGTCGGTTAGGGCTTTAGCGGAGAGGGAATCGAGGTTGCGGAGTGCCTTGTTGCGCAATTCGTCGGGGCCAGGAACTGAGGACGCGTTGAGGCGCTGAAGTTCGGCCCTCACTTTCGCCTCGGTGATCGGTTGGTCGAGAAGGTCGTTGAGGAGCCTGTGTAGTCAGGGTGGTCTGCAGAGGGATATGCCGGCAAGTAGAGATCACGAAGCTCCTCGAGAAGTTCCTGCGGAGAGGCCTCGAATGTGTGTATGAGCTTTATGAGGTTGTGTTTCTTGTGTGTATTGGACTGAGTCGAATCAATGAGATAGCGGAATAGGTTCAAGGTCTGGGGCAGGCTCATGTTGCTGTCCAGCTTGTTACAGAGAGATTCTCAATTTTGGCGAGACAGAGTTGCATCATGCGTCTCAATCTCTTTGTTGAGCCGGGCCAGTCGGCGTCTGAGTGTTCTATTCCAGCGCTGACGCCGCCACCTCCGTTCGAGACCCGCCTTCACGTCCCATAGGTGCCGGAGATGAGAAGCCATCGCGTCTGCAGGGCAGTCATCTGGGAGTTGGCGACTCACGGCGCGGACGTCACGCTGGAGTTGGTCGCACCAAGTGGCTATGCATGAGATGGTGTGTAGAGTGCGGACTGCTCGGGAGGTGCGGAACGAGTCCCACTTCGTGATGGTAGCATCACGAGAGGGTCCACGTGTTGGGCCTGCTTGTAGGAGAATCTCGATAATGAAGTGATCACTACCGAAATTCTCCTGTGTGTTACACCACGCAGCGTGAGGGAGGCGGTGCGTGAAGGTGAAGTCAGGAGTAGTGTCTGCGCAGACGCTGTTCTGGGTGCGAGTAGGGGTGGTGGGGTCTGTGAAGAGAGACAAGCCGGACTGCTGAGCTGCGAGCCATACATACCCTTCGCCCCTTGGGGGTGTCGGCTGTGTAGCCCCAGGCCGTGTGCGGGGCGTTGAAGTCCCCTACAATCAGAAGGGGGCATTTGTGTGCGGCTCGCTTAAAAAGCGTGAATAGACGGTCGAAGTCGTGCCGCAGGCACTTCGGGTGGCTGTATACGTTGAGGATGAAGAGAGTAGTATGCCGAGTGGACTGTGGCACGAGTTCTATGAGGAGATGACCTATTTCGGGGACGTTTAAGGGGTGGAAGATTGTAGTGAGCGCGCGGCGTACACGAAATGCAACCCGAGGGGGTGTAGGAGAAAAGGGGACGATGGGCACGTAGCTGGGTAGGGTGAGGGGATTGGAGGGCTTTTGCAGCGCGAGCGTGTCGGGGCCATCTGGCCTAGCAGGGAACTGGTGAAGCAGCCCCCGCTTGTAACCAAGGCCTCGACAGTTCACTGCCAGATGGTTGGGCTAGTGCGGGGTCTCGCCATCACTGAAGCTTTCGTTTGAAATGTAGGAGTTGGAGACGGTGTGAAGCCGGGCTCTCTTTTTAGGCCGCACGGCAGCACAGGCTGTCGCGTGGCAAGACTCTTGCTCCTTAAATCACTCGTCAATCTGGCGAGAAAATTCGTCTAGACCGGTAGTGAGGTTAGCGAATTGATTTGTGAAGGCCTGGATGGCCGTCTGCACCGCGGCCTGAATTCTCGCCTCTATGAGTTGATCGAAATTAGGAGGCAAGGCTGGCGTTCCCTCGGTCGGGGTTGGTGTGGTCATGGAGGTAGTGGGTGTTGCGTCCCGCTTCTTGGCCGGCTGTTCGCGAGTAGAGAAAGATGGCGGTGGAAGAGTGGGGGTAGGAGAAGCCGGGACCGCTGGTGCCGGGGTAGGGGTTTGGGCTTGCTGGTGGGCATGCTGCTGTGCCTGCAGGTGGTCGTTGGTGGTATGGAGGAGGCGAGCTGTGCGTCGACACGCAGCACCTCTTCATAGAGAGGGTTGGCGGAGCCCTGGGAAACTACGCCTGCCCAGCTCACCTCTTTGGTGCAGCGGCCGGGGGCCTGGGCAGGTTGACTCGCTAGGACTGGAGGTGGTTGTGGCCTGGTTCCAGTACAGGAAAGGGACCGGGCCTTGGGCTTGTGAGGGGTGGACGGCTGTTTTGGTGCGGCAGGCTGCAGCACCGGAAAGGACTTCGATGTGAGCTGCGGGGCCTGGGGCTTGCGGGTCGTGGAGTGGCGTAGCTTGGAGTGGCGTAGGGAAGACAGTTGGGGCAGCCGGTGCCGGCGCCCTGCCGGAGCTTGAGGAAGATTCGGAGTAACGGTGGGAGGGGATTTGCGATTAGAGCTTCGCTTGCCGTGGGCTGATTGCCAGCCGTTAGTAGAGGTAAGTTCCGAGGGTGATATGTCTTCTCCCTCTACTACAATGGGGTCCAGGCCGCCGTCGAGGCGCCAACGCGCCGGTGGTCCGAGCTGCCTCTCTAGCGGCGTTCGGTGTCGGCGGCTGCTGCGACGCGAGGCTTAGCCTCAGCGCAGTGGTGTGATGAAAAGATATGGACTTGCCTCTTAATATGGTGGTCCAAATCGAGAAAGGTTGGTATCGGCAGGTTCTGGACGAGAAGCGGAGGATGATGACACTAGTTTCAGACAGCTGGGATAAGTAAATGCGGTCGTAAAGAACAACGTTTGCGGAGCGCATGTGGAGCGCGTCCGCTCGCCTGGCCTCCGAACGCCGTTCCGAAGAAGAGACCGAGCCGGTCCTGGAACGTCGTGTTTTTGTAAACGTAACATGGTTGGCGTCAGTCATCCTTCTACTAAATTGAATTTCCCAACCAGACAGACTTCAGTCAAATGGGTTCTTTTGAATTTTTTGGAATGAATTCTTCATTTCTGACCGCGCTTTACAGTGCTGAATATTTATTCACTACTGTCATCTTATGTAAATAGTATATATATCATCACTCCCCCTATCCTTTCTTACTGTCCCCTCACCTATTTCATTTCACTTCTTCAACTGCCTGCTATCCTTTATATCCGCTTCCCAAGCTCAACTGCCGCCACCGAAGTAATGGCAGATGCCGGGGTTAGCAAAAGTCTTTTACTTTCCTTTTTATTATTTTTGAATTAAACACTAAAGACTACTACTACACGGGCATCTGAAGCATTCCTTTAATGCATTCGAGGGATTAGCATATATGAGTCATCAACAGAATACCATATCTATCCGCCACTTAATAAAATCTGTTGGCACCAGCAATCACCTCAAAATTTTAAGCCAAACCATTGGCCAGGCTTGCTTCTGCAGTAGTTAATGAAGTTAACAAACAACTATGAAATAAAGTGTTGTTTCAAGCACCCGTAAAATTTGTAATGAAGGCAGTAAAGCCGCGGAGTGTGCATCACTCCGACGAGCCAAGCTTAAAATTTTCGGTCTGACACCTGCTAAAACTTCCTAACGCGCATTAAAGAAAATTTCCCGGCATTTTTGCAGCCACTCGCTCACTTGTCAAAGGACTTCGCTACCTGAATTACCGAATCTTTACATCGTTCGATTGCAAACTAACAACGTCATAAACAGTATTTCTGCAAAAATGTAGAGCTAGGTCCATTCTACATGTAGCGGAGCGCCAGTGAGCTAAAAATATTGAATAAAAATCTCAGGCAAATAAAAACTGCCATATTGAGGAGCCAGGAGTGCGGTTTGATTGCTCATGTCGCTCACGTTAGGGTCTTTTCCTGCTCGAACCGGAAAGTGATAAATATGGTTCGTGGCTAAGACGCATGTCGCAGCAGTCTATGCGTTTGTGTTAAATATTAGAGCGTGAAAAGAAGCGCAAACTCCGGCGCGCTCATGTGTGCCAGCGAACACATCGGGCAGGCGAGCGCGCGATGGCCTGCGAAGCGTGCCTTGCGCAGCGCGCACAAACAGCAGGCGAGGATAATCGAGGAAGGGAACGCGGGAGTGGACGGGAGTGTCGCTACTATCAATATCAAGAGGCTTTCGCAAAGTACAGTAACCGTCTCACATATATCGGTGGACACTAGAACCGCGTAGTAAAAGAAAGAGAAAAAGATGGAAGGAAAGAAGAATGAAAAAGCTTGAAATTGAAAGTTGCATAAAAAAACTATTAATATTTTGAGAAACGGCGCGGCGCTGCGCAGCGGCGGAATACATGTGGCTCGGTGCTATTACTGGCACATGCGCAGTTGTGACTAGGGAGCGAGAGAGAGAGAGAGAGGAAAATGTTCGCGGCGAGGCGCTTGCTGTGACATCATGTGCCTCCTCGGAGTGCGACAACGGTTAACTCCCAAGTTCGCGGCCAGTAAAGCTTCCGATTTAAAAGAGGCGCCGCAGGCCCTTCAGAATAAATTCGACCACCTGTGAGACAGGCCTCATTTCCTTTCCTCAAAAGCAAGTTTATTTTTCTTTACCTTAAGGGCGAAATTCTGTTCTCCACCGTGAGAAGTGAGACAGACATAATGTCCTTTCCTTTAAACCAATTTTCATTTCATTTTCCTTCCCTTACGGGTGCGGTTCAGGTGTCCACCAAGATGTGCGAGATGGACGTCAGTTCTCACCTCTACCTACATTCAAGGTGAAATTTGCGGCCAAGCTCTCTTCTAGCTGCATTCAAGGTGAAACTTGCGGCCGCGCTGACGGCTAGAAAACTGGCGTAGTGAAGCTTTTCGCTTCAAAAGGCACTCGTGTGCTGTGCGGTGTCAGTGCACGTTAAAAATCCCCACGTGGTCATAATTATTGTGGAGACCTCCAAAACGGCGCCCCTTTTTTCCTTTCTTCTCTCAGTCCCTCCTTTTTTCTTTCCTTTACGGTTCGATTCAGGTGTCTGCCGAGATGTGAGGTAGATACTGCTCTATTTCCTTTCCCCCAAAACCAGTTTTTCTTTGCTTAAAGCCAATTTTCATTTTTCTTTCCTTACGGCGCGGTTCGGAGGAACGCGGCCGCCACGCGTTGCGAGCGGATGCGCCTTATTTGGGCTCCGGCAATGTTTCTCCGGATTACCAAAACGATCAATACGACCGCGGAAATTTTGCCTCTGCTATACGGATAACATCTCTAGGCACCCGAAGATACCGCCCTCGACCAGGTGAGCCAATTATTGGGCCTTTTAGGCCCATTTATGTCTTCACAATGCGGGAGTTCCAGCTAGGCCTAAAGCCAAATAGCTAATCTCAAGCGTTCATCGCGGACGCCATGGCGGCCTCCGCTCGCTGAGGGTACGATCCCGACACGATGGCATGAACAGAAGTCGCGCAGGCGCCTTGTCTCCGCCTCAAACTTCAGCTCCGACGCAGGAGATATGTAGACGAAGGTATTTTCTCGTCGGTGGCACTTCGTAAACTCCAGCAACGCCTGAACACCTCAGCAGTCAACGGAGTCTCCGTGAGTGCCGCTGTACCTGTGCATCCGAATGCTGCAAGCTCCAACCCTCAACTCTCTCAAACAGTGTTATCGAAGAAATGGCGGCCCACCGCTATGCCTTGACTTCGCAAAGAAGATTTCACGATCATCGTCAAGCCCAGAGTGACGATCTCCCCGTAGACGCTCCTGCAGATCGGTGAGCTTCGTGCTTTACTCTCAGCGTGTGTAAATGCATCATCTGCGGACACGCTTAGTATCTGGCCCATCTGGGACCAGAATATTATCACCGCCACCACTCAAGACATCAATGCTGCGAACGCGCTTGCTCCAGAATTTACCCTTAAAGGGATGGAGACACCAAATTTTTTGGTGGGCTTTGCTTTATTTCAAACGTTGCTTGTCCCAGGACTCGTGATACACGCTGCGTAATTCATATATGTGCGGTAAATGAGTTCTTATTGCATTCTTTATACTGTGCAAATTTGGTTTCGGGTTCTGAGCGCCGTGGTGTGCTACGACGTCACTATCATGGAAGAGCAGCATGAAGAGCAGCAACCCTCCTCACCTGGCCCCCAAAAGTAGTGACGCACGGATGGCTCGCCGTCTGCTCTCGTACACATGTTGTGCATAGCAGCGCCTTCCGAAATCAGGGCCGGTATTACGGATCGCTCTCAAAAACTGTCTCAATTTTGAGATCGTGACGTCAAAATGACGACAGCGCGAGATGCCGACCGCGGAATCGGCCAATGAGGAACAAGGTTGCGGTGGTTGGTAGCAGGGCTCCGTCCCAGAACCATTTATTCGCGCGACAGGGAACCATAGACAAATATTTTGCTGTTTTTGCTGTAAAGACGCAGTGAATAAAACGAGTAATGCCTTATTTTTGCTAGGAATTTTTATTTCGAACTCAACAACACTAAGCTAAACAAGCAGTGTTTTCATTTTTGCAATTAAATTTGCTGTTCAGTCACTTTTGTTGCCGCGAAGGTGTGCTGTCAGCGGTAAAGCATTAACATGTTAGTCTAAAACAAAACAGAAACGCAATGAAGAAAACAAGTAATGCTTTATTTTTGTAATGAACTGTGTTGTAAAGGTAATGACACGAAATAAAGTTAGAAGCGTTCTCATTTTTTTTCAAATAAATTTGCTGTAGGGTAACTTCTTCCGCCGTGAGGGCGCTCTGGCAGTGGTATCGCGTGAACATGGCAACCTGCAAGAAAACATCTGATTCTATGGCTAGTTGCTGTTTGTTTGCGTGTCGTATAAAATCAAGGTACTTTGCGGATGTCTTCAGTGCGCAGAAAATCTGAAGGCAGTGAATGCTAAGGGCCTGCCGGCATCAACTTAAAAGCAGCGCTGGGCTCGAAAATTGACGACCAGAACTTCAGTCTGTGTTCTCGGTCGGCGCCTATCGATGACCGAGTGACGTGTGGTTCTGTTTAATTTCTTTAAAAAATGCCAGAAAACCATGAATCATCACATAGAAGCAACTGCCGAAAGACGGGAGTAGACAGGTGCAGCTGCTGAAAGCTTGAAATAATAATAATAGCTTGCAAACTCGGGGGGGGGGGGGCAATGGGAGCCGACACGGCCTGCCTCTGTGGCAGAAATCGCTCTTCTGCCTCGTAACCAAGTGATGCCGCCCACATCGGGCTAAGCACTAGATTTTGCGTTGGTAGTTTGTAGCTCCGTTCGGTTCATATTCAGTTGTTGCGGCAGTTTCTTTTTTTCCTGTGCAAGATGCAGAAACTGTTATGTTGATTGTCCACTTAGTTTGTTTTCAGAGAAAGGAAGCATTTCATTTGATAACTCTCCTATTGTCACCGAGGAGAGAACGAGCTTGTTCCATTAACGTTATTTTCTGATCTTGTAGTAAATCCAGAGCCAACCAGGAAAGAAGTGGGTTCTTGTATGCCTTGTGTAGAGGCTATTTGCAACTGGGCAGAGTAGTTGAGCAAGTTTGTTCATGTTCGCTGGTACACAGCGCTTGAATTGCATATGATCTAGGGCAGTGAGGTAGGTAGGACAGGGCAGTGATGTGTAATTTGTTACTGTATTTTGCTCAGCAGGCGGAGTGATGTTGGTATAGCTGGGTTTGGTGAGGGCAATGTTTGAAGGTCTTTCAATACTTTGCATAGCTTCTAACCTGCCCTTCCTTTAAGGTCGAAAGACCACTAGGTTATCTTTTTTTTAAAATTATGGTCCATCTTATCTGAGGCACCCTGTATAAAGGCTGCTCCAGTTAGAAAGGAAACAACCAGTTAAAAATGACTAGGATATTAGATGCCCAGAGAAAATGTAGCTTGAAAGCAGTTGCACTTGTCACACACAATATGCAATAGCATAAGGAGCTTGTCCGGCCATTCGCCATTGTCACCGTCTCGTGTCATCATGGACATTAATTCGTAGCCTTGTGTTACGCAAACTAAGCTAGGTGTCTGTTATGGTGCAATAACTGACTGCTCAAAATTTTCCTTAATCTAGCTGCCTGTATATTCATAGAGCTGTAGAGCATTTCCTGTAACGGTGTTGTATGATTTGTGATTGTAAACTAACCTCTAGTCGCACACCATCTCCTTGATGATGTGTCTGTGGTGTTTACACTTCTTTGTCTATCAGTGAAGATGTTCTAGACGTTCAGCAGTCATTGTAGCCTTGCACCTTTCAATATTTATTATGCATTGTTGTACAGCTTTTAGCGCAGAGTTAGACCCCTAGCCACATACCATTAAGCAGAAAGCTTAGCTTTGGTATTTACACAACTTATATGTGCCAAATATATCCTAGTCCTGAAAATGCTATATATACACTGTAACATGCAGTATTTATTGTACAGATAGCCTCTGTATGAAACAAAACAGGCACTTGGAACTCAATTTTCGAAATGTTTTTCTTAAATACAGTCGAGAATGCCATATGGTAATTGTACATGCTTTTATGCACAGCGCCTTTTTTGCAATTGAAACACTCGTGTCAAATGCTTTGCCTAAAAAAATAAAAAGCGCTTAATTAATGTATAATGCACTAAAAATCAGCTTTGGTGTTGCTTTTTGATTGCAACAATCATCACAAATATTTTGTGCCTTATTTCAGTACTACACTTTTGGTTCATGCATGTTCGTCGCAAAGGTAATGACCACAAGCACTCCATCAAGCTGGAAGGAGATAGCAGAGAAGGGGCAGGTGTGCTTGGCATTGACAAAAGAGAGTTCAAAGTGATGCTTTTCACACATAGGGCAAGCTGCTTCAACACCTTTTCCGCCTACAGGAAGAGACTGTGCAACACGCTGCTGAGGAACTGGGAGGCATACTGGAAAACACACTGAAAAATAAGTGGCAGCTGGTGGGGCACTTGTTTGTCACTGCAGGCTTCTGGCCGCACATAGCTTGGCCAAGGGCACAACCACATCACACAGTTGCTCACACACTTGCAGATGTGTGTTGTGCACTGACATGAGGCAATGACAGTGGCAACATGGACAGTGCCTGATTCGACTCTCCACGCCAGCATTGTGAGTCGTCTCTGGACGCTAGATTTTCCACCGCAACTGCTGAGTCGGGCCTGTGATGCCACGCAGCTGGTGCAAGCAGCCATGGAGAAAGCAGACATAGTCTCCTGCATAAAAAAAATGACGCAGCTGAGCATGTCCTTTTTCAGTGATCTGAACAGCCTTGCGGGACGCTCTGCTATACATTAGAAGACTGATGTCAAGTAGCCCACATCCAGGTTTTGCTGAATATGACATTCAAGAGCATACAAACATGCAGGATTGAGATGCATAAGTGAGCACGGCTGTAGGGTCAGTCTTTTACCACCATATTGATATAAATGATGCGCTATGACTACCTACACAACACAAGCGCTGTCAGGTACATCTTGCCTTAATTTCTTCGGCTGGAAATGCTAAGTATTTCAACAATGTAACATGTGTCCTGTGTTTCTGCGGCAATTATAATTAACAAAAGGGTGGAAATACACTATCATACTGTAACATGTCTGCATTGGGATAACTAGCCAGACTGATTCTTGTAGCTTTAGCAGATCCGGGCAAATGCATAGTGCTTGAGCTCAATATATGTGACTGAGTTCGCCCGACGGGTGACACGACTCTTTTACTGCTTACCCAGAAAAAAAATCACCGTCATCTAGCAGGCCTTCCTCCGCCTTGGAATCGCCAGACAAACGCGTCGCGGAATGATCCGGGTCAGCGCCAGTCCACGGCCAGGATGCACATGTTCGCGCCACAGATCTGAGAAAAAACACGCACAGCCCGTATTCACTCTCTCTGCCGAGGCCCGCACTTGTAGCCGAACTCATTCGGTCAAAAACACGGCCGAGGTATACTCACTATCACGTTCGCAGCGTACAACCGCTTGCGGCTCGTTCGCAGCACTGCCCCCAGAATCCTTGATCGTGACGAGTGCCCAATCGACACAAACGAGGACGCCGGAGATGCTGCCGCGGCGAAAGTTTAGGCAAAGGAAACCCTCCTCCACAGCCTTGTCCTCATGTTTCCTCGGAAAGCGAACACACCCCTTCTGCGATCGAATGTTGACATTGGTCGCCGCTACCCGCCGCATGACTTGTTCACAGTCGGTTGAGCTGCGCCGACGTTTTCTTCATTTCCAACGGCGCCTTGAAACCCACCGGAGGTGAAGAAGCGCAGCGCGCATAGCACCTGCCGTTCCACTGACGGCGCAGTCACCCGCGCACCTCCCAGTTCAACGGCGAGTTCGTCGCACAGCCAATGCGCAGCCTCCTTGTCGTCGTGTCGTTCGCTTTCTTGTCTTTTGTGCTCATCTTTGTTCGCGCTGTTTATTCGAGATGCCTAACCAACTAGCCCGCCAAAACGTGTTAACGCTCCTTCTTAAGTCGAAGCGTCGAAATAACTTGTCCCGCGCGTCAAAGTTGTCTTCATGCACCCTCCGACACCGTTGCTCGCGCTGTCACCCGCGTGCACGACGACGTAAGCAGCCGCCATTTTGTGTCTCAAACGCTTTGAGACTACATTTTCTAGTCTCAAAAAGCGTCTAAATCTGCTTACGTATTTAGGTGGCCAACGTCAACACTTCTGGGCCATTTATTACGTCAGTAAGTGACGCAAAAATGTAAAATGGCCGCCGCTCACGGCCGACCAATAGGAGAGGGGCAAATGAGACACTTTTTGAGACAGTTTCGATTAAAAGCGATCCGTAATACCGCTCCAGGTGCCGAAAAACTTGGTAGGTACTGCGGTATGCTGAGAAAAGCCAAACGAGCGAGGTACGACACCGAGTCCTGGAAACAAGCGGCTCGCTTCGGCCGATCTCAATCGGCATACCGCGTATGTCAATGCGGTTCCTGGCTTGTATGTCGCCTTGCCACGCCGACGCCGATGCTCGAAAGACGTCTGTGCATGCAGGTGGCCTGTAGCTGACCCTGGTCACATTACAGCGGCACGATTCCTCACTCTTTGTAGCGACCAATACCCGCCTTTGTCCTCACTTTGCTCCGACCACGCAGCCGTGCTGCGGGAATCCACAGGCTCCCGTGGCTGCTGATTGCGATATCTGCTGCTTGTTTACCATGTATTCCATGTATTCGCTAAATGAATTCTTCCAGACAATTGTACTGGAGTCAGCATTTACCGCACGGGTACGTAACTCCCCCAGGAAGGTGTGTATGTTGACTACTGCATCTCGCCGCTACTTTTCTTTACATATCTGTATCTGTATACAGGCAGCAATTGCGCGTTAGTTCGGCATGAATTAGCAAGCTGCGGTTTGTTTAGGTTAAACGATGTCATCTCTTTTGCGCCGGTTGTGCGTTTACTTGTTTGCGCAGAGCGATAACATTGGAAGAATCGCCGTAGAATGCGAGCGCCAGCCTGGGTATCGAACGCATCATAGCCAGACACCGGGTATAGGTTCGACGTTTTTCACTTGTAACTGCTTTTGTGCTTTTTGCGTTGCATCCAGTACTTCAATTTGAATTGTTTTATCTAAATATATGTGTTCGACACCCATTTGATATAAATAAAATGGCTTAATCTGCTGCCCTCAAGCGACACCGACGACTGGAGCTGCCGCAACGGGCGTCTGCAGCATTGACGGACAGTCTGTGTCAGACGGCCTAGAAACGGCGCTTCCCGCTTGCTGTATTTGCGTCCTAGGATATAAGCAATCCTTCATTTCAGGTCACTGTGGTCAAAACTACGCTCGATGATCATTTGTATTCGCTAAAACTTGTGAACTCGCTCTCCACAATCGCCGATATCGCACAGATGGACCCGGCGGACTTGCTAGGCCTATTCCTACCGCTGGTGAGTCGGAGGGTAAACATAAGAAATGTAGTCGCTCGTTTCGCTTATTCGTATGACGAAGAAGGTGCAAACGAGAACAACTATAGTCATCGTCTCATCGACAGGAAGGTTTCGCTCGGCCGCCGATATAAGGTTCCGGCTGGTGCGTCAGAAACGGCATATGGCTGGTCAGCACACCAACCTCTGAGTCGCCGACGCAGCGCCTCGCGGATGCCGCGCGTCGCCGTTCGTAGTACGTCACGTTACTGTGCCGTGATGTCAGTATACTATTCACTGATATGGTTCCACAGTTCTACGTCAGCAACTATAGAGATAGCGATGGGTCTCTATCGTGAGAAAAAGCATTTAGAGACTCTTTGGAGATGGAATAAAATATATTTTTATGCGCTTGTTACTTGTTTTATTTTGCTCATCGGTAACTGGAGCTGTTCCCACTCTGTTGGTAGGCATAATCTGTGCGCCGTTTGCGTTCCTGATGGCTGTCAAAGGCGCGTTGTGTATACCTGAGCTGTGGTGGGATTCTAATGTTATATCCGCTGCTTTCGCTCCGTTCGGCGCCTTTCCAGCGCTGGCGTTCTAGGTGGTTTGACGATTGTTCTTGCAGCGAGTGCCTTGTCAGGAAAGCTGGCGCCGCTTGGCTTCTGCAGCGCTGATATTCAGTCTGCGTCTGTATCTTATACAACTGCGACAGTATCCGAGCGTCGTCTTTTTGCGGTTTGTTCACGTTTTGGTCGTTGTAGTCATTTCTGTAATGCTTAATCACGTTCCATCAGTTTGCAGAGAGATACGGAGGATAGATTCGATTCCTCAGTATGGAAATTTGAATATTAATTCTAGAGCCGAGATTTGTGTTCAAGCCCGCTTTTAACAAATTTATCGCGAATGGGTCTCGCGATCAGTATTTTCTTACAGTGGCTACAGCTGTTTTGCAACTGTTTGTCAACGTTGTGCAGCAACCTGTGCGTAAGGACGTGTAACTTGGCGTCACTTGTGTGGAGGGTTTTTCTTCTGGCTGTTTTCTTGTGGATGTGTCTTGTATAAACGCGGCAGCGTGTTTGCAATTCGTCAGATTGCCTCAAGAGGAACAGCAGTTCTATTTGTTTACCTCCTGTCAGACTTGCATCAGTGTATCACGGCACGGTTTACGTATGAGACATTGGAAAGTGTTAATACTTCTCTGATGATCTGATGAGAAAAATTAGTTGGCCTTTACAGCGAAAGCTTTACTGGCCGCGAACTTGCGTTTTCGCCGTGGCGATGCTCCGAGGAGGCACATGACGTCATATTGCGTGCCTCGCCGCGGATATTAACACCACAGCGTTACGGACCCAGTGTCGCAGAAAACCAGGTGTCGTCGGCGTCAGTGGCGTTGACCGTGAGCGAAAAATGGCGCAGTATATGTAACATCTCGGTAGACAGGGAAAGGATTTTCCTTCCCTTACGGCGCGGTACGGTTGTCAATCGAGAACTGATATACTGGCGCCATTTCCTTTCTTTAAAACCAATTTTCATTTCATTTTCCTTCCCTTACGGCCCGGTTCGGGTGTCAACCGATATATGTGGGACAGGCGTCCTTTCCTTAAAATGTCCAATGGGCAGCGCGTCGCGCTGAACGGGCGATGGCATTCCGTGGACCCCTTGGCTACGCTGCAAAACGCTGTCGCGTCTCACTCTTATACCCCTGTCACACGGGACTTCTTCTCGGCCTTTGCCGTAAAGTTGTCTTATTGCACTAAAGGAGGAAAACCGAAAAGGAGCAGCGACGCTGCTACACGGCAAATCCAAAGGAGCTAGAACGCGGCCTCCGTGAATGCCAAAAGTCACCGCTGTGTGTGAAGCGGCGCTAGTAACATTATGAAATTAAAGCAGACGGTAGCACTTCAGCTAAGAGTGCTTTCGTTTATGCTGGAAAAAGTAGCTATCACGTAATAAGCGAGCGTTCTGACGGTGAGAAACGGATATTTTTAAACAAAGTTTCTTTTCTTTTTTTTCATCGTTCTCGGTCCGACCACGGTACGCGCACTTTTCCGTTCGGCTCCTCGTCGTGTTTGAGAAGCGTGCTTTGTTGCTTGTGTCTTTGTGCACACAAGCAAACTGAAAACACGCACACAACAAAGAGCAAATGAAGAAAAAACAGCAAAGCGAGGTGCGCAAGCACGTGTGTGTCGATGCGGCTGCTGAAAAGCGTTCAAATCCTTTCTTAGCAGTGTGGATGTGTTTAGTCATAGCCTCCTCTACGGTTAAGTGCACTGTAACGCAAAATTAACCATTAAATAAGATAAATTAGATATTTTTACGGTTTCAAAACTAAAAAATGCGTCAATTTTTTATTTTTTTTAGCTCTCTAGCTGGCGCTGCCGTCTGGGTTGCTCCTTTAAGCAACTTTAAGGCCGCTGACGGCCGTCTTTATTGCTACGGACCTTTATCGCAAAGGTCACGACGCTTTGCCGAGTAGATGCGCGTCATGCGCCTTTGGGGCAAAGGACCTTAATTTCTAAGGCCTTACAAGTGCCTGTGTGACAGGGGTATTAAAGACGAAGCTTAAGCGTCCTTCAAATTTTCTCTCTCTCTCGTTCCCTAGTCACAGTTGTGAGAAGGGCGTCATTTCCTTTCCTTAAAAGCAATTTTCATTTCATTTTGAAGTTTGGTTATTTTCATTTCAGTAAGAAATGAGGGACCCGAGACAAAACGTGGACGTTAATTAACTTGTCGGCGCTCGGGCCATATTACATGACAAAACAGCAAGGTGTCAGTATTAACACTTGATGCACTTTGGTGCAAATTTGGTGCACTTAGCTATTACTGCGCATACTTCAGTTTTTTGTTGTAAAAGGTAAAGGCACAATATGAATGACACAGATGATCAGGGAATAATAGCAATCGTACAAATCAATAAACCCGAAAAAAATCCGAAAGACACCGGAGAAACACACCTAACGAAAAGCAGAAAAATTACATTTGCGAGAGAAAGAATGAATGTGTTTTCTTTTATTTACATTTTCAATATCAACTTTATGTTGGCGAAAATAGTTTAACAGAATGGGCAGTGTATGTGCAGGCCTTTGCTGGCCAAATGTCGTTCTTACGAAAGGTACCGCCCAGTTATGAGCAGAACGCGAAGGATATGTTCGTGTAAGTGCTGTTAGATTGGTGGTCGAAAGCATTGTACTCTCAGAGGTAGTTATGTGCTGTTTGTAGCGAACTGTTAAGAAATAGGAGTAGAAATAGTGTACTGACATTACTTTAATATTCTGAAAAAGCGGCGCAGTATGAGTGCAGTACTCTGTTCCGGCTATATGGCGAATACCCTTTTTTGTAGCGCATATATTCAATTTAAATTTGTTTGTGTAGTTGTACACTATACAACGAATTAATAGTTTAGTTGAGACAATAATAGTGAGTTATAGATATGTAGCTTAATTTTCGGCGGTAAGAAGAAATGGAGTTTTGCTAAAATACCTACTATGTTTGACAGGCGTGAATTTATTTGATTTGTGTGCCTATCCCAGTACATATTTTTGTTGAAATGAACATCAAGTGTTTTATTTTTTTAAGAACTTCAGTAGGAACATGGTCAAAAATTAGATTAATATTTGAGGGCGATAGGCACCGGAGACTGCCTTGTGGAAAAAAGCACGGCTTTTGTTTTGTTACATTTATCTCCAGTGAATTAAGTTTGCCTGTATCCCAATTCCCTTACGGCCTGGTTCGGGTGTCCACCGAGATATGTGACACAGGCGTCATTTCCTTAAATTCTTCAAGGGACCACGCGTAGCGCCGAACGGGCAACGGTGCAACATGCTGTCGCGTCTCACTCCTAAAGACGAAGCTTGAGCGTCCTCCAAATTTTTTCTCTATCTCGCTCTCTAGTCACTACTGCGCATGCGCCACTAGTAGCACAGAGCGACAGGTATCCCGCCGCTGCGCAGCGCCGCGCCTTTCATCAAAATGGAACTTTCAATTTTCAGTTTTATCTTTCTTCTTTTTCTCGAGTTCTCTCTTTCCTCTTTTTCTCGCCCCTTTATCCTTTCGTTTAAGACGCGGTTCGGGTGTCCACCGAGAAATCTGAGACTGTTACGGTGCCATTTGCTTTCCTCAGAAACCAAACAAAACAAGTGGGCTGTCGGCTTGCATAGAGGTCATTGGCATCGACAACTTTGCAAAGGCTATTCATTTTCACGAAAATAAAGGCGCGCTAACTCCATTCTTCAGTGGAGATCTCAATCTCGCTTTCATGTACGCTGCGTTAGCGTCCAACTGCAAAAGCCTGCTTTGATTGCGTTCGGCACACTGGATAAGCAGGGCACCCTCCCTGCCACCCTGGGAGGTGGCATGCAGTTATTGGTTGGTCGCGAGAGATTGATCACCAAATGATCTATGCGGCCTAGCTATTGCTGCGGTGCCGCAAGTCAGTCACAACGCAATGAGCGCTAATGCATTCAGGCCACAATCTCTGTCTCAATAACCGCCACATGTATCAAAGTACGAATGAGGCGTACGCAGATCGAAGGAGCTAGTTATGCGCCCTTCCTTTTCTCAAAGCCATCGCCGTCTAGAACGTGGTCAACGCCAACGCCAATGAACACAGTAAACGCCGACACCTTTAGCCTTGTGCATCGTGGATTAGCTGAGCTAAACACAATTTTTTATTGTAGCTATTACACTGCTGATGTAGTGTTATGAGCAGGTGCCAAGAAAGAGTATAAAAATGTTTTGCAGGGAAGCAGATGAAATGCATAATTTTTGCAAACGCCTTTGTATCCCAGGCAGAGTATCAAAAGATGGTTGTACTTTTTATTAGTGTTGCCAATAGATGGCTCACTTCTAATATGTGCTCATGTCCTTTTCCAGAGGAAGAAAAACTGATCAAGTATGGCACCAAAAAGACTGGACTTTTGGGGCAGGAAAGTGGATCATCAGCGTTTAGGACTACACTCATATATTGGTGCCAATGATCACATGTTCCAGGAGCTGTACCGAGCGTTTCTGCCATCACAGAAACCTGATTTCTACCGTTGTAATCATGGAGGCATTTTCAACTTGTCTTTCGCCCGTGATGGGTATGTAACTTTTTCTTTTTTTATACTTGCAGCTTCTGCAAACATAGCTTGAAGAGGCTGCCTGTGTTTGTGTGCTAGTAGACACCTGTAATGATTAGAGCTGTTTAATTATTACATTTTTGAAACCATTGTTTAAAATCTACTCTTATCGCGTTGCATGTTTTCGAGATTTGCAAATGGTGGCACCAGAAAGTTTTTCACCGTTCTTGGTGGTGCCCCCCAGCTCTTCATTATTCATTTTGTAAGCAAGCCTAACCAGTTATTGAGCTACCACAATTATTCTTGCTGACCTAAAAATTTTGTAGGAAGATCCTGTCCAAATTTTGAACTAAGAAGTCTGATAAGCTTCACCACTGGTGTCGGTAATGAATATATTTTTGGTGGCTTAGTATATAGCATTATAACATGGGACATATTAGAGATGCTTTGTGGCATTAATGGTGTTAGTGTTCAATTACATCGTGAAATTATATGACAGTGGAGGCCACCAATTACAAGCCTGCACCAAGATAACGTACACCCACTTGCGTCCACCACATATGGTGGACACAGCGGAAAATTGTTGTAGAACGTTCAGTTGGGCAAGTTGGTACAGATTCATCTTTTGTAAAACAGTGCGAACCATGTCAGACAAGAAGCAAGAGAACACGGGACCGCGCTCGTCCCGTGTCCTTCTTGTTCTTGTCCGATGCTGTTCGCGCAGTTTTACAAAAGATGAAAATTATTGCAGAAGAAAAGGTTTAGATGTTTCTTAATTGAAAAGTACGGAAGTTGTCGAAACTTACCATCGATGCTCTTAAAGGTGATCTAAAGAGGAATCTGAACTCGTATATTTACTGCGGGAACTTGGTCTACATGTCCCGAGCTTTCTTAGAAAATTCCAAGTATTGCTCTGTACAGCCGATTTCTGAAGAATAAATCTCATTAAACGTAACGGCTCCCGCCTTTTTTGAACTCAACGCTGAAGGTAGGAGGACTCAACGAATGCGTGCAGTGCTTTTAAGCCGATATCATGGCGGCTTCGCTTTCACTTTTATTTTTTTTTTATGTTTCTGTGAAAAAAATAATTCCCTCGCTGACAGAATAGCCGGAAATTTGGCCAACGTAAATAAAAATACGCGTGGACTCTGATTTATGTATTGCTCCGTCGATGGCAGAACGGCAAGCTGCTACAAGACTGACTGAAAGGCACTCCAAGCGTTGGTTGGCTCGTCTTATCTTCAGCGTTGACATTAAAAAAAGGCGGGAGCTGGGACGGCTGATCCGATTTAAATGAGGGAAATCAGCCGCACAGGACCGTAATTTGAAGTTTCTATGAATGCTAGGAACGTGTAGATTGAGTTCCCGAGTTAAAATGACGAATTCAGATTCCTCTTGAGTGCACCTTTAAAGGAGTCAGTGGTCTCTTCGGTGTTTGATAGTGAGCCATCTTTGCACCCACAAACGCCCTGCTGATCAATGTGGGAAGTGTGACATCAGACAGCACATGAAAGATAATTACACAGCCACCATCTGTCTTTTTTGTGCCACTGTATGTTGCTCCATGTTATGATTTCTTTGGTACCTATCTTTTTATTGCTACTATGCCTGTTAGGCTGCATAAGAAAGCAACATTCAGTTTTCGACAGTTATCAGCTCTGAGGGCATTACTATTCTGAACACTGTTCACTGTTTGTCGATGTATAGTTAATGTTGCGGCAGCTTTTGTTTACCAGGTGCTGCAGCATTGCCAGGAGACAAATATTTTTCATGCCCGAGTGTCGTATTCAAGTTACTGTTTGTTTTGATTTGTGACCATGCGCACACATACAACGTCACCACAGTCTGGTGAACTCCTCAAAGTATTTCGGAGTGACTTTGTAGTTGTTGTGGAAGTAGTTTAAGAAAGTCTGTTGATGGGCACATACTGGAAACAAATGTTTTATTCGCACTTTTGCTTTCAATCAAACTCTCATCTTCATGCTAATCCATGTGCTCTAGAAGTGTCTCTTCTTCAGTGCTAGTTGTGATCAGCCATATAAATTCCATTTTGGGACAAAACCTCTGTCTGTACACATACTCATTTTTGTAGCGGCTCTACCTTATTGTTAAATAAACGAAAATTGAACAAGTAATTATATTAGACATTAACTACAAGTGTTCTGTGCTGGTATTGGCTATTTTGTTCTAGGAAACTAACCGCACCACTTTATATTTGACCCAGTGCTGTCCACTGCATTTCTGTTGTCTTCATATTTTTTCTGCCACTCTAAGAGATCTTCAAGCAGTTATCTCTTTTGTGGATTACATGTCTGGCCCAAGTCCTCTGCCTCCTCATAGTTTCAGCTAAAAGTGGTTAACTCGCGTCTTCTGGTCCCCTCAGCTGTTTTCCTGCCTTAGAGAGAGAAATAACACTTATAATTTCTTTTTCTATTGCTTGCTATGCTACCCTTAGTGTCATTTCAAGCTTTTGTTGTTCGCTTGTAAAGTTTTGGCGGCGCAGGTGTGTTTCCAGCCAGTATCTTGAAATTTACATGAAGAGCAGCAGCCGTGCACTTGTTCAAACTGTCGCCATAGCTGTTGCTGCTTGTTTCTCCAGTTAACATATGGGTTCTGTTGGTCGGGGATGTTTCTGCCATTCGTGCATTGCACTCGGCACGACTGTACTGTCGAAGCTGACAGCTGACTATGAGCATTTGGAATTGTTATTGAGTATAACCAGTGTTGCACTTCGACCTCAATATTTATTTAATTCATTCATTATTGATTATACTAATCAGTTAATTAAGTCAACAGTCTTTACACAAACTGGCTTTATTATTCACTCAACTAAGTCAGTCGTCTGTACACATAGTCATTTTTGTAGCGACTCTACGTTATTAATAAATAAACGAAAATTGAACAAGTAACTATATTAGGTATTATTAAGTGTTCCTATCTCTGACCTTTGTTTTCTGACATGACACAAGGTTCTCGGCCCGTAGCCTTTTCTTACTTTGATGGCTTGTCAACTCAGATTTCCTTGTACATGGACTTATTTACGGGTCTTTGTAATGTAGCACTTTCACTGCTAGCACGAAGATCATAATTGTAAAACAACTTGCATCATTGTTTAGCAGGCGGCTGATGTCGCTTTACAATAATAAAACATCACCAATTGCATTTTCACATCAAATTATTATATTTTGGTCATCACCTATGTAATTATCTCTGTATTTGAAATATATATTAGTTATTATTATATTTTTTATATGCTGTGGCCAATGTTAGTCTGTGTGTTTCTGTCTGTGTTTCTTGTGAATCAATTCCAAACCTTGAGCTAAAAGCTCAAAACGAACTGCTAGTTCTACCTCTTCTTTGGTTCTGCCTGTGTGGTGTGGTCTTTATCAGGTTCTTAGCTTTTTCGGGCGAGCTTACCAGTGTCCCGCCTAGCTGTAATACTTTCTCCTTCAACTGCATACTTTACGATACATGGCAATTTAGGTCAAATCAATCGCTGCCTCGACATTGTTCTCATTTTCCTTGCTTAAATTGGAGAGCCTGAACTGCAACATTGTTTTTCTTTCTGCTGTCAGTTTTTTTACCTTTTTGCTGCCTAAGTGCTTATTTTTTTCAAATCTAGGTAAATCGTATACTTATTGATTCTCCTGTCATTATATTTCACGTTTCCCTTGGTATCTTGGTATGCAGTGGCACAGTTCGCGCACAATATGCAGTCCACGTTTTGCACACGAAGGTGTTCTTTATTCATACATTATTTTTCTGTAAATTTTGCCGGTAATCCGCTACTGTTATTCCTGGAGGCTGTGCCTTAGTTTTCTAATATGGGTTCTTCTTACTGCTTGATGCTTCCCTCCTTTTGCATTGAAGCCACCTTACAGTATAGATCCGCATTCTGTGTTTTTACTCTTTAATGCGAGGAATGTGACAGCCAAAGACTCGATGGTGAAGCCTCTGTGCGAGGCCGCCATTCCAGCAGTTCTAGCGGGGCAGAACTGAACAAGCACACATGCTGCCGTTTTGCTGGAGGAGTGTGAGGAGAAGGCGCAGAAGTTACAGCAAATCGGATTGGTTTATTGGATAACACCATAAACGTTGTACACCAGCTCAGCGCCTCGTGTCTCGCGCTGCACACAGTTGTGTTCGAGCTTGTGTTTGTGATGGGCCCCGCTGGGGCGCGTCAGCAGCTTGCAGACATTGGTAAGTGGCGACGCCACGGGTTCCCGAGCATCCGCAGGGACATCCCTTCAAGGGGGTGATGGTGAACAGTGCTTCACCACGGAGCCGAGTGCCCGCGCCTAGCCGTGTGTGGCCTTTTCCTATCCTCCCCTCCGGCTTTCACTTTCCTATCTCCATTTATACAACTCTCCTATCTCCTACTCACTTCTTCGTTGTTCCTTTTTGATGGCGACGAGGGTTAACCTTGTGTGACCAACTACTCTGAGTTGCGTCATAAGTGGTTATAGTTGCGGTGCAGGTTGGCGTGGTCAGGAATTGCTTGCAAGTTCCTTTCGCGTCCTGCTGTTGTACTCCGTGGTGGGTGGCTGGCACCATGACCAAAAATCTAAATTTTTTTACGGCTCCCCTTCATTCCAAACCCAAACGCTCTCTTAGAAGATGGCGGATCGAAGCAACAGCCTTTTTCTCCATAAAGAAAGAAACCTTCCCAAAGATTGATGTCATACATAGTGCAGTAGAAAGAAAGCAGGCAAGAATCCCATCCTCTTTTCTGGTACCAAAGAGCCTAACACATGCCTTGGCACCCGGAGATAAGGTATCAAAAATGTCCAGTGGCGAATTATTATTATAAATCTGTGACCATATCCAAAACTCCAAAACCTCAGACATTCTATATTTTGGAGACATCCCAGTCTCCATAACAGCACACAGATCCCTCAACACTGTCCGTGGTGTCATCTCGGAATACTATTTCATACATATGACCGAAAATGAAATGCTTGAAGGTCTCAGTGACCAAATGGTCACAGATATGTAACTAATTAAAATCCGTAAGCAAAACAAAGAAATAGACACTAAACACCTGGTTCTCACATTCAGCACACACACATTACGCGAAACCATCGAAGTCAGGTACCTTAAGGTAAATGTCGGTCACTACATTCCGAACCCACACAGATGCTTGAATTGTGTGAAATGTGCTTCCAAGGACCATCATTCTGAAGATTGTGATACAGAACTACGCTGTGCAAACTGCGAAGGAGACCACGCTGCGTACTCTAGGGCGTGTCCGTCCTGAATACAAGAAAAAGAGGCAATAACCATAAAGACCAAAGAGAACACTTCATTCAAAGAAGCGAGGAAGCGTTTCGCACTTACCAACACATTCTCTTTCACAGCAAAGCCTAATTTCGCAGATGTGGTGCGCAAGGGCGTCGCTCCACACAGCACTCCGGCACCTGCCGAGGCCACTTCCACCGAGCCTATGGCATGGCCTTCCATGCCCCAAACAGGGTCAGCGAAAGCTGCCTTGCCATTGCCGAAGCAGGCAGTTTCAGTCCATGGGTCGGCATTCCGCAGGACTTACCCCTTTCAGGGGAGGCCTGAATCTTTCACAGCCGCGGCAACGCGGTCCTCGAGCACCTCTCGCAAGGCGATGGATAAAACTTCCAGTCCGCCTGCTTCGCAGCGGCGTAACAGCCCTCTTGAACGAAAAAAAGAGCGTTCTTAGCCCAAAAAATAAACATGGCTCTTTAGCTCAGTGGAACTCTAGAGGACTGTTGAGGAATTACAGTGAGATAACATCTATATTAAGGTCAGAGTTGCTCATAGCTTTATGTCTGCAAGAAAACATTCTTGGTCCACAACATATGATTATCCTGAAACATAATAAAATTTTTAGACGCGATCGCGAGCAGACAAATAGCTTTTGGGAGGTTTCACGATTGTCATTCAAAGCAGCGTCCCTACTCGAGAAATCAACATCAAATCAAAACTTGAAGCCGTTCCGGTCAGCATCGTCAGCTATAAAACAATTACTATCTGCTTTGTATATATTCGTTCACATTTTACATTAACAGTCCATGATCTGCATGAACTCATTGATGACCTTCCAGAACCACTCACTCCTTTTTGGCGGAAGCGAGCGCTGTGGCCCAAAGAGCCAAATAAACGAAGGTTTTATCCTCACAAATACTGTATGTCTGTTAAATAAAAAAAGGCCACATACTGCTTCTCTACCTCTAGGAAAATGACCTGTTTAAATTTGTCATTTACTTCGCCTTCTGTTTTTAACGATTTTATATATGATTTCATTGGCAACCGATATGGTAGTTATCACTTCCCTGTACTAATCAGTTTAACATCTCCACCGGAAATGATTCCCACAAAACCGCGACGCTGGAAGCTGCATCTAGCAGACTAGGAACTTCGTAGAGCAAGAGCCTCTTTACAAAATATTGAATTAGAGTGCCTGAGCATCGTTCAAATAAATGAAAAGTTCACCATTTGTATCGTAACTGCTGCAGAATTAGCTATTCCGCAGTGTTCTGGAGTAGTGCGACCAAATCACAAAAGGTGGTGGACAATAGAGTAATAGGAAATAAAAAAACAACAAAATAAAGCTCGAGGTAAATTTCTCAACAATCCGACACATGAAAATCTCGTAAATTTTAAAAAGGCAAGAGCTAAAGCTCGGTATGTCCATCTCATTGCCGAGAAAGCTTCACGGCAGAGTTATGTTTCATCTATAAACAGTGAAATCACACTTAAAAACGTGAGACTATGTTCCAAAATTAAACGGCAACTTATCATTGTTCACAATTCCTCCGCTGACATCAATTGGCAGAGAAAAAAGCATAAGCGAGTAGGCAGACATATTGGGTGAACATTTCTCTGCAGTTTCTATTTCATCGCAATATGCGCAGTCATTCATAAAACACAAAAATATAACCGAAAAACAAAGACCACCAATAATTGGGGGTAGAAAAGAACAATACAACAACTTATTCACTCTTAATCACTCTTAATCAACTTAATTACACTATGAAATAGTATGAAATGCTTGTCCATCTTCCTGAGCCTGCCGTAGAAGCACTTTTAAGATTCTTAAACATACTTTCGATATCAAGGAAAATACCAGAAGCCTATAAAAAGTTATTATTGTACCATTCCTTAACCCTAATAAACTCCCAACCTCTCCTTGCAATCAAAGACCCATAGCCGTTGCGAGTTGCCTCGCCAGATCCTTTGCAAGTGTCCTGAACAACTTTTCTCCTTCAATCCTGCGAACTTCTTTATATACATATATGTGTTTTAAAAGGAATGCTCCTTAAGAGATCACCTAGTCTGTCTAGAAAATACTGTCAGAGAAGCTGTTATCCACAAAAAAACACACTCTCTTGCCGTCTTTTTTTATTTAGAAAAGCATATGATACAACCGGGAGGCTCGGGATTCTTCAGCAATTAACTGAGCTCGGCATCCGTGGCAGAATGCTGAATTCCATTAATGACTTCTTTGTCTAACGATTCATTCAATATCGCCTAGACTCAACTCTTTCAAGTAATTTTATTGACGAAAATGGAGTACTTCAAGGGTGTATTTTTAGCACGACTCTCTTTATGGTAAAAATCAATTCTGTTAGCAAAGTAATACTGAGGTCTGTTATGTATTCACTTTATGTAGTCGGCCTCCACATAGCTTGCACACCTTCTAACTTATCGAGATGCGAAAGACAAGCAAAATTCACAATAAACAAACAAACTGTCCTATTCGGCAGGCAGAAATGGCTTCCGGTTTTCTGCGCAGAAAACAGTAGCCATTATTTGCTCACTTAAAGAGGATTACAGGCTGATCCGGCCTATATCTGCACGGAACCGAGTTGCCTGTAAAATGAACACAAATTTTTAGGTATAACATTTCACAAAAAACTCACTCTCCGGCTTCATACTAATGAGTTAAAAAAGAAAACTTCCCGATCACTAAACATACGCAATGTTCTTTCGCATAAACCCTGGGGTTCTGACAGGGCAAGCCTCCTAAAAATTTACTGCTTTGTTTTCCAATCCTGCTTAGAATGGTAGTATAGTACACCGCTCAGCAAGGCCATCGTACTTGAAACGACTCGACCCAGTGCATTATTTGTTTACGTCTCTCAACTGGTGGTTACAGGACGTCACTTATAAACAAACTTTATGTTGAAACCAACGAACCGTCACTTACAGACAGAAGCACTATGCTCACATGCTCATACACATTAAAAATCTGTTCGATGCCCAAACACTTATGTTACCCCATAGTCACAACTTGCCCATCCAAAAATCTAAGAACAAACCGCTAGCTATTAGGTCAGTCCCCCTGCGTTTTGAAGCGATGCGCCAAAACCTCGAAGTCGAGGTCCACTGCCTTCATGGTACAATTTTTCTGCAATCTGTGACCTTACTCTCATCTCCACAGCAACATATAATACAAGAATTTCTTGCTTTTGAAGAAAAATACAGTAGTTTTACAGGATTTTATACTTAGTAAGCGCACTGGTGCGAGGGAATTCGGAGGAAATTGTACGACTACCACAGTGTTCCTCTATTTTCACCGCTGAGTGCTACGTAGTTTGTGCGGCCATAGAAAAAATACTAAGAGAGAACCACCACAAAATGCTTTTATTTACTAAAACTTCTTAGGTGCACTTACAGCTCTCCATTCTAATACTGCAAGCACCCCACTGTTTGGTTACATCACACACAACATAGCAACTGCCACATCACTGCGCTGGGCCTCTAGTCATGTAGGAATAAAAGGCAATGATAGAGCAGATTTGTGTGATGCTAATGCTCGTGACAAGAAAATGAACTGGAAATATACCGTTTAATGATTGCACGAAATTAGTAAAAAGTAAACTAATGTAAAAATGGCAGTCGGCTTGGAACAGTGAAGAAATTAATAGACTAATTTGGCAAAACCAATTTTTGATGAAATTAATTCATGTGTGCACCAGGAACGTATCTAGGAAGTGATCTTATGCCGTCTCCGAATAGGCCACACGCACCTTAGGCAAAACTTCTTTATAACAAAACAAGACAAGCCTCTTTTCCTAGAACGCCGAGATGAACTCACGGTTAGCTACATTTTATTATCTTGCGTGAAACTGGAAAAACTGCGAAAAGGTAATTTACTCAGTTTTATAAAGAATGCATTCCATTTCACCCAGCACTGCTCTTGGATGATAATCCCATTGTTAACATACCTTCCATTTTTAGCTTTTATTAAGAAGCAGGCATATTTTAAAAACTGTAATTTGTGAACCACTAGCTCGCTTTATTTCATGATACCTCTAAGCCAATTTCTCATTCTTGTAAAGAAGCTAAGGTCCTTAATTGATTGGTTGGGAGCCTCAGGATCTTTTCTCAGGCAAGGATAGCTGCTGAGGCTACCTGATCTTTTTTAAGGCTTTTGAAATTAGACATTTTCAAATTTCTTCTCCTCGGTTATTACTAGACAGTACAATCTTTTAGGCCATCTACATCATTGATAATATTTCAATTTCACATTTGTAAACATTCTACAGGAAACTTGTTCCATACCTTGAGCTTGCCGCATGATGGCCTTAGCTGCCTATGTGCCATAAAACAAAATACGACCCGTTTGTAATTAATGCTCCCGGGCACTTGACAAGCACAGTTGTTGATAGAGGCTGGCGTGCTCAGTGCGTCAAATTGCGGCAGCTAAGGCGACAGTGGCAGCGGGATCGAAGAGCAAGATAACAGGACTCTGCAGTGCGAGTGGCCAAAGTGGAAGTGAAGTGGCGGAAATGCAAAAATCTGTCAACGTGAGCAGCCAAATGGAAGCAATGCGTAGAAGGTATGGAGCAGAAGCGAGCACTTCACATCACGCTGGTGAAAATTTGTTGCAGCACATTGTGTAATCAGCACCCCCATAGAACATTTAGACCCCATCATGACTGGGCGTTGGTGTATTGGCATATATGACAATGTTTGTACCTTTTTCAATTTGATTGTAATGACTTCCATCCTCTCATCAATGCGGAAAATTTGCCAATGTTCCTTGCAGTAGTAGATTATGAGGGATGCTGATCTCACGAGGTCACAAAAAATCTTCGTATTGTCCGAAATTTGTTTAATTCAAAATGATAAAAATCCTTATACAAAAGCATGAGAGGTGCGAGCACGCAGGGTTGTTTATAGCTGACAAGATTTAGTCACCGCCGTGTGCCCTTGCACACTGCTCGCGGTGTGTACCGTGCGACAGGTGATCGCGCGTTGGCGATGTGTGGGTGGCGCTTAGTGCTTGACGGCGCGGTTGCGGCTCGCACGTTCGTATCATCCGCAGGGGTTTGGGAGGTTGTACGGGGCACGCGAGATCCTACGCATTATACAGCGATTTGATCCGTCCATTGAATTTTACCAGCTCATATCATCCTAAAATATATATCAACTGTGATCGTTCCATTGACATTTTACTGTTTTTCTGCATATTTTGATAGATCAGGCCGAAGTACCAGAATGTGTGTTCAATCCTTACCATTGTACGCCACCTAGCCCTGAAAAAACTAGACATAAACCACTCAAAGAAACAATTTTCAACCGCGAAGGTTATTTGACCTGTCACTGACCAGTGCTAATTTTGTTTGTATCTTTCTGCTTGCTGATTTGCTCTTTATTTTGATCAGTAAATCCACTAACTTGCTTAGCAGTTTTTCATTTTAATCCTTTTGCTTTTAACTGATGCTTCCACTGTTTGCTGCATGGTCATATGTCACTGTATATGATAATGTCTCAAGGCTAAAATCCTCAGGTGGGCGAAATTTCCGGAGCCCTTCAACACGGCCGTGATCACAGCATGAGTCGCTTTGGGATGTTAAACCCCATAAATCACAAAACAATCACCAGTGCCACAGAGCTGTACTGCTAGATTCCACACGTCACACATATTACATCATCATTATTATTAGTGGTCTTTATTATTAAAATAACAAAGGAAGGAAAAGGCGTCGCTAGCGGCGGCATCTGCCATTGAAACCTGAAGCACCTGATCTGCGGCTAACCTGATAGAAAGGACAGGGAGAGGAACAAAATTTGGAAGCGAGAGTAGGGACGATCATCCTTCCCTTCTCCAAAATTCATTGCTTATTTCAAAACAGGCCGCGGTTGTTAGCCTTTTTTCACTGATTTGTGCTCTGACTTCACAGTATGTGTTCTTGTGGATGTGTTAGTGATTTTCTTTCTGATTATCTTGGTCACTCTTCCATAACTGCTAGCCAAATCTGTCGCACCCTGTCCATGAATTCTGGTCAATGCTTTGCAACTCCTCATTCACAGCCATGCATCCTTATTAAGCCATTTAGAGCAGTTGTGAGTGGTTCACTGCCCATCTGTCATCGTACTGTCATACATCGGGATGGCATAGAGGATTTGGTTTCTTTTCTGCACTCTCTATCTTGATATTTTTTTAATTCACAACTTTGTAAGGCTATTGCTATTACGCTGCAATGCCCACGAACCAACGTGCGAGGGCGCTAAAGCCGTTTTTCTATGTTGCCGAATGTGTCAATACATATCTCTTGCAGCTATACTTGCTTTCATTTTTTTTCGTCTTTCTTCCGACTTCCTTTTCTTTCAGCACCCTGTTTTGTTTGTCTTTGTGCAGAGGAATCTCATTTTGCGTTCTTTGCCCCCTTGTGCTTCGTTTACTTCTTGCCTTCCTGCTCACTGGCTATCTCTTTCAGCTATTCTTGCTTTCGTTTTGTTTTTTCGTCTTTCCTCCTACTTCCTTTGTTTTCTGCCCGCAGTTTTGCTTTCTTTATGCAGAGAAATCGCATTTTGTTTTCTTTGAAACTTGTCCTTCGTTTAGTCCTTACATTCCTGCTATCTGCCTATCTCTTTCAGCTATTATAGCTTTCGTTTTTTTTCCGTCTTCCTTCCTACTTCCTTTACTTTCAGGAACCAGTTTTGTATGTATTTATGCAGAGTAATCGCGTTTTGTTTTCTTTGCCCCCTGTTCATCGCTTACTCCTTGCATTTCTGCTCACTGTCTATCTCTTTCAGCTATTCTTGCTTTGGGTTCTTTTTTTCGACTATCTTCCTACTTCCTTTTGTATTTATTCATGCAGTTTTATTTGTTTTTATGCAGAGTAATCTCATTTCGTTTTCTTTGCCGCTTGCCCTTCGTTTATTCCTTACCTTCCTGCTCACTGCTTATCTCTTTCAGCTATTCTTGCCTTTGTTGCTTTTTACGTTTTTCTTCCTATTTCCGTTGCTCTAACAGCCAGTTTTGTTTATTATTATGCAGAGTAATCTCATTTTGTTTTCTTTTCTTCTTTGTCCTTCGTTTACTCCTTGCCTTCCTGCTGACTGCCTATCGCATTCAGCTATTCTTGCTTTCGTTGCTTTTTCGTCTTTCTTCATACTTCCTCTGCTTTCTGCACTCACTTTTTGTTTGTCTTTGTGCTGAGTAGTTTCGTTTCATTTAATTTGCTCCTTGTTCTTCGTTTACTCCTTGCCTTCCTGCTCGCTGCCGATCTCTTATAGCTATACCTGATTTCGTTTCTATTTTTCGTCTTTCTTCCTACCTCTCTTGCTTTCAGCACCCAGTTTTTTTTTTGTCTTTATGTAGAGTAATCTCATTTTGTTTTCTTTCCCCCTTGTCCTTCGTTACCCTTTGCCTTCCTGCTCAATGCTTCTCTTTGATGTTATTCTTGCTTTTGTTTCAGTTTTTCAACTTTCTTCCCTCTTCCTTTGCTTCCTGCACCCAGTTTTTGTATTTATGCAGAGTAACTTTAGTTTGTGTTTTTTTCCCGATTGTCCTTCGTTTATTCCTTGCCTTTTTTCCCACTGCCTATTTCTTTCAGCTATTCTTGCTTTCGTTTCTTTTTTCGTCTTTCTGCCTATTTCCTTGGATTTCTGCACTCAGTTTTGTTTTTCTTTATACACAGTAATCTCATCTTGTTTTCATCGCCCCCTTGTCCTTCATTTACTCTGTGCGTTTCTGCTCACGGCCTATTTCTTTCAGCTATTTTTGCTTTCGTTTCATTTTTAGTCTTTCTTCCTATCTTTGCTTTCTGCACCCAGTTTTGTTTGTCTTTATTCAGAGTAATCTCATTTTGTTTTCTTTGCCCCCGTGTCCTTCGTTTACTTGTCTTTGTGTTCACTGCCTATCCCTTTCAGCTATTCTTGCTTTCGTTTCTTTTTTCGTCTTTCTTCCTACCTCCTTTGCTTTCTGCACCCAGTATCGTTTCTCCTTACGCAGAGTAATGCCATTTTGTGTTCTTTGCCCCCTTGTCCTTCCTTTTCTCCTAGCCTTCCTGCTCCCTGCCTATCTCTTTCAGCGATTCTAGCTTTCGTTTCTCTTTTTCGTCTTTCTTCCTGCTTTCTTTGCTTTCTGCACACAGATTTGTTTGTCTTTATACAGAGTAATCTCATTTTGTTTTCTTTCCCCCTTGTCCTTCGTTTGCTCCTTGCCTTTCCTGCCTATCTCTTTCAGCTATGCTTGCTTTCGTTTCTTTTTTCGTCCTTGTTCCTACTTCTTTTGCTTTCAGCACCCTGTTTTGTTTGTCTTCATGCACAGTCATTTCATTTTGTTTTCTTTGCCCCCTTTTCCTTCGTTTACTTCTTGCCTGTTTGCCCACTGCCTATTTCTTTTGAGCTACTCTTGCTTTCGGTTCTTTTTTTCGTTTTTCTTCCTATTTCCTTGGCTTTGTGCACTCAGTTTTGTTTGTCTTTATGCAGAGTAATCTAATTTTGTTTTCTTTGGTCCTTGTATTTCGTTTACTCTTTGCCTTACTGCTCACTGCCTATCTCTTTCTGCTATTATTGCTTTCATTTGTTTTCCTCGTCTTTTTTCCTACTTTCCTTGCTTGCTGCACTCAGTTTTGTTTGTCTTTAAGCAGAGTAATCTGATTTGGTTTTCTTCGCCCAATTGCCCTTCATTTACTCTTTGCGTTTCTGTTCACGGCCTATTTCTTTCAGCTATGTTTGCTTTCGTTTCATTTTTAGTATTTCTTCCTATTTTCTTTGCTTTCTTCACCCAGTTTTGTTTGTCTTTATTCAGAGTAATCTCATTTTGTTTTCTTTGCCCCCGTGTCCTTCGTTTACTTCTTGTCTTCGTGCTCACTGCCTATCCCTTACAGCTATTCTTGCTTTCGTTTCTTTTTTTTCGTCTTTCTTCCTACCTCTTTTGCTTTCTGCACCCAGTATCGTTTCTCCTTATGCAGAGTGATGGCATTTTGTGTTCTTTGCCCCCTTGTCCTTCCTTTTCTCCTTGCCTTCCTGCTCACTGTCTATCTCTTTCAGCGATTCTATCTTTCTTTTTTCGTCTTTCTTTCTATTTTTTTTTTGCTTGCTGCACCCAGATTTGTTTGCCTTTATGCAGAATAATCTCATTTTGTTTTCTTTGCCCACTTGTCCTTCGTTTACGCCTTGCCTTTTCTGCTCACTGCCTATCTCTTTCAGCTATGCTTGCTTTCGTTTCTTTTTTCGTCCTTGTTCCTACTTCTTTTGCTTTCAGCACCAAGTTTTGTTTGTCTTCATGCAGTCATCTCATTTTGTTTTCTTTGCCCCCTTTTCCTTCGTTTACTTCTTGCCTGTTTGCCCACTGTCTATTTCTTTTGAGCTATTCTTGCTTTCGTTTCTTTTTTTTTCGTTTTTCTTCCTATTTCCTTGGCTTTGTGCATTCAGTTTTGTTTGTCTTTATGCAGAGTAATTTATTTTGTTTTCTTTGCTCCTTGTACTTAGTTTACTCTTTGCCTTCCTGCTCACTGACTATCTCTTTCAGCTATTTTCGCTATCATTTCTTTTCCTCGTCTTTTTTCCTACTTCCTTTGCTTGCTGCACACAGTTTTGATTGTCTTTAAGCAGAGTAATATCATTCTGTTTTCTTCGCCCCATTTTCCTTCACTGCCTATTTCTTTCAGCTATTCTTGCTTTAGTTTCTTTCTTCGTCTTTCTCCCTACTTCCTTTGCTTTCTGCACACAGTATTGTTTGTCTTTATGCAAAGCATTCTCATTTTGTTTTCTTTTCTCTCTTGTCTATCGTTTACTCCTTGCCTTTCTGCTCACTGCCTATCTCTTTTAATTACTTTTTAATTACTTTTTAATTTTAATTACTTTGCCCCCTTTTCCTTTCGTTATTCCTTGCCTTCCTGCTCACTCTGTATCTTTCAGCTTATTTATTTTTCGTTTGTTTTTTTCGTCTTTCTTCCTACTTCCTTTGCTTGCTGCACTCAAATTTGTTTGTCTTTATGCAAAGTAATGCCGTTTTGTTTTCTTTGCCCCGTTGTCCTTCGTTTACTCCTTGTATTTCTGCTCACTGCCTATTTGTTTCAGCTATTCTTGCTTTCGTTTCTTTTTTTCGTCTTTCTTCCTACTTCCTTTGCTTTTTGCACTCAATTTTTTGTCTTTACGCAAAGTAATCTGATATTAATTTTTTCGTCCCCTTGTCCTTTCGTTATTCCTTGCCTTCCTGCTCACGGTCTATATCTTTCAGCTAGTATTGCTTTCGTTTCTTTTTTTGCGTCTTTCTTCCTACTTCGCTTGTTTTCTGCACTCAGTTGTTCTTGTCTATATGCAGAGTATTCTCCTTTTGTTTTCTTTGGCCCCTTGCCCTTCGTTTACTCCTTGAGTTTCTGCTCACTCCCTATTTATGTCAGCTATTCTTGCTTTCGCTTCTTTTCTTCGTCTTTCTTCCCACTTCTTTTGCTTTCTGCTCCAAGTTTTGTTTCTCTTTATGCAGAGTAATCTAATTTTGTTTTCTTTTCTCTATTGTCCTTCCTTTACTCCTTGCCTTCCTGCTCACTGCCTATCTCCTTCAGTTATTCTTGCTTTCATTTCTTTTTTTCGTCTTTCTTCATACTTCCTTTGCATTCTGCACCCAGTTTCCTTTGTCTTTATGCAGAGTAATCTCATTTTGTTTTCTTTTCTCTCTTGTACATCGTTTACTCCTTGCCTTTTTGTTCACTGCCTATCTCTTTCAGCTATGCTTGCTTTGGTTTCATTTTTCGTCTTTGTTCCTACTTCTTTTGCTTTCAGCACCCAGTTTTGTTTGTCTTCATGCACAGACATCTCATTTTGTTTTGTTTGCTCCTTTGTCCTTCATTTAATTCTTGCCTTCTTGCTCCCTGCCTACTATCTTTCAGTTGTTCTTCCTTTCGATTCTTTTTTTCGTCTTTCTACTTCCTTTGTTTCTGCACTCAGTTTTTCTCTTTATGCAAAGTAATCTGATATTATTTTTCTTTGCCCCCTTGTCCTTTCGTTATTCCTTGCCTTCCTGCTCACTGCCTATATCTTTCAGCCAGTATTGCTTTCGTTTCTTTTTTTGAGTCTTCCTACTTCGCTTGTTTTCTGCACTCAGTTGTGCTTGTCTTTATGCAGAGTAATCTCCTTTGTTTTCTTTGTCCCCTTGTCCTTCGTTTACTCCTTGCGTTTCTGCTCACTGCCTATTTCATTCAGCTATTCTTGCTTTCGTTTCATTTTTTTGTCTTTCTTCCTATTTTCTTTGCTTTCTACACTCAGTTTTTGTCTTTATGCAAAGTATTCTGATTTTAATTTCTTTCCCCCTAGTCCTTTCGTTATTCCTTGCCTTTCTGCTCACTGGCTATCTCTTTCAGTTAGTATTGCTTTCGTTTCTTTTTTTGCGTTTTTCTTCCTACTTGCTTGCTTTCTGCACCCAGTTTTGCTTGTGTTTATGCACAGCAATCTCATTTTGTTTTCTTTGGCTCCTTGTCCTTCGTTTACTCCTTGCCTTCCTTCTCCAGCCCTATTTTTTCACATGGTTTCTGTTTGATTTATTATTTTGACAACGTAATCATTCTTTTTGTTTTCTTTAAAGGTTTGTAGCACCGTATGGTACCATTTTTTTATATTATACCCGTGGCTTGGTTTTCATTTTTTCTGGCAACAGTCAACGTCTTGTGTGTCAATCGGCCGTAGGTTTTTCATTTCACTAGTGGTTTACTGTGCCACGTTTTCTTTTTTAAATGAAGTTTGATTTTAAATTACCTTTTCTGTGTTTTTTCAGCACTGTTCATTGATTTTTATTAGTTTAGGCCCATCTTAGTGTTGTTGTGTCAGGCATTTCTTCTCTTTTTTTTCTCTCATGGGTTTGTTGCTTTTCAGGCTCTAAAATGAAGCTAAGAATGCAGATGTATGACTGTTGCGTACACACATTCATATACTGATTTTAGAGATGTAGACGAGTGCGGGGAAATATTTCAGAATATTCAAGCAGTCTGAAAAAGAGAACCCGTATGGTAACTCTGTTGGGTTTACAGCCGGTTCTCTAAACCTCTCTGCTTGGTTAAGGTGTCTGAACTTTTGAAGCCTGAACATGTAGTTTGTGATTTTACCTGAACTGCAATATTGCCTGCATTTACACAAAATTTGGATAAAAAAATATACTTCACTATTTGCCTTAATTGACGTATTATTGCTTTAGTAGTGCCATCCTCCTGCTTTTCTGTATGGGCCCTCTTAGTTTTGCTAGTCAACTAGGTGACCACTAAAAACCTCTCGTCGAGTCCTACTGTGTTGACAAGTTTAACGAAGCGTGCCACATTAAAAGGAAAAAAATGTCCTTGTGGCATCTCACCCAATTTACTTGACCTTGTGCATTAGGTTTTTGCACATGCCTTCTTATTATATCTGTTTTGTCGCTGCTCACCTGAACGTTGCTAGAATACCTGTTTGTATGTTTCCTTTTGTGCATTTTTATGCAGTATGAGCCTCTGTACTGGCTGGGCACCGAAAGTTCCGCATTTGTCACAGTGCTTTGTTTCTGTTTTCAGTTCAATATTGGTTGCAGCTACGAAAGGCAGAAGCATCCTAATATTTGACCCGCTCAACCACAAGCTCATTAGCGAAGTCGGGCATGCACACAGTGACTGTGTCAACTATGCCAGGTATGTGCCACTCAGGGACGCGGGGTCTGAGGAACCCCCCAGCAGTGTTCTTGTTAGACATCGGCCCTGACCCCCCCCCCACCCCCCCCCTGGGCAACTGCCTCGGGCCCTTACCGGGAAAATATTTCTGGCTATGTGCCTGGTGTCAATTATACATTTGAACCCAGTTATATAACATAATCTCACTGGAATGAAATTTTCAGTATGTTAAGTTTTTATTCGCTCGGCGGATGTTTATAATAGCAATTTCATTTTGCGTCTACGCAGTAAAGCATCTTCACTGCTCCGTGCAACAATAATGCGGCACTCCGAAATAGTAGTTTGCAAGTTTTCTTGAGACGTGGGCTTAATAAATAACTGAAATGACCCGAAAAATGTTTATATTCTGATAAATTGCACACATATGGGTCGCATGCGATGTCATGGGTGCTATGGCCGTGTCTGTAGCATAGCTTCAACTGTGCAAGCAGAAGTAGGTGGCGATAAACTGATTAGAAAAACGCTCAGGCTTTCGCCGCCCTTCGGATCTAAAACAGAGCAGTCACTTTGGCATCGATGCAACGTATGTACACACTTGATTCCAGTTATGACACAATCCCAAGGTGGCCGCGGCAGTCGAATTTCGATGGAAGCAAAAATCTAGGGGCCCCAATACTGTGCGATGTCAGTGCACGTTTTTAAACCCCAGGTGGTCGAGGTTTCCGGATCCTTTCACTATGGCGTCTCCCATAGTCTGAGTCGCTTCGGGAGGTTAAACTCCCATAAACGAAACCAAACGAAGCAATCTCATGAGGATCAAATTCTCAAGATAAAACGGTTTTATTAGGTGACCTTTATAGGGCTCATTTCATTTGATCTTTTTGATTAGTATAGAGCCTTTACCATGCCATGCAGCCGTAATGCTTAAGATAACGGAAAGTTGGGCTTGTTTTTATCTCATATACTATTCATCACCATCAGCAGCAGTGGCATCAGCAGAAGCCTGACTAAACTGGCAGCAGGGAAAAGGCGTCTCTCATATCTCACCAATAAACCCCATCCTGTGCCAGCTGCGGCAACCATATCACCACAAACTTCTTAATGTCATCCGCCCACCTACCTTTCTTCCGCCTCCTGCTACGCTTCTCTTCTCTTGGAATCCAGTCTTACTCTTAAGGACCATCTTTTATTTTGCCTTCGCATTAGATTCTGTTCCCAAACCCATTTCTTCCTCTTGATTTTGTCTAGCATGCAATTAACTTGTATTTGATTCCTGACCCACTCTGCCCTCTTCCAGTCTCTTAACGTTACACCTGTCATTTTTCTTTCCTTAGCTCATTGCACTCATAACTTAAGTTGCACCCTTTTCTTTAGCCTCCACATTTCTGCCCATTAGGTGAGTACCGACAAGATACAGCGGCTCTTTACTTTTCTCTCGAGGGATATTGGTAAACTGCCTTTGAAGATCTGAGAGAACATGCCGTCATCCTTGTCTTGCGCTACTTGCAGAGGCAATAATGCCGCTTTCCGATATAGTAGTCCGCAAGTTCTCTATGCCTGAGCATATTAAAAACCTAAAAATTCTTGAAATTTGCCTAACTCGTCATATATGCATACTTAATCCGAGAAATAAGCCAGTACCTTAGAGCAATATGTATTTTAAAGAGGTGCTGGTAGCGATAATGACTGAGCTGCTATGTGTGGCTGAAAAAATAACTTTGACAACAGAAGGCAATCAAAGATGATATAATTTGATAGACTAGATAGGCGATTGCCGGCATAGTTGTGCAAGTACCGACTGCTGCAAGAGTAGTGTTCTGCATGCGACACATCGAGACAGCTATGTTGATCGTTTGCTTTAGATTGAAACTGATCACTATGGTCTCTCCTACCTGCGATCAATGCCTCGCCATACTGCCTCACACTGCCTGTACTCACAGGTGTTTTGGCGAGCATGCTTTTGCAATAGGTGGTGTTCCTGTCAGTGGCATGTATGTTGCCTTTTAGCAATATTAAAAAGTGCTGCCTGTGTGACTTTCCTTTTGCGAGTTTCAAATGTAGTCGAGAGGCGAATATCTCAAAGTGAAAAATTTCTCAGGTTTATTGACTCCAGGACATTTGCCACATGCTCGGATGACAAGACAGTGGCATTGTGGGATGTGCGAAACTTGAAGCAGAAGCAACGTTCTCTCGTTGGCCACTCCGACTCGGTCACAGACATTGAATATGCATCGGCAGAGGGGTTACTAGTAACCTCTGGATTAGATGGAAGCATACATACTTGGGACATCAATAAGTGAGTTTGTTATGCTCTCTGCTTGCAATTTACATTGAAACTTCATTGTGATTATATATATTCATGTAAGTTAAGGCCAGCCTAAGGTTAAGCTTTCTTATTGTCTCGTGCAGGTGCGGTTGTGGATTTTTTATTTAGAACTTTTGTGTGAAAAACAGCATAGATACTACCAGTAGTTATGGAAAGAAGGCCAAGATTGCAGTTTTTTTAGACAGACAGCTTTTATAACGGTACAGTAGTCTTCTTTTTACTAGAGCGTCTTAGGATGACTGTGGTTATACTTGGTAGGCACCGGGCTAAGTTGAGGTATCTGTGAGGAAATAGTCTAGTGGTTTCATTTATGTGTCGATTAAGATAGATATCATTACTTGGGTAACCGCCACAAAGGCGAGCTTTGAGACTGACACTATGTGACTGACCGTGTAAATTGGTACTTCAAGAGTGGCTATTGCATGTATGGCATTTTAAGGACACAGGGTAGGCTACAAAAAAATCAACTTTCGGCTTACCAACAATAATTAGTCACTATGACATGTTTGTCTGTCCTTTAGTAGAGCCAGAACAGCTGGTGCATTGAAGCCAAGTGATGAGCAGGCAAGGCCGATTTCCTCGGAGCATGCACTTGCTCACAATTCTGGAGATAAAAAATTGTGAAAAAGTGGGAATTTTTCTAAGCCCCGCTGTATCTTTAATAGGTGTCTGGTAAAGCACTAAAGGTGCATTGTTCGTTTCATTGAACTCTGGAAAGTTTTTCTCCCCTCTTTTGTAACCTCATGCGAGACGCCCCGTTTATTCACTACTGTATGGTTAGTTCGAAACTTTACCTTTGATTTTAGTTAGGTTGTTTTCGACCATGTATTTGCACATGCTATCAGTAGCGACACCTGTCATATGTTCTGTTTGAAAGACAATGACTCTGAGTGTGCATACCAGAGCCAAATGAGGGACAAGCTTTTTTGCATGATTCTAGCCCGAATCAACCCTTGACACCATAATGTTCGTTTTGCAGCAGCCAACACAGAGAGGGCTTCTAAGAAAGTGTCTCCTTATGCAAACTGAAAATTCCAACAAGCCGCTTAACCATTTAGCCTAGGGTGGGGGGAGCGCCACAGAATGCTTTCCTTGGAATGCAGATCTTAGAATTTCCTTTCTAAATGCTGTGCTCAGATTCGGTGATGCAGTGCGGCTGTAGTTAACATTCCGTGATATTCGAGGTGACATCACAAGACATTTAAAATATTGCTAGGGTGTTACGTTGTGACATGGTTCTGTGAGAGGGACTTTTATGAAAAGTGCTTCACTCATAGAGCTGCCAAACAGACAACAAACAAGGCTAGAGAAGCAAGCTATTAGCTAAGATGCATAAGATTGCCAATGGTACAGGGTACACGGCCAGTAGCTATTAAGGCGAGAACCTTTCATGGATGATACTCGCTCGTCCGGTGTAACGCTGTCTTCCACGTATAACGCGGCAACTACTCAGGATAGCATAAATCGAACTGTAGAATCAGATAGAGGGCACAAAATGTAACCCCCACGCCAAGTTCGATGACAGTAGATTTATTGGTAAATAATTAAAGCCATGTATAGCGAAAGAAACAATGAAAACAACCAAATGCGTCGATATAGCGCGGACGTTTATATTACGACGGGAGAGGGTCACGGCACACCCGAGATTGTCCTAGGAAAATATGCACCGCGTAGATGCGAACCGTTTTATTTCAGTAGGTTTGCATCTATCTTTATATAGATAAAGCTGGAAAAAAGTTAAGCCTGCAATCTTTTCTCATTGCTTTAGCAATGATTCAAATGTAGGGGACCGTTATCTAAAGTGCTTCACTCGGAGAGCTGTCAGATCACAGACGAGGTAAGAGATGCAAGCTGACTAGCAAAGAAGAGTAAGGTTGCCAATGGCACTGTGTAGATAGCAAGTAGCTATTAAGGCGAAAGCCTTTAGTGGCTCACACTCGCGCGTCTGGTGTAACGCTGTCTTCCATGAATTACGCGGCTGCTGATCAAGATAGCAGAAATCAAATGGTAGCATCAGATAGAAGCGACAAAATTTAACACCCACGCAAAGCTTGATGACTGTAGATTGAATAGTTTATTAAATATAGCCAATCATGGTGAAACGAAAACAGAAATCAACCAAATCCGTTGAAATAATATGTGGATTCCAAAATGTGCATTCCAAGGAAGGCATTCTTTGGTGCGTACCCCAATCGGAGGCTAAATGGTTAAGCGGCTTGTTGGAATTTTGATATTGCATATGGAGACACTTTCTGAGAAACCATCTCTGTGCTGGCTGCTGTATAGAAGACATTAGAGCAGCCAAGGGATGATTTGGGCTAGTATCATGCACCACCACCAGAGAAGAGAGAAGAAGAGAAGAAGATGGCCATGGCGCCAACAACGTCGTCTAGATCGAAAGTGTGCCAAGGTGCCTTTGGGAGTGCAACTGGTATGGGAACCTGCGAAGCTAGAATCGCAGCCTGCAAGGCCAAAGGCTTTCGCTTTGCCGCACTTAAGATTGGCAAAGTGCTCCCAAAATGTTTGTATAGAGATCGAGTGCACATTGTTTCACCCCCAAAAAAATTGAAGTAAATATGTTTTTGTTTTCGACCTTGAATATCTCAGCATATTATTTTTGGCAACATTTGTATCATTCCTAGAACAATGAGAAAAGATAGCAGGTTTAACTTTTTTCCCGCTTTATCTACATACAGTGAGCAAACCTACTGAACTAAAGCATCTACGTGGTGTATCTTTTTCTCTGACAGTTTTAGAAAAAAACTTATGCTTTGCGAAAAATTCAGAGAAAAATATATCTTACAGAACAATAGCTCTAATTCAATTAAATCAAAAGGTAGTAGAGAATAGGCTAAAAAACAGAGTTTCTGATGAAACAAGTCTAAAATATGCCACAAGATACACAAGAAGCATACGTCTTACCCTGCTTCCTTAAAGAGACACTGAGGACAACTCTATCCATTTATCGGTCTTACCAAAATTTAATGCCTGGCTCGTTCTAGCTGTCTTGACATTCTGGGCAACACTATTCTTCATTTTTGTCTGCCCACACTGATATATTTTATAATGGTTTTAATTGTTCAGATTTTCAGAGAGTGGGGCTGAGTTCCAAAGAATCTTCTGCACAAAGGAACTGATGAGGATGCGACTATCTCCAGACAACCAGAAAATGGTGATCTGCACTAACGGAGGTTACATGGTCGTAATTCATGACCTGGACTTGCATGCACTGGCACATGATCTACGTGTAATTAAGGTATGTGCTCTTGAGTGAACTCTGCTGTGCTGGCACTGAATATGAGGCTATGATTTGGTGCTTTTTGCTACTCCTGAAAGAAACCAGCTCATATTTTCGATTGTTTTGAATCTTTTCCTGAAGAAGCTCAACCAAGTTTGAAATTTTAGATTAGCTTAGCTGATATACAACACAGCAAAATAGTTACCTCTTATTTCTTTGCATGGGAAGATTTTTTCTTCCACAAACACGTTTAATAATGTAACAAATTTTGTTGAGGTGCCCAAACTTTTTGTCAATGAATACGTTGACATAAAAGGTTGGGAGTGCACTTTCTGCTCACAAAGCACCTAGACTCGTTTTTACTGCAGAACAATAACAATTTATTGCTTCCACTTTGTGCAGTGCATGTTTATTCTTGCTCCATGCAAGCAGAATGCTTGGGGGTAGATGGCCAGAGGAGTCATGCTCAGCCTGAGCCAGGTACAGGAGACAAGTGCACCAAAGCAGTAGAAGAAACGAAAGGGTAGGAAAAAGGAAGAGAAAGATTGAACAAATAAGGACCCCAACTAAAGAAAACATGTCCAATCAGACCGGTTTGGTAGCTGGCGGAGTCGCGATGTATTGTGTCTGGGGGGGGGGGGGAGGAAGAACAGTGAGGAGTGATGGATAATCAATTGTACATCACTTCGGACATCTGTATTGCATGAAACCTGAATTTTCACCTCATCTCAGTTTCGGTTGCGCCAGTGGCGGCATGATTGCTATAATATTATAAGTGCAATTGTATTTCAGCTGCTTTCTTTCAAGGTATTGGTGCTGTGTCTATTGGGAAGGGGGTATGTTGGTTATTGTTCAGGTATTTTCTGGGCAGGCCACATTTCCAAAGGGGTTGGCAGGGGCATTGTTTCGTTTACTGAAATGTAGTAGAACCTCAGTGTATTCGAGAAGTTGCGAGCACTGCAAGCAAATTTCACTATATCAGTAAACTCACCATATCAGTTGGCAGCTTATTTTGCCTTCGTGTTCATGGAATTATTTTGAATTGTGTATGTTTTGTTTTGGTTACAACAAGCCACCCACTCAAGTGGTATTCACCTTCCCTGTTAGTCATGTACTATGTGTGAATGTAATGAAATTGAGAGCCGAGGCAGGCTCTGCTTTTTTGGGACTTTAGTCATTTTGTAAGCGTTTATTTGGTCCTTCAGAACCAGTGCTTTTTGGAGCCAAGATATCCTTTAATACTTTAATATCCCTGAGCATGCCTAACCATCGCGACCTGGTCACCACATTCTACTAATTCTTCAAAACTGCATAGGTACTCAAGTTTTCACAAATCACCTCCAGCTCCTGTACCTCGCTAAAATTGATGACAGCAGAGTCGCTGGCAGGTGGGCTCTCGCTAATGGGTCATTCCACGCAAAATGATGCTCACCAATTTCTTCAGATCTTAGATTTGACTGATAATTTTCATATTAGGTAAAACATGTCCAATTAGAATTTTAGAGGCCTTCTTTTGAGGAAGAAAAAATATTTTCTCTAAATAATATGTTTCAAAGTGCCAGAAATTGCCTTAATCTTGGCAATTTTCGACAAACATTGTTCAGGAACTGTTCCTTGCTGCAAAAGTTTGTCTAGGCATGTAGACAGTCATTGAGATGCCCGGTCATGGCCCAAAAGGTATACTGTGCTTGTCGCCATTTTGGTTCAAAATAAATGCGCTGAACAGGAGAAGCAATTTATTGTTTTCGCATTTTTTAATATAAATTTTGAGTCTTAGGTTTGTCAAATTACTTTTTGTGTAGTGTTTTCCAAGACATTTTCAATAGTTTTGTTTGCATTAGAGTTGAGAACTGCCCTTGCATTGTTCTTTTTTATTGCAGGGATCTCTATTTTTGCGAAAATAGCCATGTTGAAGGTCAAGAAATATCATGTGGGCAACGGTTTTGACCAAACAAAAAACTAATAGGTCAAACGATTTAATTTTTTCACATAACATAAACTTGAAAAAGTAGTTTTTGTTGATGGTACGAAACTATTTTTAAAAATGATTTACATTCGTCTGGAGACAGGGCACCTACCCTGCAGGCAACACAGGGCGGCGTCTGCTGTGGCCGAGTGCAAGTCTTTTGATGGCATTTGGTGAGCAGACGATGCCTACTAGTATACTGGTATTCGAAGGCATCGTCTTCCACATGAGTTTGGAAAGGCAGGTGCTGCTTTAGCAGGCTGGGATATCTAATCATTTCTGCAGTAAGAAGAGTGACTCTCCTAAGCATATGGAATTTAAATGTTCCTTTATTTTCAAACCTATTCTGGTCATCAAATTAAACAATGTCTGGTGGAACGCTGCATTACATCTGTCGGAATATATATTCAAGTAAAGAAAAATCACATTACCGTACAGGCATTTTTCCCTCTATTTTGTGCGTTCCATTTAAATAAATACAAATTATTTATTAACCATTGTGTTCACTATGCATCACGGCTTTGGAAGTTGATTCATGTGGTCAGACGGATTCTTTTATGAAGCTTAATGTAAATCATAAATTATTGTTTATCTAACAGGTATGGACTGCCTTTTTAAATCCTGCGTTTTGGTCAAAACTATAGTGGATTACATGAGGTGCCCAGTAGACCGCAAGCATTCCACCCTAACGTATTCGTTAAGATTTATTGAAATGGTGAAACCGCTTTATTGGGCTCTCTTTTCACAAAATGTTCAACGCTAATGACAGCTACTAATGCAATGAGTGAGGCCAGGATTAGAAGCTGTGTTTTACCTGACTGTAGCAGATTGTGCACCACATCGATGTGAATCCGTTTAGAAATGATTTCTCGGAAACAGCAAAAGTTCTTTTCAATTTTTTTATTTGTGAAACTAATTACGCCATTTGCGCGATTGTATGTTGACTCGAGTGTATGTCGACCCCCCCTCCCCCCATTTCATTTCAGAAAAAAGCTTGAAAAATAATACAATGCGATAGTACTATCCTGCGGCCTCGACTTATCACCGGCCGCTATATGCTGTATCGCGAGGGAGCACCCGAGGACACAATCCAAAACGAAAATATATTAGTCACTGTACCCGCCGCGGTGGTTCTGTGGTTAGTGCCCTCGGCTACTGATCCGGAGTTGCTTGGTTTGAACCCGATCGTGGCGGCTGCGTTTTTATGAAGGCAAAACGCTAAGGCGCCCGTGTGCTGTGCGATGTCAGTGCACGTTAAAGATCCCCAGGTGGTCGAAATTATTTCCGAACCCTCTACTACGGGCACCTCTTTCTTCCTTTGTTCTTTCACTCCCTCCATTATACCCTCCCCTACGACGCGGTTCAGGTGTCCAACGATATATGAGACAGATACTGCGCCAGTTCTTTACCCCAAAATCCAATTACTATTATTATTATTAGCCACTGGTCTAGTTCACACTGGAACCGACGTCCTCACTAGCGCTGCCGTCCTGATCGCTGCAGCGGTTCCACCGCTGGTAGTTCTAACATCGTTCTGCAGTGAAATACCGCACTTCGCAAAAAGCCACACCACAACATCCCGTTGGACAGCTGAAAATTTTGCCTCGCTGCAGCTGCCACACTAGTATCACTATTGCAAACATCTAACTTGCGGCCCGGCGCGCAGTTTTTCGTTTCTTCAGCGTAAAGAATGACCGCCATCTTGAATGTAGCCGTGAACGAGCGCTGGCCACTTACCCGACCCAGAGCACAAATGACGAATGACTAAGCTCTACATCAAAAATTTGTGAAACGCGGCTGGCAGTAGTCGAATGCGCCAGAGCCAAAGAGAAACCACGTGAATGGCGTCGGCTTCTCCGTTGGCTACGGACACTCCCTGGCTGCGGTTTGCGGAGGTGGGGGGTTGGGTGGGGGTGGGGGGGGAGTGAAGACGCAATTGGAGCAGCGGCCCTTCTATCAAATATTGACGCTTCGTTGAGCGCAGAGTGCGCGCTTGAAATTGAAAAAAAAGTTGTGCGACACCTAATAAGAGTAGAACGCGAATGCGCTATCGGGCCGCCGCAGCTTATAAGCAGATGCAATCTGCGGCCACGTGTGGGGAGGAGGAGGGACCTTAATGGAACAGGAGAGGTCTGCCCGGTTTTCGGCCTGGCATGCTTCTACAGAAGAGGTGAAAGAAGAGAAGATTAGAGAAGAGGCTAGTGAAAAAAGCAGAATAGAAAAAAAGGGTGAATGGTGATATCAAGCACACTCACACACATCAAATAATATCCACCCAACTCGCGTCTCTCAAAAACACTAAAAAAGCTCTTCTCCCACGCACACCTGAAGCCGCGTCCCTCCAGGGGGCAAAGATATGCTCCAGGTGCACGGGGCTAATGTGTGGGGAGTGGGCTGGTGCCGGTTTTCTGCTTATTGACAGGCACCATCGGCCGCCTCGCGCTGTGTGGGGATGCCAGTTCTGCCCGTTGACATTGCAGCTGCTCAAGGCCAGCACCGAGAGCGATGCGACGGAGCCGCGCAGCAAAAATGCAACCACGCTGTATTTAGCATGCCTGATATCTCGTTTGTCTCGCCTTTATTTATGATGCGATGCTTTGGTTTCGATTTTAAGTCGACCCCCACTTCGGATTTCAAATTTTAAAAATAGTTCAACTTAAAATCATGTAGGTAGGGCAGATGAGTAGCCCATTTTGCTATTCTTGTTTGCTGCTCACCATTGTGCACGTGCCGTTGTTTAGTCCTCAATGTGGCCAACAGATATTTTGATATTTGCACTTAACATATCTACACGACTGAGTCAACATATTTTTTTAAATTTGAAAATCTGAAATGGGGGGTGACTTCGAATCGAAACCAAAGCTTGGCACCATAAATAAAGGACAGCCAAACGAGATATCGGCAATGTTACAGCGGGGTTGCATTTTTGCTGCGCGGCTCCGTCGCATCTCTCTTGCTGCTGGCCTTGAACAGCTGCTATGCCAATGTGCGGAAAAGGCACTATTTCCCACACTCTGCAGATGATGGTGGCTGCTTATAAGCAGTAAACTGGCACCTCCTTCACCTCACATCCCCACATGTGGCTGCAGATTGCGGCTGATGATATGCTTGAGGGGGAGGACTGATAACACAATCGCTTTTTACTCCTAAGGAAGAAGCTTAAGTGTCCTACAGTTTTTTTCTCTCAACTGTGCACTGGGCGCACAAGGGAGTGTCAATTGTTGATGGTAGGGCCACTGTTCCAATTGCGGCGGCACCGCCACTTGGAACGGCTGCGGTGCCGGTGTTTTCAGTAGCTGATGGAAGCGCTGACGCCGCTCATACATAGTTTCTCTTTGGCTCTGAAGCATTTGACAGCCGGCCGCGTTGTACAAGTTTTTAATGTAGTGCTTCGCCAGTCTTCATTTGTGCTCAGAGTCCGGTAAGGATCCGGCGCTTGTTCACAGCTACTTTCCAGATGGCTGCCATTCTTTATGACGAAGAAACGAACTGAGCGCCGGGGCTCAATTTCGACGTTCGCAACGGGTGTTGCAGCCGCAGGGAGGCAAAATTTTCAGCTGTTCCACGTGATATCGTAGTGCAGCTGTTTGATACATGCGGGATTTCGCTGCACGACGATGACAGAACCACGTGCTGTGGGAGTGCAGCAGCGATCACAACGGCAGCGCTAGTGAGGACGATGACCCATGTGTAGATGAGTAATACAGTGACTAATACATTTTCTATTTTGTAACGCGCTCAGGGGCGGCTCCACATTTGGCAGCTGATAACAGCTGACAATAAGCGGCGGTGGCCGTATGAGGTAGTCGCGCTCTACTGTTAAACACCAAAGTTAAACGACCTCCAAGCTTTTTTTTTCTGACATGCGATATGTGGGCGTCCACTTACAATCGTGTAAATACTTTAATTTAAACTACAATGCGAGGGCAATTTTTATATTTAAAACAAACAATGCTGTTACAAAGTTTAGAAAAACACCGCAAAAAATTTGTGTCCCAAAATTTAGACTCCACCTTTATTGCAAAAATGCAAAATTCTTGAATGTTTTTTTTAAATCGCATCATCGGCGGTTTATCTTTCGGCGCAGGACAGGGCATCCCAATATATGTATAGGTGTGGAGACAAGATTTTAAGGCGAAAGCCTTACTTGCGCCATTGAGCGAAAACATGTCTCTGTGTGTGTGTGTCATAGCAATCGATGGTACCCGTAAAAGATGGCTTCCTTATGCAGGCGGTATGCTCAACCGAATGCGTTCTGATGTAGCATCTGGTGACGAAGGGGGCACAAGCCCTGGTAGGGCGGTGACTGCGCTCATGAAGTTAGCATTGTGTCGCGGAAATGGCTACATCGAGCCACGTACAGGTAGTATTGTAAGCTGTGTGTAGGTTACATCACGCCGCAGTGCGTAGAGTAGAACGTGTACAGCAGTGCTGCAGCAGCTACTTCGAACAGCCATGTAGAGGTAGAGCGTTGCCGCCTACGTGGCAATGCGATACCCTCTGCCCATCACGCCGCAACGCACGGCGACTGTGTTCACGACGTGAGTGACTGGGCTTTTACCTTCTCACACGTAAGCAGCCTTAAGTGCCTCTGCCGACTTTTGCGGCAAGGAACGGTTCCTCAACAATTTTCTTCTAAAGATGCCCAGATTAAGGCATTTTCTGACACTTTGAAACTCGACATTTCGAGGAAAAAATATTTTTCCTTCAAAAGAAGGCTTCTGCGCTCCTATTTGGACTTTTCAACCAAATCTAACATGTCATGAAATTGGCGCCTCTGCTTCCACATGGAAACTATAGTGAAAAATCTGATTTTTAACAGTACAAAGGCATTAGTTAGATGAAAAACAGCTTTCACAATGTGGCTGTATCATGGATGGTTTTCTATAGGTTGACTAGGATCGATGTGCCTTGTAATCTGAGTGTAGTGAATTATATATTTTTTCTAAGCTATATTTATTTTCGAGAAAGGTTAGAAATTATGGAAAAGGATGGGTACAGACAAGAGGTAAAGAAAACAATTGCGAAACTATAGGTTCAGTGGTGTTATAATTTTGTACTTCCTGCCCTCGTCCTTTTGCTCAATTTCTAGCCTTCCTTGAAAATGAACCAACTAGCCCAGAAGAACGTTCTAATAAAGTACAATTGTTTCTTCACTACATCCATCTTAACTGTACTGGGGAACATACATGCATGTCTGTGGGAATTTCATCAGGACCGTGTTATTTCTTAACTTAAATCATAACCTCACTTCTTGGCGGTTTACTATATCATGGCTCTATCTTATATGGCCTGTATATTTATTTAGGTTTATCTTATTTCTACAGATGGGAAAAAAATTGCCCGAAGAAGGAATCGTAGTGTGTTGGTTCTAATTGAAAGTTTTCATTTTGCTGGCAGGTTGATTTGGTTGAATGCTAGTTTTACATAGTCTCCCAATTATAGCAAACCTTGAGTAATTGTTGAGAGCAGTAACATTGTTGCGAAGCTGCACTTGAGTGCTTAATGTGACTGTTTCATGGCACATCGTTTATCGTGGTCCTATTCATTTTCTTTTGATGTGCAGTTAACAAAGTTGTACCGTTGGCGGGCCTCTGAGAAAGCAGCGTACCACATAGGGGACTGCCGTGCACATAACTTCACTTCACGCCGCAACAGGGTTGAGCTCATCTGTTACTTCCCGAATGATAATGATGAGGAGACCATCTCATCCCTTGAGGTGCATCCACACGGCTGGTGTGTACTGTCTCGTAACAGAAGCAAGAACGAAAACTCAGAGGTGGGTGCATTTCGGTAACGATATGTTGGTTGTGGAGACTTGCAAGAGAAAAAGGTCTGCCTCCATTTGCAGCCAGTTTACTTTAGGTGCAAAGTGTCATGAAAACGTGGCTGTATTTGCAGTTGCTGTATTTGCAGCTAGATTCTAGCTAACAGGAAGATCTTTGTGCAGGACAAGATAAGTAGCATGTGGTATGTGGTGTTTAACGTCCCAAAGTACCACGTGGGTTATGAAAGGTGCCGTACTTGGGAGTTCAAGATGAATTTTGCACACCTGGAGTTCTTTGACATGCTCTAAAATTGCAAACTACAGGGCAAGGTACCTTCTGCATTTCACTTGCATAGAGATGCTGCCACTGCCACCAGGATTCAATCCCACATTCTTGCACTCAGCAGCCGAACAGCACACCCACTAAGCCACTGTTGTAGGCGTGCAGGGCAGTACTCTTCAATTTGCAGCATGCATGGCCTCTGCAAGTAGCTTACCGTATTTACACAACTGTAAGTCGACCTATTTTCCACAATTTCAAAATCTGAAGTGGGGGGGGGGTTGACTTAGAATCGAAACCAAAGCATAGCACCATAAATAAAGGCGAGACGAATAAGCTATCACGCATGCTACATACAGCGTGGTTGGATATTTGCTGCACGGCTCTGTCGCATCTCTCTTGGTGCTGGCCTTTAGCAGTGGTTATGTCAATGGGCAGAACTGGCATCCCCACCCCACGTTGTCGATAAGCAGCAAAACAGCACCAGCCCGCTCCCCAAACGAGGCAGCAGATTGTGTCTGCTGATAAGTAGTGGCGGCCCGATAACGCATTCGCTTTCTACTCTTAATAGGTGTCATCTAAGTTTTTTGTTTACTTTCAACCGCGCACTCGGCGCTCAAGGGAGCGTCGATAGTTGATGGAAGGGCTGCTGTTCCAATCGCCGTGGCACCCACACTAAGAACCACAGCGGCACCGGGGAGTGCCCGTAGCCGACGAAAGAGCCGAAGCTGCTCACGCGGTTTCTCTGTAGCTCTGACGCATTAGACTACTGCCAGCCGCGTTTCACAAGTGTTTAATGTAGGCCTTCGTTATTTGTGCTACGGGTCCGGTAAGTGACCAGCGTTCGTTCACGGCTACATTCAAGATGGCGGTCATTCTTTACGCCAAAGAAACGAACAACTGCGCGCCGGGCCGCAAGTTCGATGTTTGCAATGGGTGATACTAGAGTGGTAGCTGCAGCGAGGCAAAATTTTCACCTGTTCCACGCGATGTCGTGATGCGGCTGTCAGCGAAGTGTGGGATTTGGCTTCACGACGATATTAGAACGACGAGGTGTGGGACCGCAGCAGCGATCATAAAGGCAGCACTAGTGAGGACGATGGCGCAGGTGTGGATGAGTAGTCCAGTGACTAATACATTTCTGTTTTGGAATGTGCCCATGGGTGCTGCCGCGCGCTGCAGCAGAAAGCGGCTGGCGATAAGTGAAGGCCGCAGGATATTGGTGCCGCGTTCTATCATTAAAGGCCAATTGTAAACAATGCAAGGAAACTGATGTGGAAAAATTATTTGATGTGAACTTTATTTTGTAAGTGACGCGTTTCGTTCGAAGAATGGAACCTTTCACGACAGTGTGAACTGAAATTCACGTGTGAGCTTAAACATGGCATAAAGCGTGCACCCTTTCAAGGCGGTGACCAGAGAGGTTGGCTGGTGTGCCTAAGCTGGAATGGTCTCAGAGTGATTCTAGAGCTTGACTGGTTGACAAGCTGAAAGTTTGTGCTATAAGGTGCTGCTGCACTGACTTGGCATTAGGGGAAACAGACACTTTTGCTTGCAAACGTTTCTTAGTGTAAAGCCAGACAACAGACAGACCTATGATTGTTTGTATGCAAGTTTTCTTGACAGTCTACAATTGCTGCATAAAATTATAGCCAGCAGCCAAAATTTTATACGAGTTCTCTCTATTTTCCAACATTAAAAAGGGCTAGAACTTCACTTTCTTGTGGCCTGTATTCTTTGTTAGTGTGCAGGAAGATTGCTGTACACACATTAAATATCACTTTTGAACTCTAGGTTACGTCTATGTGCTATGTATAATGCCTGTGCATACTAAGGAAACTCAGGCAGTCAAAATTAATCCGAAGCTATCTCTTAAGGCGCCCCCAGACATGGTTGAGTTTTCTATTGAGAGTGAGGCAGTTTTCCTTTTCTTTCTTCATGACCAATTTCATATTTTTTCTAGTTGCTGTAGTTGTTAGAACATTCCAGAAGTAATTGGACTTGCACATTCACTAAATTTTTAAATAAGAAACGGAAGCAACCATGTCTTCCGCAGATACTTTCAGAGGTCAGAAATTGAGCTCTTTAGAAGAAAACTTTATTTTTTCTCAACTGATTATATTTTATTCCAACAATGTCATTCCCATGGGCATGATTTAAGGTGACAGATAAGGTTAGAAGTTTTATTTTTGCAATGGGCATCGGCCAGTGCCGCACGGCGGTTTCAATTGAGTCGATACACATCGACTCAATGAAGGTTCGCGAATAGCCAAAGGAATCTCAAGAATTATTAAAAATATCTTCTTGATTTAATTGCAGAATGTTAGAATACATTAGCCAGTTCAGAAACTAATGTTTATTTTTTTGCCAAACGACAGCTCCACAGAACAGCCAGCGGTCAGATGTAAACAAACCGACGCTGATCTTGCGCGGCGTAGCGGTGTTCCGCTTCTTTTCTCTTTTTTCGCCTGTAAGAGCATTTTTTGACAGGAAAGACCAAGAGGTGCCCCGCAAATGCTGCAACGACAGTAGCTATGAACACGACAAAAATGACTGCTGATCTGCGGCAGCTTCACCGGCGAAACTTGAATGCTTTTGACACGAAGCGCGCATCGCAGCCCATCGTCGCTCCGCCATCGCAGTCTACAGATTGAGAGGAACTGTGAAATATTTAAATAGCTTTTTCTTGAAAAAGTATTAATGTAAATACCACTTACCCTAGAATTCGGCTTGTTTGACTTCAAGCTTCGATTTTTTAAATGTTGGTACACCTAGCGCCATCTGTTGCATCGCATGTTCACTACTCACTTAGCGGTCATTGAAATTTTCCATGTGGCATCGATGCATCTGGATGGCCCTCAAAAATTTTGATGGTCATTCACTCAATGGGCATTTAGATTGCTCTTGTAACAGGAGCATTAATGAGCTTTCGAGCATGAGAAAAAAGAAATTATTCATGGATTGTTGAGCAATGTTGCAGTAGATATGTCGGTTGCAAACGATACCCCTCCTACTCTCCTATGCCTAAACTAGTCGGCAGATTTTGTGCGAAATACAAGCGTGATTTGACACGCTGCTTTTCAAAATATATGAGAATGTGCAGACATGGTTGCATACACCTTCTGAATGCATTGTTAGCCGTCCACGCTGCTGCCCTTGTATTCCAATTTTTCAGCATTGTGCACAAATTTCTGAACAGTATTTCCCGGTTGCATGAAACATTTTCAGTAATTTATACCTTCTTGGCAGTAAAAGGAACCAGCAACTCAAATGAAGTTCACAGTTTTTTTTTCACTGCAAAAAACACAAGGTACCCAAGGTGTACTGTATCCTTTCTGCATAGGAGCATTATATGATTTTTACCGACAATCTTTCGTTCAGTGTGTTTGCCCATGCTGGAAACCACGATCAATGAGCGCGACAGTAATTGCACGGTAGCAAAAGATGATGAACTGTAACCTAATATTGTCCCAGGCGCAAAAAAATATTAAACAGTTTTACTCTAGTCTAGACTCTATTGGAGTTTTCGCATCCTAAGTGGCTATTTAACGGAGTTTTACTAGACTGTAGTTACCAGTTAAACTAAAATTCAAAACACCCTGGCACCATCTATCATAAAAAGTTCAAAGCACGTCATTGGCCATGCGATTAGATTGTGGTTTTTTTCTTGAAGGGTGCACTGGAGGTGGTGTAAAATAAAATGAAATATAAACAACACCGCTTAAACACAAAAAAAGTCCTCATGCATTCCTAGGTAGTATTTTACCGAAAAGTGGTCACGTGGTGAAATACACCGATAATGGAAAGCTTTAACCGTAAGATGGCACTTCAGTTTGCTTTATGCGATTTTCAATGCCGTATTTAAGTCATAAAACCTTGTTTCTTTGATATTAGTGCTCGATTCTTAAACTATAGGTAAGATTAATTTCCACCATAGCCTCATGCCACGCTTCGGTCACTTCTTAGCCGCTTAAATTTTTATGAAATGATAATTGTGAAGGGTGTTGAATGCAAATTAAAGTTTGGAATGAACCTTTTCGAAGAGCACATCAGTTCTTGACGCAGTTCTCAACAGTAGCAATTAATTTTCATTATCTGGGCATTAGTCCCTGCATGTTACTTGGAAATATGTTATGTGTTGTGTACGAGGCTGTTTTGTCTCACCGACATTATAATCCATGCCTCATTCCATCATAATTTAAGCTGTTTTGTAAGATGAAGGAATATTTGAAGGCTGCATGTTTTGCATGGGACCAAGCGATCACCAGAGGAATGCCCCATTGGTGTAATGAGCAGCTGTTCCAGTTTTTTTTATTGCAACGGCATGCAAATAGTGCCCGCCTGGTGCATATACATCATTACTGATGGGGAGTATGTTAAAAAGTAATGTACTCTTCGGACAGCAGACGTTCTAAAGTTTCATCGCTTTACAGAAGGGTAATAACGTAGGACGCATAACTTGTTTCTATAGTATAAGGAGGGAAAACAGTCCTTGCAGGTATGTTATTCTACATGATTCAGTGAAGTTGCTTTTGATGTCTTATAGAAAAGTGTACTTATTGTCACATACCTGCCTTATTGAGTTCGGCCATAATTTTGCAAGATCCAGAAAGCATTAGTAACACATGCTTGCCTTGGCAAAATTCCTTGCCACTTATGTGCACACGTAAAAAAATGCCATTTGGGTGCACCAAGACAATTACTTTGAAAATACGGGCCTTCATTCATGTTTGTCATGTTAGAAAGTGTGCCGTGTCTTTTTGTCTTTGTTCATCGGCCTCCTACCATCATCATGATGCCCCATCTTGGCCCTCTTTTCTCTCCTTTTACCCTTTCCCGGTGCTGAGTAGCAGGCCAGATATTCATTTTTCCAACCAACCGCTCCGCCTTTCCCGTCAATAAACCCTCTCTCTCTCTCTTGGCACTTGTTCCACCAACAAAATCAAAGCCAGAGTGCTGTTTATTCTTAATAATGGAGAAATAATTCACTTGAACTTACTTCTAAAGCCGTCTTTTTTTAGTAAACTCACAAGAGTTGATCCAGTGCTGTAGAGCGTTTTAGTTTCTAAACACAGTAATTAGCTCTCCAGCAGTGCTGAATTGAAATACTTTCTTTTACTCCAATCTGTGAACTCTTGTGCAGCCCTGGGACCTCTTTTTTTTCTGCGCAGAATTGAGAACCAGCACCTTTGCCTTTTTGTTGCAGTTTAATTAAACATTTATTATACCCATGGGCTAACTAGTACTTAAGTCAGGTTCGCCTTGTGCCATTTGCTCTGAAATGCCATTTCCACCAATAAAACAAATATCAGTGACTTTAAGCAGGCGGTGAGAAACAAAAGTCAGTTGTTCAGCAATTTTTTTTTATTTTCAGATAGTCTGCTCCTGATTCATGTGCATTATCAGGTATTTATATATTTGTACAATGGGTACGCTGGCCATAAAGAGGGCAAAGCTGCAGATTAGTCTGTCTTGCAATTGGACTGTGTAAAGAGAGGAAGTGCTGTGGACATGGCAATAGAATAAGAAATAAAGTAGAGAGCATAACTGATCTAGTTTTTGTGTGCAGATACTATTTTAGCCTTTGTGTGACATGCAGTTAGGCACATTGTGTTCCTTAAACTTGGAAATCACTTGTTTGGAGTCAGCAGGCAATGTGCACATGTCCTCCTAGTTGACTTATCATAGTTGTCTAAAAAAACAGCCCTAAAATTCGTAATTCAATGATTGGCTGTAGGGCTCATGTGCAGTTACTGAAAAAAGAACGGGTAAAAATATGTCGTATTAAAATGATGTGAGTGAAGAGATATTGCCCTACATTCATTGGATCAGGCATAATATAACGACATAAATGCGGAATACCTCAAAGTGGCACACATACCTGCATAAAACTCAGATGACATTCTGCGGTGAAAATTTCGTGGTGGTGTGTCTTCACCACGCAGTTACACACGGGTGTACAAATATCAGCTGTTGTTGAACGCATTGCGATTAATTTTAATGCACATTTAATATAATTATTGTTTGAACTGTTTTCAGTCCATCTTTTTAAGCAGAAAAATTATGTTGCGATGGCTATTGGGCGAGGAAAACAATAGCAACCTTAACATATTCGTTACCACGTCAGTATGCATCAATATCTGGTGATATCGGTATTCGAAGTAAAATTTCAGTACTGCCGTGTCCGCCGAGGACTTTCTCGGCTATCCAGTGGGTAGTTTAGATGTTCTACTTTTGTTTATTGCGTAGTCTGTATTTTTCCTTCAGGGCGGCAATTTTTGAAATGCCGTTGTAGTTGAAGTTCCAGCGTAGTTCATCGCTGGAAGGTGTCAGCCGTAGGGACGTTACATTCTCGGGAAAATCTCGCTTTACGCAATTATGCTGCATCTGCAGCAGATGTTTTTGATGCATCAAGCAGCACTGACTCAGACGATGATATTGCAGATGAAGAAACTGCAGCGTAGGCATGAAACGTGGGGGCCTGTCTACCCTTAGGTTCCGTTTTCCGCTTGTCTATATGTACATTCCTGAAGCCAATTTCAGCATGACACTGATTACAGGAGCAATATTTATGGTTTTTGTAGTATCTGACCATCATATGGGCAAGATTTACTTCCATCTGCCCAAAAAGAATTGACTTCGGGCTCAGTATAAATGAAGGCACCGACCTCGGATTGAAGCTGTACAATAACCCAAAGCCGTTCACGAAAGCTGTGCATGTTTCCAGACTGGTACTAAATTGCCTGAAACGTGTTCCAAAGTGTTTTTTTATAAAACTAGACAATTGTAAAGCATTTTCAGACAATCTACCATGAAACCTGTCGGCATGAAAAAAGCACCAGGATGCGGCTAACAAATCCGCACTGCTTCTTCATCCAGGTTACGGCATGAGTTCTCTGCAGCGCCGCGCCGCTATCGTCATCTACCCGTGATATCAGCAGGCTGCCCTGCCACTTCAACGACATGTTTGATTCCGCATGGCCGCAAAACAGGCACCTTTTCACCGCCGTCCCTCCATCACATGAAAGGTCCGGATCAATAGCGACCTCATACGCTGCCTATATGAAGAGCTGGCGGGACCCCGGCGCCCCTAGTGGGCGTGAGAAAAGCACCATGACCTGCTAGCTAATCCGCTCTACTTGTTCGTCCAGGTTACAGCACGGGCTCTCTTCAGCGCCGCGCCACTATTGTCATCTACACGTGATATCAGTGGACTGCCCTGCCACTTCAACGACCCGTTTGATTCCGCATGGCTGCAAGACAGGCACCTTCTCTTCGTCGTCCCTCTCTCACATGAGAGGTCCGGATCAACAGCGACCTCATATGCTGCCTATAATGAAGAGCTGGCGGCACCCCGGCGATCGTAGTGGGCGTGAGAACAGCACCAGGATGCCTGAGCTTGAAGACAGGCAGTGACGCGATAACCCTCTATTCTGTAGCATACCTTACACGAAGTCAGAGTCTTGGACTCACTCAGAAAAAAAACTATTCAGGTTTTTTTTTTTCATCCCGCTTGTCAGTTCCGTCGGAACTTTTTATCGATAGAGCATGCAGGCTCGGTGGTTTCGCATCAGAAAAAGGCAGACCAGTTATTGCCAACGTTTCATCTTGCAAAGAAAAGCAGAATATACTGCTTAATAGTTCCAAGCTCAGGGATGAAAAACAAGTAAGTTTATTGAGGATTATTTTTCACCACCCGTCACGCTTGAAAAAACTGACCGAATTTGGCAAAACCTAGCCTTTGACATTCAAGCTTCACTTCTACAACCTTTTCATAAAATACAAGTGCTACACCTAGAATCACTTTGATTATTCCGTTCATGACATCTCAAGCGCCTTCCCGTTGCCGACCAAACTGATCCACGAAAGTTGCACTGATCCGCGAAAGTTTTGGCGCACCATCAACCCTACTGTTAGTATTAGCATATCTTTTGTTAACAACTCTGGAGCTACCATTCCCCCCGAACTGCAAGCTTCCGGACTAAATGACGTTTTCACATCCAATTTTTTTTTATCACAGCCCATCCCCCGCTTCCTAGCACAGTGTCATTCGATTATGCGCTCATGTATCCTGTTACTATAGACCTTGATGGTGTTGCAAACCTGATATACTGTCTAAAAATATCCGCTGCTCCAGGCTGCGACCTAATGAATGCCAAATCCTTAAAAATACAAGTGTTTATTCTTCCATCATACTAACAAAATTTTTTCAGCAGTCACTTGACCAGGGTTCGCTACCCGCCGCATGGAAGGTGGGGAAGGTGATTCCACTCCACAAATCAGGTAACAAGCATTCTCCACTAAACTACCGGCCAATTTAACTCATCAGCATTCCTTGTAAACTTCTCTAACACATCTTGTTTTCTCACCTAGCTAACTTTCTAGAATCGAAATCTTTCTTCCCGCGATTTCAACACGGATTTCGAAAATTATATTCATGCGAAACCCAACTTGTACCCTTTACTAATAAGTTGAATGTTATCCTTGATCGTAACTCACTAACTGACTGCTTGTTCATAGATTTCGCGAAAGCGTTTGATAAAATGTGTCATAACTTACTACTATACAAATTGCAGCAACTTAACCTGGACCCAAAAATTCTAACCAGGATTGAAGATTTTCTTACAAACCGTAACAGTTTGTTTCTATTAATGACCTCACCTCAGATCCGTGTGTGGTTCATTCCGGTGTTCCGCAAGGCTCTGTGCTTGGTCCGGTTCTTTTCCTTATTCACATTAACGACCTACCCTCCTGCATTTCATCTCACAGTCACCTATTCACCGATGACTGCGTAATATTCAGGGAAATAACATGCGATAGCGACGTACTAATGCTACAATCCGACCTCGACTCCATCTCAACCTGGCGTAAATCTTGGCTAATGAACCTTAATGTTAACAAGTGCAAATTCATGCGTGTTTCTCTAGTGACTAATAAGTTGACCTCTTATCACCTTAACGGTTTGTCTCTACACTCCGTACACTCTTATAAATACCTCGGTGTTCACATAACTAATGACCTTACTGGACTGCTCATGTCACACATGTCGTTAATAATGCCAACAAAACACTTGGATACCTTCGTCGTAGCTTTGCTAAAACACCATCATCTATGAAGCTTTTATTGTATAAAACACTAGTTTCACCTTAACTCGTATACGCTGCATCGATATGGAATCCTTATCACCAGAACTTAACGCACTCACTTGAGATGGTCCAAAACACAGCTGCTTGATTCATTCTCTCTAACTACAACAGAACTGCAAGCATAACCAGCATGAAATCTAGTCTCGGTCTGCCATCACTTGCGTCCCGTCGTCGAGCACTTCGTCTTCGCCTTTTTCACAAACTTTTTCACCAATCTTATCTACGCGAAGAACTTATTTCACCCCCACAGTACGTGTCATCACGCATGGATCACGCCCACAAGGTTGGAATACCATTCTGCAGAACGAAAGCATACTTCATTCCTTTTTACCCCGGACATCCGACGAGTGGAATCACCTTCCCGCACCACTGGCACTAATCGATGATCACCGTTTATTTCAAGATGCCCTTGCTAACACTCTATAACTAGCAACCTTTTGTAATATTGTGCTCATATTCCTATGTTTTACTACATTGTACAACCACTCCCCTCTTTAATGCCGTATGGTCCTGAGGGTATTTCAAATAAAATAAAAATAAATAAAACGTTCTGAGGATTCTACGAATGAGCCCACAGTGCCTCCACGCCACCGACCGAATCTGTCATCAAACAGCACTGCACAAAGGGCAGCGTAACTACGTCTCCGGTCATTACCCCACTGTTTTTTGTTCACAAATATTCGTAGCATAGTAGCTTAATACAAAGATTTGTTAATGTTTGCGATGCTGACATTTTATGTCTGACTGAAACCTGGCAATCGGTGAAGATAAATAGCAGTAAACTGCTTACCTGTAAAAAGCGCTATGACATATATCGGTGTTTAGAGAGGTCCAGATTTGGCGGAGGCGTGCTTGTAGCTGTTACTGATACCGTTATGCCTTTTCCGATCCGCTTTGTAAACGCATTAACTTGTCCTGCTCGAAATTCGCACATGCTCTAGGAAATTAATATTGGGCGTTTGCTATCGTCTGCCGTCTACCTCCCACACCTTTAACGAACTTCTTGATGTCATCCATTTGATTGCAGTCTGTTATCAGAGCAGTCCCTTTATTTTACTGGCCGATTTTAATTTCCCCATCATAGAGCAGTTTAATGCGAGTTCTTATTGTGATCCTTTTTCAAGTGAATACGACACCTCCTTGAATTTGTGCAGTAAGTTTAACTTCACCCAGCTTGTATTCCAGGCAACTCGAATTTCACCTACTGCGTCTAATATTCAGAATTTGGCACTCACCCCATCGCCTGATCTTTTACAGCCCATACCATACTTGCCAGGGTCTAAGTGATCATCTACTGCTTCATTTTCTGACTTGCGCAGTTCCCCAATAAAGAAACCACAGTACACAATCATGGCTGAAAAAAGGTTGATTTTGATTCTATTAACCGGGAACTGTCTGTTTTTAGATGATTACTTACTAAGCTTTCATGATCGCTGCGTGAATGCTTATTGGAGCCTGTTTAAAGAAGAAATTGCTGCGCTCAATGCAAATTATGTTCCACGCTTAGTCATCACCTCTAATCAACAATCACCATGGTTCACTAAATCGTTAAAACGGCTGTCTAATAAGAAAAAAACGCATGTTCCACTCCGAAAAACTTAACCAGTTACCAAGAACGTTGAACTGCTTATCAGGCCGCGGTCCTTGAATATAAAAGTGCACTCAAGGATGCTAAAGATGCATTTTTCAATGACGCATTACCTTCCCTTATACTAAACGACCCTAGGTAATTTTGGAGCATAGTTAACAATTACGACGCTCCATCAATTATCCTCGAAGACTCCAGTGACGAGCTAATCCAATCAAATGAATGTGCAAATGCCCTCAGCAGTGTATTCGTTCCAGCTATTTACAATATTAATAATAATTGGTTTTTGGGGAAAGTAAATGTCGCAGTATCTGTCTCATGTATCGTTGGACACCTGAATTTGTGTTTTGTAACCCCTGCATATACCAGTGCTGAATTTTTACCGATGGATTCTATAAACCTTAACAAGAACTTGTGTCGTCATGTGGTGTTGGTAATATTAGTTCAACGTTGTTGACTGAAACCAAAGTGTAAAGCGCAATAATCCTTTCTAACCTATTGGAGCAATCTCTAGAAAAAGCATGCATACCAGATAACTAGAAGGTCTGGAAGGTGATTCCCTTGCATAAGTCTGGTGATCAACATTAAACATCTCACTCATAGAGCATGTTATTTACTCTCACCTTGCATCATTCCTTGATTCTAATGCCTTTTTTACTTATATTCAACATGATTATTGAGGTTGTTTTCTTGCGAAACACAGCTTTTGACCTTCACACATGTTTTATATTCACTCCTTGGCAGGGGTTCAGTTGTCGCATTGAAATTCCTCGATTTTTCAAAGGAGTTTTCAAGGTCTCTCATCAACTGCTTTTTTCTTAAACTAAGTAAATTAAACCTTGAACCTAACGTTCTTAGGTGGCTGCATTCGTTTCTCACGAATCGTTCACAATTTGTTGCCGCTAATAACGCTTCCTCCTTCAGTTCCCCATCTGAATATGGAGTGACAGAAGGCTCTGTTCTAGGGCCTCTGCTTTTTTTATACACATCAATGACTTACCTAACAACCTATGCTAAACAATAAATCTTGTTTCAGATGACTGCTCCATATACCGCGAAATTAATAGTGACTCTGATGTAGCTCTTCTTAAATCGGATGTTAATCATGCTCTTGAATCGACTAACGGGTGGAACATGGAAAAAAACATAAAAAATGCAAGTACATGCGTGTTTCTCGTCGTAACACCACATTACCCTCATATCGTCTTAATAATAGTAGCCTTGAGTCTGCCTTTTTATAAATATTTAGGTGTATTTATTTCTCATAACCTGTCTTGGACAGTACATATAGATCATGTAAGCGGCAGCGATACCCGCGTGGTGGGCTACATATGCCGTAACTTTATTATTTATTTTAACTCCGTAAAACTGCTACTCCAAAGTCTTTGGTTCGTACCCAACCGGAATATGCTGCATCCATCTGGCACCCCTATCAAGAGAAACTAATATACCAACTTGAATCTATACAGAACCGTGCGGCCCATTTCATTCCCTCGAATTGTCACCTTAACTCTAGTGCTGCTGCCATGAAATCAAGCTGATCACTGCCACTACGGTCTCAATGTAGAAATATATTCCGCCTTTGTTTATTTCACAAGATTTCCTAGATAATCTCATCCTTAAGAGCAAATTTAAAACGCCACCTTGCTATCTTTCTGCTCAGATGAATCATCGTCATAAAATTGGTATTCTTTCATGCCAAACAAATCCCTTTTACAACTCATTCATCCCTAGCACATTGGCACAGTGAAAATACCTTCCCCAATTGGTCGTCGAAATATGTGACCATTTTTTGCTTAAATCTACTTTAATTGACCTGATGGTAACATAGTACATCGAATTTTTGCGCTATGCCATTTGCTTATTCCTTTTCATCTAATCTGGGTGTTCAAACAAACCTTGTTTCTTTTTTTGATTTTCACAAATTCGGTTGTCTATTTATTCACAGTACATTTGAGGAATAGTTATTTCCTACCTATTCGAAAAATTTCTCGTCATGCTTTTTTCTGCGTGCCATACCTGTCTGCTTTTATTCTTTGCTCCTACTTTTGTGCTAATAGCTGTTAATGTGTTTCATTGCATTGCTGTAACCTATTCATTTGGGCGAGCCATAATTTTGTTCACATTTTCTATAATAGTGACTGCTGTTCTTCTTTTCTTATTTTGTCTATTGTTCCCGACTGCCCTCTGTAATGCCCTCTGGCCCTCGGTGTACTCAAAATGAATGAATGTATAAATAAATAAATAAGTAAGTAAATAAGTAAATACATAAATAAAACCTGGTTAGAACAATCACAGATATAAGAACTCATTGCCTATATTGAACTGTTATTAAATGCTTTCAACAAGCACATTCATTTCTTACCTAACATATCAAACGCGGTTTGAAATGAAGCGCATATATTCAACTGCGGAGTGCCAAGCTGTGCACGCTCGGATGGCAAGGATTAGGCTTTGCCTCATTACATCGGTTACTAGTGGTCGTTAGCAGCACGGTTTACGCCTTATATCACACTACCCAACAGCGGCACAGACGAAAAAGTGATGAGAACAGCTGGTAGCCAGGCGGTCGGTATCCGTTTTCATCTCTCAAACCTGTAGATAGTGCCCCACAATTAGTGACATGGCCTGTTGATGTATCTTTCCAGCAGCCGTCCTCTGCTCACGTCTTCTGTGCTCGCAGAGAGGAGGTGGTGAAAATGGCGATAGCTTTCGTTCTAGCCTCCCATATTTTATTCGATACCGCTGTAATAAAAGGAAGCACCCATTTGGCGTTTGACCTGTCGTCGCCACAGCTTGCCGTGGTGCTTTGCGAAGAAGCCAACGTATCTGGCGTTTTCCGCTAGGTTTTTTGAGGCCTCCGTAATCCTGCAAGCGGCTTCAAAACGGCAGTAATGCTTCAGAAAAGGTCTCTTGCAGAATCCGCTCTTTTGCTGGTTTAAGTTTTGTTGCTCCAGCAAGACTTTTTGTCGAAATTTCAATTACACATTTCGGCTAATATATAAATGTAATGATTTTGCCTATTTGCTATAATTAGTTGTTCTTCAGCAGCGCAAGGGACAAATAAAATGACAAGACAAGTGCACAGACACGGCGCTCTGTGTCTGTGGACTTGTCTCGTTTTTTTCCTCCTTGCGCTGCTGAAAAACAGTGTCACACCAACTTCCCAATTTTCTACAGTATCAGCTATAATGCGATATTACAGTGATAACTTTATTTTTATGTGGGTAGATCATCTCAAACGATGTGACAGATATACTCTGTGTGTTTCTGCATTTTTTTGCTTTTTTAAAGAGGCTTTTAGCTCAGACTGATAATGACGTAAAGTAGATTTATCAAGCCATCGTTTGATACATTTCATTTTACTTTGAAAAGTTTTTGCTCGGAGTGAAAAATTTATGATAAGGGCACTTAAAGTGCCTTTTTTCACTGTCAGGAAAAAATTTCTAGGTTAGGAAGTTTGTGAGCTTTAATTTAAATTTTTGGGTGACTAGTTTAAAACAAGTTTGAAACAATTTGTGTGTTTCTGATTGAAAACTAAACTTTTTGACAAATTTGCTTGTCTGGTTGGGATATAAGGCTTATAATAAACTGCACATCTCCAACCAAAATTTTTTTAACTTTAACCCAACGGTTCGAAGCCGACTTGGCTCCTTCATCAGAGGTGACTGAGGGCAGTAGCTAGCGTCTTTTAGGTATGGAGGCGAGGGAGGTCAAAGGTACGACAGCTGTGACGCGAAAGGCGCGGGGTAGGGGAGGGGGTTTAGGCTGTTAGTCGCGATGGCGCACTGCAGGGAGGTGGTGAATGGAGACGTTTTTTCATTGAGTTGAAGAGCGAAGTCCCTGGGCATATACTGGGGCAGGTTTCCTTTTGTGCGGTTGATATTGTTTGGTGTGGTTTGGATATGCCAGGATTCCAGGCGGAGTTTTTTGTGGTAACTTGTATCGGTTCCGAGGACGCGGGTTTCTTCGAAGTTGATTCTATGGTCGGAGTCCTCGGAATGTTCGGCAATTGGATTGCGCTCTCTTGCGAATTTTTCGGACGTCGTTTTTATGTTGTCGAATTTTTTCTTTTTGAAATTTTTGGTTTCGCCGATGTAGCTTGCGTCGCAGTCGGCGCATGGAATTTTGTAGACAATGCCTTGGACTCCTTCTCTCCGCGGCCGGCCTTTATGAACAGGTAGGCAAAGCGCAAGAGTGTTTGTGGGCTTGTGCGCAACCTGAAGACCTGATTTTTTCAGGATTCGGGCGATGGTCTCGCTCCCTTCCATATTTAAAAGACGTTAGCTACTGTCCTCAGTCATCCCTGATGAAGGAGCCGACTCGACTTCGAAACGTTGGGTAAAGTTTAAAAAACATTTGGTGGGAGATGTAGTTTATATAAGCGTCTCTGATTGTTTTAATATGTTTCTTCAAAAAATGTTACATTTTAATGCGTTTTTTTTATTTTTAACTTTTTGTGTGTTTGCTGATTCTTCTTGCAATATTGAAAACAAGTATTTGCGTTGAAATAAATGTCTTCAGAGAGCAAAATCTATTGCCGCCATTTTCATGAATATCGCATTTTATACCCGTATTTTGCAGGAAAAATTTCTGTCTGAGACCTATCAAAAACAATTTTTTTCATGGTAACGACAGTTAGTTGCACGGCAGTTGTGCTTTTTGTTTGCATGCAGGCACGTACCACATGTGCCAGTCGCATTGTTGTACAAGAGATGAAATTGCCTGTTGCTGGGGCCACCTCTGGTTTCAGTTTCTCACTCTTGCCAGCATGCATTTACCATTGTGCCTGCCTATTTTTCGAGTACTATGAAATGGTTATGTCCAGATTTGAGTAAGGCCCATTAAAGGACCATGAACACCTAATTTTAGTTGCATTTCTTCGTTCAAATGATGCATTAGACATTTGCATCACTGCGTGTTATTCATCTAGGACCGCTAAATAATTAGAATTAAATTGCTTCTTCCGTGCTGTTTCGGTTTCATGAACTGAACGATGGTTGTGACTGTGTAGTTTGCCTTTAGGTGACATGAGGCACAAAAACGATGCAATATACACATTGATGTGTAGTTTTCATTCACTACAGCACTTTTAAACCAGCCTGATTCAAGAGCTGAAATTACAAGAAACGAAGCATCAGCAGTTGTATTACAGATTTCATGCCTCACGTGGCCTATAGATCAACTGCACATAACAGCCACAGTTTGGTTCATGAAACCTAAACAGCGTCAAGAAATTTAATTATATCTATTTACCAGTGGTCGGTAATTATCACAGGCGATTCATCTATTTACCATCTATCGCGTCATTTGAAACAAGGCATGCAAGAAAAAAACTTGGTGTCTGTAGTCCTTTAAATGTTGTCAATGCACTTTTTCTGGAGCTATTGTACAGTTAAACAGGTTAGATGCGAAGCTTTCTGTCACCATATATAAGTTGATGGCTTTACTCATAGTTTACCTGCACATCTGCCAAATATGTTTTGTCCCCAACCTGCTTTGCTAACAGTGCCTGTGTACTTCAGCATAAAAAAAGTTTGGGACTCTTGTTGAGCTGAGCAGGTTTACACTGTCTTGTTATGTTCAACCTCATGAGAGCCTATTTCATTTCTGTTGCGCACAGTGGACCTGTGTACATGACATTCAAGAACCACCAATGACCGAGGGCAACAGCAGTACCAGCCACAGTGCTGCTGACAGTAGCTCGTGCGAGGGACCAGTCTGGCCCGACACGGACCCTGAGCTTGACGATGAGCTGCACATCGAGGGCCCGCCTGAGCGGCAACGCCAGCAACCAGCGTCTGCGTCCCTCTGGACTATGCCCTTGGAGCGCCTGTGGACACCATCGGTCTTCATCCATGAGAAACCTACAGAGCTTTCCGATTCGCGCGTTTTCTTCCTGGCGCTGGGAGTTCCCCATGGACCAGTACTGACTGAAGGTTCTGTAGAGGATGCTGCGGGGCGGCGTCCTGGTGAACCACCTTTTATGGGCCTCCAGCCATTGGGCAGGCCGGGCACGTCCGAGGATGTCCGGTGCAAGGCCGTACAGCCACGGCTGCTTCATTACACCCAGGAGCCCAATCGTGGGACGGTCTGGATCGAGCAGCTGTGCTTCAGCACCGACGGAAGAATCGTGTGCTCGCCACTAAAGCGGGGGGTGCGCCTATTAGCTTTTGACGCAGACTTACGGGAACTCAGTGACTGTGTGCCCACATTGCCTCCTCGGCCACTGGTCCCTGTGCTGACCAATGTGAGTCACTCCAACTACGTTGTGAGCACCAATTTCTCACCAACCCATTTTCTGCTGGTCTCTGGCTGCCTGAATGGACAGGTGTGCTTCCACCATCCTGTGTTGTGAGTGTAATGGACCATGAATGCGAAGATGCTCATTTTGCCTTACTGCCCATGGAGCCCCAACAATTCATGGACTGTTGGTACCAGTGTTGGAGGTGGGACATCATGAAATAACAACCCCAACAACTTGACAAAGCGGGTCAATTTGTGTCGTCAGGCTGAAATTAGCTTGTTCGTCCTATGTAAATGCTAATAGGTTGAGCATTTTGGTTAGCAGAAGGCGAGGGAAAAAGCAAGATATGATTTTGTACTGGTGCTGTGGGAGTGAGCTTCAAGTACCTTCTATAGTTCATGACGTAACTGCCTGCAGTGCCAGCTGTACTTCCTAGTGCTTGATGGCTTGTAATAAAGATGGCGGTCTGTCGAAAAGTGCTTGGTGCCATCCTTGTGTTTTATGTGCTACACTGGTAAACCAGCAAATCTAAATTGCGTTTTGCGAAGTTCATGCTTTCGCATTTTCTTCGGAGGTTTCACTGCGGACGCAGACAAAGGTATTTAGTGCAATGAAGCTGAGTAGGGGTCCTAGGAAACAAACATTCTAGCTTTAGGCTATATGCATCATTACTTCCACCATTGCGGGCGCCCTTTCTGCACAGCTGGAACATGCGCAAAAGTGGCATCAGCATGATGTGCACTTTAGAACAGCTGATTACATGTAACTATTGTTTTAAAACACTTCCACTGGTCATGAAGCTCTTGTATAATAGATTGGGCTGGTGGGCTTGGTATGCCACTTACAATAACCACGCCAGTGCTGTGTTCATTTGGCGAATGTGCACTTTACAAGCTGGCCCACGAGGGCAAAAAAGTACTACACTGTTGACTTAATTTTTTAAATATTTTTAAAAATCAACCTTCTAGCAGAGTGGTCTCTTAATAAGCCAAGGTTCCTAAGAAAGAGCGAGCTGGCAGGATGGCTCCCTTCAAATCAATACTGATGCATCTCATAGCAACTAATCCGCCTTTCATAATGCAGCTCTGCGCATGTGTGGCTCTTCTCCTCCAGTTCCACTGGTTGAAAATGAAACCACCTGCTCCTACTGTGGATACGTAGGTCATGTTAGTGACAGGTGCATGGAGACAGACGGCAGCAGCTGTCGAGCACACACACGTGCCACTTGGAGGTGCAGCTGGCTCCTCGTAGAGCCAGATCGCGCCTGTGTCGCCCACGTGCGTTTATTTTCAGTCACTATCAATCACATTTTCGCCACTCCCGAGAGGGTGCCGTATCTTAAAAATTGGTTTTAAAAGACAGAAATGGCACCCTAACTGTCAAATTTGATTTAAACTGGCCTGCTTGCACTGTCCTGCCCCAAAGTTAGGAGCAGTGTGCCAGTGATTTCAGAGATATAGTTTGCGCACTCACACTGCCTCTTTTTTAAAGCTTGATACTGCTGCAGTTGCATTAGGCTAGACCTGATAGCACTGAGTCGGGGTGGTCTTAGCCAGACACTTGACCCTCTTCAGTTAGGTCTATGCAAATGAGCATATTTGTGCTGTACAGAAGCACATGTACTCAAACTAAATGCGCATCTATTGTATGTACAGCTTCGTGAATGCACTGGCTGGCCCATGCTTTTCTTGCCCAGTCTCAATTTCTGACGTCTCTGCTATTTTACAGGCAAGTGAATGCAATATCCATGTGTGGCGACAGGCTGCTGCTTGGAGGTGCATCAAAGTGCAATTCTTGGGATGACTGCTCCCTCAAAAATGGGTTGGGGCAACGTGCGAGGTTTGGCTTTCTGTGGTGTGTCTTCATTCGTGGTCACGCCCCAGGGTGTTCCAATGAGGTTCCTCTTATTCAATCAAATGAACTTTGGGCGACCCTTTAGAAGGAAGGGCCTGGCTTGCTGCACTTGACATTTTTATCCTATCTATTCACACTGTTAGCTGAGGTTGAAAGCAGGAGCGTGTGACTGAAAGCCGGTAGTTCAGCCAAAGGTAGCACAGTGCTGCTAGAAGCCATAGGCAGAGGCGGGTACAGCGTTTCAACAACCATAACAGGCAGAGTACTAGAAGTGAGACGTGGTGTAGTGCAGATGAATGCCTCCCTAAAAAATGTTACCAGGTAAAGTGTCCTAAAACACTTTTTTTAGAAAGCCATCCGTTTAATGTCAACTCCTCAAGTGGAGCACAAATCATGTTGCGCACTAAAAATATTCTTGAAACCTTTTAAAACGCACATTTTCACTGCACATAACAATCGTTTAATGTGCTGTTAAACAATACTCTCTTATCGCCAGCTGTATGCAATGGTCCCACACTATCTGAAGACTGGGGCGAATAGATATTGTGTTGGTCCTGAAGCATTTCAAGATATTGGGCTGCAGTAAGTTTGTGCTTGATGACAGTACTGTGCAGAAATACTGGCGTAAAGATGACACAGCCACTATCAACACCAAAGGCATCTTTCTTGTTGCTTTGTCGAACTTTTCCAGTCTGTACTTCCAATTCACCAATCTGTAACTACTGCTCGCCAAGTATTTTTTGCACAGTAAGGACATGATACTGAAGAGGGCTACAATTGCTACATGTGTGTTCGAATTTTTTTTATCAAATACCTAGCCAGCGCAGAAAAAGGCCGAGTTGAAATTCAGTACGTTTTAATGGGCTTTGTGGGGAAACTCCGAGGCCAGATGGGATGAGGTCGGGAAGATGTTGCCATGAGGCCCCGCTTTTCTGGCAGGGAGGAGGGCGTCGCTCCAAATTTCTGCATGCGACGAGTTCTTGAATCTGAAGAGAGCTGTCACCAAACGACAATCCCGCCTTTAAACTTAGTACTGCGGGCCAGGACAAATTTTTTCTTTTTCTCTTCTCTAGTCCCAAAATATTCTACGTCATCACACTGTCTGTTGGTGCGAAATGGCTGTGCGGACCAGGCAATGTCTGTTGGTGCTAGTATCGCAGCAACGCTGGTGCCCCATCTTGTTAAGTAAGGTACCCAGACAAGAGGACACTGCAGGGAAACAAACCCTAAGCAGACAAATCAGGGTGAGTCACAACAGCACGACTAGCTGAACAGTCAGACTATGAACCAAGCTGGTAGAATATCACTCGGCAACATGTGCACATATTCGCTGTCCAAACACTTGCCCAAATGCCGATGTGCACACAATTTGTGCCAAACATAACAATGCAAAATATACTGTCATTTACAACTTAGGAATTTCGAAAGAGCAATTACTCTGCAGACTTCTAAGTCTTTTTGGCTTTTCTTTTGTTAAACAGCTTGGAACTGCAATCACTCAGATACAAAATGCAAACCTGGAGCAAAGGTAGAATGTGAACTTCGAAGCTGCAGAAGACAAAGCTTCCTAATGAACGCAAGTCGTTTGTAGTTGAATGAAAGCCATAATAGAAGTTCGACATAGAAGAGCAAAGACACTATTTATTTGCAACAACGACACACACACTTTTGCTCCTGTACCTAAATGTCATTAATCATTTTAAATACAACAAGAGACATTTCTTTTGTAGAAAATATTCCTACTGCCGAGAATGCTTCATGTATTCGCAGTCCGATTTTCGCTCTTCCGTGTTGCTGCGTACTCACCTGAATGTGCTTAAACTTTCACTGCAGATCTTGGCATCCACAGGTGCCTTGGCCTCCATGCCAAGGCACCTCGCCAAGAAGCACACGTGCATGATGGCAAGATGGAAGACACGAGCATATTGTGGAAGAAATGTGCATTTTGCAGGCAAAGCACGGATGAGTCAAGAGTGTGCAGAAGGAAGTTTTTGACACCGAACCAAAAACTATAAAGTGTTGCCTGATATGATAACTTTGTACTGTGTGTACAGAAACCATTCAATCATAGCTAGTAGTTTCAGTGCAACGAGAAACATGCTAATCATGTAGAATATAAGGAACCAGTTTTGACAAACTGTAAGTCTCCGTTTATTACAAAGGTGGGCTATGCATCACCTGCTGCATGAAATAAGTGCAAGCAAGAAAAAAGGATGCGAGACTATAAAATTTGTGTCAAATTCAGTGTATCTGTGGTAGAGATGTTGAATCAGTAGGATAGATGTCAGTACTTTCTTTTAGCGGCAAGCCTGGCACTGAGCGTCCTAATGTAGTGAAATACACACCACACGGAGAAATGCGCTGTACGCTACGCAAGACTACAGGCGAGGCCCTATGTATAGAAAAGCCTTTATCAGGGCTAGCAAAAGGAGCTCTGTTTGGTATTCGTTGACCAGGTTTTTATTGTTTGACTTAAGCACTGAAGGGGCTTCTGCAGGATTACAAAAAAAATCTATGAATGCTTTTGCATCTAAATAGCAATTATTGTAAAATTAGCATTAAACCATATACTGTGCAGATTCACTTGGCAGCAATTGATAGACTGAAAATTGTAGAGCGGGTATCCAAGCTAATGCAAGTCGCTCCTAATATTACTCGTGCATTTGAAGCCACAGGTTTGCAGCACAACAGTGTATGCAGACTGTCAGACAGTTATCTGGGCTCTTATTAGGAAGAACAGCCACAAATTTTATAAGATGGCGAATAACACTGCAAATCAGAACGAATGCAAATATGTAGCTTTCCCGAGATTGTATCAAAGTAATATATATAGGTAGCAAGGTTTTTTTCATTTTTAGAAAAATGGGCGAAAGCTTTTGCCTAGAATGTGCACAGTAATTCTCTTTGAGAGGTGCAGTAGCCAAACATTTTTCCAGGCGCCGCTAGCTCAGACTCATGTGATATTTCAGACTTTATTGAGGAACTGTCATACAGCTCGTAGGGTAATGTACAGCTGAAAGCTCAATTTTTGTTTTTACCAAACATAGATACCGGCAAACGTCGCAGTCTTATACAGTTGAGTCTTAGCCATCGTCACTGTCATTACAGTACACTCGCACGGCCAGGATTACACATTCGGGCGCATGACGCCACAACTGGCGAACGAAGCGTTAGCAACGGAGTGGCCCATTTTTCAATATGCTGCTATAGGTTTCTTGTTTGTTGGCAAACATTGTTGTTAACTTGCATTGCACTGCATGCCAGATGCGTAAAGCGATGAAATCCTTCTTTTTGGTTACACGTACAGTGGGCAGACAGTGAGTGAGGTAACAAATTGCGAGCGCTCCCAAACACTTGAACGCCTTGGTGATATGATCTGTATCTGGCTGTGCTGCAATCGAGAACTCCTGAAAGTAGGCCACTATTGGCGACGCCGCGGGGGTCACATGGAGACCACGTACGTTGCACTGTCTTTTCACCGTACCACGGCAGTACTGCCGTTACAGTGCCTAGAACATGACTAATGGGCTGAGCGCCGCACCGGAGTGGCAACGAACGCAATGCCTGCCTAAGGAGGCCACGCAGGGCACTTAAGTGCGGGTCCCCTGCAGGTTGCGTTCTCCACGCTGAGCAAAAACTTAAGGACTGCTAAAGTATAAAATCCAGATAAGTTTCATAAAAACATAAGATGTTTTAATGCTCCACGCACCCTGTTTGAGCAGTCAAGCAGTGGGATCTGCGTCACACGCTGCATTCACTGCGGTGAACATAAGCACAATCTAAAATGTGTGATTCAGAGGAGTTTGACGCATTTGTTCACTGGGGGATTGATTGACTGGGTTTTTGTGCGCAAAACGAATGTCATGCTCTTTTTATGGCCCGCAGCAGTTATTGGCTCTGGGTTAACTTCTACCCCTGGTTATTTTAATATAAGAAATGCGGGTCTTTTCATTAACACACTGGACACACACACTGCGAAGGGTACGCATAGGTTCTCAGCTACTGTGTGTTACAATGTATTATCCTTATCTTTGCTCTTTGTTATGATGTTTACTTTCTACTGCCTTGTTTTTCTTTTTTTGTCCAGAGATTACAACAAATTTATATTATTTGTGTTAAAATGCTAACCCCTCCTCCCATAATATCCTGATAATGATTGCCTGTGGAGTGGTAAGAGGGGGGTAATCTGAATAACTTGTCTAAGAGAGAGACCACTTGCAGTGACGAAGTTTTGGCAGTATGCGTCGCTTTCACTGCTCTTTCTTTGTTGTTGATGCATTTAGGAAACGAAAATCTTAATAAAAATAACTTAATGCTAATAATAAGAATGTTCTGTTCTCATGCTCAAGGCATGCACTGAAGCTCCGGAAATGCAATGTTCACAATATTTGTGAACTGAGCTAAACTTCCGCTAAATATCTAATTCCTGCTAAAAATGAACTAAAGCCATAAAGAATTACCTTCCATGCTAACTAAAAGGGCGTCATTACTGTTAGGGGGCTCGCACTGACACCACTCATCCGTAACTAGGATAATGTCCACTGCTATAATCGGTAGCCAACTAAACACTGCAATTCGCGCATGATTTGTTTTACAAGATGCCTAAAAATTCTGCCAGGGCCAGCGGTTTTTCTTTTTTCTTCTTTGCTACAAACACCGTAACACAGTATAGCAGGACCGGCCCTAGTTTTGTGTACCTAACATGTGAACTTTAGAAAAAGCCGTTCAGGTACTGCTCCGTACTCGCATCCGTCATCGATGTAAATCGTCTACGGAATCTAGAAAGATTTGTGTCTTGCTTTAGAAGCTTGCACTGAACAAAGCTTGCAAAACACATTGTGAATCGTTGCCTCCTTTCAGTGGATTCTGTATAATTTAGACTCGCTATAAAATGGTGACACAGGGCAGAAGCTTGTCTTGACCTAAACAAAATTATTTTAGCATTTTAGACCAGAACTAATCACGGTAAGAAAAAACACCGCTGCACCTAATTTTGACTGCTTGCTGCTTGCATTTTATGAGCTGATGTTGCTTGAGTAGTGGGGTGGGGTGGCTGGCTCACGCCTAAGATTAATGTAAAATAGCACAGAGAGCAATAATGTGGAGTGATGGGACAAGGCGCAGCCTGCTTGTCTCTTTACTCTGTGTCATCCCTGCGCTCCTTTACATTTACGATGTGTCGAACCTTCACCAACATGGCACCGAGTGGGTGCACAAGATGCAAAATGACAGGGAGGTTGCGGGAAACAGCCACCATGTATGGCAAGCCTTAAGGTGAGAGGCGAGCGATGGCGGTGACGATGGATGGATGGCGCCTGCTTAGTAGGCATCCAGTAGGGGCTTTGCCAATTATTGTTCCTTTGCTCCAATCTCCAGACATGCAGCACCATCTGTCGACGGCGCCAGCCTGTTGCACGACAGAGGGCAGGCAATCAGCACGCTAATCAGTACACTCCATGCACTATACTGCTGTGGAAAGCCCCGTGGAAGAAATTCGAATATACATTAGTTAGCGGTATTGAATACCATGAGGTGGTTCCATGTATGCCAATGTCTAACGCATCGAAAGAAGAAATCATGCAAGAAAAAAAATTGTGTTTATAGTCCTTGAAGCACGGCTACATAAGCGATGATGCTAAAAAGTCACCACCAATTTTATTCAATAGATGAACACACTCTGCCTTAAGGAAGTATTGGATACAGTGGGAGAGAGATACAAATATAGGTCACAAAACAAGACGAAAAACAGAGATTCCGCAGAATGTGCAAAAAATTCAAAGAATTCTGGTTCATCAATTTACACAAATATTCTAGACATCAATAAACCAAACCGTAGTGACCATGAATCTTTAACCATGGTGACTAACAAATATGCAGCAAATGGCAAGCGGGCATATGGCACTGCAGTGAACGGTAGCTTCATGAATTCCATTATTAATGGTAATAAGCATGTGAGATGGCGAGGCCCTTGTAATGTAAAACAAAGCGCACACTGTCTTGTGAAACGTCTTTGACCGCATGCTCAGATCCCCAGATTTTTCCAAAAGGTCATCTTCACCCACCGCGGTGGCTCAGTGGTTAACGCGCTCGGCTACTGATCCCGAGTTTCCAGATTCGAACCCGGCCGCGGCTGCTGCGTTTGTGTGTAGGCAAAACGCTAAGGCACCCGTGTGCTGTGCGATGTCAGTGCACGTTAAAGATTCCTAGGTGGTCGAAATTATTTCGGATCCCTCCTCTACGGACACCTCTTTCTTCCTTTGTTATTTCACTCCTCCTTCATCCCTTCTCTTACGACGCGGCTCAGGCGTAAAACGTTATATGAGACAGATATTGCGCTATTTTTTTCCAAAAAAACAATTAATATATCACAGGGTCATCCAATTTCTCGCCAGGCTCCAGGACAACTTCGAAGGTATTTTGCTGCATAAGTAAATCGTGACACGCTCACTGTCACCGTAAAACAACATGGTGCAGGTACGTACGTACCAAGATTATTTTATTTTCTTCGAGGTCGGTAAAGATCTTGGTCATTGCATCTGCTTATTTGGTCTACTTGGTAAAATAAGTAGGGAGGGGAGAGGACAAAAAGACAGGTGTGTGAGGAACAGTGCTTGCAATCATAACGAAAAAATGGAGCTCTAAAAACGTAGCACGCTTTACCTAATACTTGGCCAGATATTCCTCCTGTCCTTGATACTGGCATGTAATAAAGCAGAATCACAACCCATTAGACAGGAGAGCGAAAACATGGCAAATGGCTTTAACAATCAACTAGTGAAGACCATGCATAAGGCAGAATTTTGGAGGCAAAGCCCTCCAGCACCTAGAATGGGAACAAAGAAACCGAAAGCGTCAGTTGCGCTGGAGCACTGCAATAGCTGGCAATTACCTTTTTGATCAAAGTGTGCGCGACTCGGCATGAGTACTCATGGTCAGAGACGACAACAGCGGCTAAACAGCCACTGCGAACGTAGACGTGGTACATATTGTTACGTGCTTTGCACGCACGGGGGTTTATTCAAAGAGGGGACCGGTCGAAGCAGGATGGAAGCAGGAAGCCTAGCAGCGTCCTTCAGCTCTCTCTTTTTCTTCCTCTTTCTCCGCGGGTCAGTCCTTCATCTTCTGCTTCTTCCGTCGAGGTTCTGTGGAAGCACGTTACATTTCCCTCCTCGCAGACGATGCCCGTCGGGCGAGTTAAACAGACCGTCTGGGATGGAATCGCTTGAGGCGGGCTACATGCACCACCTGAGATTGGCGTGACCGTCGACCACTAGCAGTTAGTCGTGCTATAACGTAATTAACGTCACTTATGCACTCCAACACAACAAATGGTCCAGTGTAGTGGGATAGCAGTTTCTGACACAGACCACGCTTGCGTAGAGGGGTCCACAACCACACAATGCCACCAGGAACATAAGAAACTTCTTGGTGTTGGACGTCGTAGCGGTTCTTGGAACGCTCTTGCGAAGATAAAATTCGAACGCGGGCAAGCTGGCGAGCTTCTTCAGCTCTGCAGAGTGTGGTCGCAAGAGAAGGTTCATCGTGGATGAAAAATGGTAGCATGGTGTCAAGGCCGCAGCGAGGCGAGCGAGCATAGAGCAGGTAAAAGGGGCTGTAGCCAGTTGTCTCATGTTGCGCGGTGTTGTACGCATGAGTGATGAACGGGAGTACGCCATCCCAGTCCTTATGATCTGCAGCGACGTACATGGCAAGCATGGTGGTGAGCGTACGATTAGTGCGTTCTACCACACCGTTCGTTTGGGGATGATATGGCGTGGAGTGGCGAAAACTGCAGCTGCTGAGGCGGAGAAGTTCTTCAACAACGTCCGCTGTAAATTGACGTCCACGGTCGCTAATGAGAACTGCAGGAGGGCCGTGCCGAAGAATGACGAATCGAAGTAAGAAGTTAGATACTTCAGACGCAGTAGCAACTGGTATCGCGGCTGTCTCACAATAACGGGTTAAGTGGTCTACGCACACAAGAATCCATCGATTTCCTTTAGAGGATCGTGGGAAAGGTCCAAGGAGGTCAATGCCAACTTGCTCAAACGGGGCTGTTGGAGGTGTGATCGGCCGCAATTTTCCCGGTGGACTTGAAGTCGGCAGCTTAAAGCGCTGGCATTGCACACAGCTGGCTACATAGTGCTGGATGGTTGAACGCATGTTAGGCCAGTAAAATCGTTGTTGTGTGCGGTGGAGTGTGCGTGTCACTCCCAAGTGCCCAGACGTGGCGTCGTCGTGCATCATTTCAAGAACTGTGATGCGTAGGCTTTCGGGTACGACAAGAAGCATGCGTGCTCCTCCAGAAGCGAAATTCTTCTTATAAAGCAAACCGTCGCGAATGCAAAAAGTATTCTTTACAGAATCTTGAGCGGCATCAAACAAAGAGGTTAATGTTTGGTCCTTGCGTTGCTCAGTTCGAAAAACTTGAAGATCGGGGAAGGCTTGTGAAAGTGACGACAAGTATTCATCAAAGTTGTCTGCGTCGTCCTCAGTCGTTAGAAGCGGCAAACGGGAAAGACAATCGGCATCTGAGTGTTTACGGCCGCTTTTATGCACAACAGTGAAATTAAATTCTTGTAGGCGCAAAGCCCATCGAGCAAGCCGGCCACAGGGGTCACGAAGACTCACTAACCAGCAAAGCGAGTGGTGGTCGGTCACGACGGTGAAAGCATTCCCGTACAGATAGGAGCGGAAGCGCTGTACAGCGAAAACAACGGCGAGACATTCTTGCTCAGTAACCGTGTAATTTCTTTCGCTCTTACTCAACGAACGGCTGGCATATGCTACCACGTGCTGATCGTGACCATGGCGTTGTATAAGTACAGCGCCGATACCGATACCACTTGCATCAGTGTGCACTTCAGTTGGTGCAGATGGGCAGAAGTGGCGTAGGATGGGGCCCGAGGTCAAAAGAAATTTCAGATGCCGAAAAGCTGCGTCACATTCGCTGGTCCAATTGAACGGTGCATCTTTATGCAGCAAACACGTGAGTGGGTAAGCGATGTCCGCAAACCTAGCTATAAAGCGTCGAAAGTACGAGCAGAGCCCTAAAAAACTCTGCAGCTCTTTCACTGATTGAGGCACCGTAAAACTTTTGACAGCTTCAATTTTCTTTGGATCTGGTCGAACACCTTCTTTATCAACTAAATGACCAAGAACAATTGTTTCACGGTTCCCAAAATGACATTTCTTGGAATTGAGGATAAGGCCAGCTCGTTCCATGCAATCAAGCACAATATCCAGACGGCGGTTGTGCTCACTAAACGTTTTGCCAAAAAATACAACGTCGTCCAGATAACATAAACAAATTTGCCACTTGAGGCCACGCAGGATTGTATCCATGAACCGCTCGAATGTTGCAGGTGCATTACATAATCCGAAAGGCATAACGTTGAACTCGTAAAGTCCGTCTGGTGTAATGAATGCCGTTTTTTCCCTATCTGCAGCGTGCACGGGGATTTGCCAGTAGCCGGATCTCAAATCAATAGAAGAAAAGTATGAAGCGGAGTGCAGACAATCAATTGCGTCATCTATACGTGGAAGCGGGTAGACGTCCTTCTTCGTGGCCGTATTTAAGCGACGGTAGTCAACACAGAACCTCCATGTGCCATCTTTTTTCTTAACAAGGATAACTGGAGCCGCCCAAGGACTGGAGGATTCTCGAATTATGCCTCGCTTTAGCATCTCTTGAACTTGGTCATCTATTAACTTACGTTCAGTGGCTGAGACTCGATAGGGCTTCTGGCGTATAGGAGGTGCGGAGCCGGTGTTGATCGTGTGATGAATACGACTGGTAGGCGGTGGTGTTGAATCGTCTTTGGCAAAGTCGAACACGAACACGTGTTTCAGAAGGAGTTCCACTAGAGTGCGACGCTCGGTTGGGGAAAGAGCCTGATTAATCATAGCCTTAACTTGGGTCTCCATATCTCTTTTCACGTGCTGCTCACTGACAGAGTTGGTTAACGCCGCGACGAAACCTGACACACCTTTCTCGAAACGGGCGAGTTTGAGGCCCCGGGGCAACACAGCTGGCTCTTCAGAGTGGTTCACTGTCCACAGCTCGGTACGGCCTCTCACCACGGGAACGACGCAACGAGGCACGACGATACTCTTCTTAGAGCAGGCGAGTGTCGTAGGCTCTACCACAGCTTCAAAAGATTCGCACTGATTGTGAATAGAGGAAACCCGCACGAATGCTGCAGAGAAAGCTGGTACAATAGTATCTTCTTCCACCGCAAATGCTCCAAAATCCGGTGTCGAGTTATCCACAAGAGCTGAAAGTAACGAAGAATTCAAAGCAACTTCTCCCGTACGACAGTCTAAAGTTGCACCACACTCTTGCAGAAAATCAATCCCAAGAATCACATCATGCGTTGACCGTGGTAGCACTGCGAATTCTGTTCTAAACGTTAGACCACCAATAACAACATCCGAAGCACACACACCAAGTGGAACCAAAGGTTCACCACCGACACCACGGAATAACGCTGCACGGTCACCACTAAACATCACTTTCCTACCTAAACGATTCTTAAACCTCAAACTCATAACGGATACGGTAGCACCAGTGTCCACAAGAGCCATTGTTTTCACACCATCAATAAACACTTCCAGTTTGTTCTTCAACATAAACACGGGCAGAGGTAGATTGGACGTCATCGACTCGCCGGCGGCCTCACCTCCATCGGCCGCGCCTCCTAGTTTCCCGGAGGCGGAGGGGATGCACGACGTCGAGGAGAAGGTGACCGCCGTTGGCGCTGAGGTGGCGGCGTCACACTGCGGTCAGATGCGGGTGATGAACTCCGCAAATTGCTCGGACGGTACGGGTCCCAAGCGGACGTTGGGGGTCTCTGCTGCGCGGTGTGCAGTTGCCCGTAAGTATTCGCCGGGGGTTGGCAGTCTTGAGAAGTTGGGAAACGACGGCGGCAATATCTAGCGATATGCCCTGCAATGCCACACCGGTAGCACAAAGGTTGAGAGCGCCAGCGACCGCCATAAGAGTCCTGGCGAACAAAGTCGCGACGTTGGCTGAAGCCAGGATCTCGCTGCTGACGAACCACGTCTTCTGGGTAGGTGGGCCTCCTTTCTGTCGGCTGGTGGCGATAACGTTGGGCAATGTTCCGATCGTCCATGGGCAAAGTGCCGTTGGGTGGAGCCCACGGAGTCGACAGGGCGGCAACATCTTCCTCCGGTGCAGAACTGTGCCGCAGATATTGTGTGTGGCAGAAGGTATCCCGGGATCTGGACAATTCCTCGCGCATAATCTCTCGAATCATATCAGCCATAGAATTTGGAGGACTGGCTTCAACACTGGCTATAGAGGTGACATTGGCCAATCTTCCGAATTTAGGGGTGATTCGACGCAGCTTAAGAGCTTCAAATGTTCTGCAATGTTCTATAACGTCAGCGGGGGTGCTCAGGCTCTCTTTGCTAATCAGGAAATTGTAAACATCTTCCGCAATTCCTTTTAGAAGGTGGCCGACTTTGTCTTCTTCAAGCATTCTGGAGTTAACTAGCTTGCATAACTTTAAGATGGCTTCGATGTATGCCGTGCAAGTTTCTCCGGGTACTTGCGCGCGGTGAAGCAATGTCTGTTCCGCACGCTTCTTCTTTGCCGATTCATCCCCAAAATTTTTCTTTATCTCGGTCGTAAAGGTAGCCCATGAACTCAGTGTATCCTCATGATTGTCGAACCAGTCAAGGGCAGTGGCGGCAAGGAAAAACACAACGTTAGCCAGTTTAGTAGCAGCGTTCCATCGATTGTATTTGCTCACCCGCTCGTAGTGTTTCAGCCACTCGTCAACGTCCTCTTCAGGTTTTCCAAAAAATGTGCGGGGCTCTCGATAATGTGGCCAGTTGTTCGCTGTGGATAGCCCGGGTTGCTCAGCATTGTCGTCTCCAGGCATGTCCGATGGCAGTGGTGGGAAGCCTGCGAGTCTACGGCTCCTTCGGTAGATGGAATGCTCCGTGGTCGATACCCGGCACCTCTCACCAACCTGTTACGTGCTTTGCACGCACGGGGGTTTATTCAAAGAGGGGACCGGTCGAAGCAGGATGGAAGCAGGAAGCCTAGCAGCTTCCTTCAGCTCTCTCTTTTTCTTCCTCTTTCTCCGCGGGTCAGTCCTTCATCTTCTGCTTCTTCCGTCGAGGTTCTGTGGAAGCACGTTACAATATATTCTGCGCTAGAGGTGGATTACCGATGAAACCATCATCTAGCTATGGACAGTCACGCCTATCGTTTTCCCGCACTGAAGACCGAGTCGCTTCAGAGCTTCGCATCACCAAGATCTGACTGGAAAACTTGAGGAATTCCCCAACACTGCAACAGATGATGGTAAACTGTTAGTTCTAGCCAGCAAACGCAAATGTAAAACATTGCTATAGACTCGAAACACCGAGAAATTTCTGCGCCCAAGTTTGACACATCGGGTTTTATCAGCCTTGCACATACGCACCTCGATCGCTGGAAGTAACCAAACGACGACACTGCGTGCGCGCATTTTAATACGACGCTTTCTGTTGCATGCTTCTACAGCAGGGCTAAGCACATTAACTTCGCTGTTCTGGCTCTTCTCTCGGTGTTCTTTCCTCTGGATAAAGAAGGAACACCGATTGGAGCTAGCGAGAAGGAACTCGAGAAGCTTCCACTTCGCGTTTTACTGCTGCTATGGTGACATCTGCGAATAAGAGCGTTTCATACCTATTTAGAAAGAAGGCTAAGCAATAGGCGACCTAGCCTGGTCGTTCACGTACACAACATACATTGTACACGCAAGGATATTCACAGATTGCCACAGCAGCCTACTCACAGCAAAGAGATTCTGAGACCAATCGACGAGGTATGTCACAAACCCGAAGACGACTTATGCCCCAGAACCCAGAGTCCACTGTAGTAAAGCCATAAACAAAAATCAAGTTTATTTGGAAATATTAATGTTTCTGCTTTTCACAGTTCAATTAAATAACAATATAGTAATGAACAATTTTTTTTATGCGACAATGATATGATGTTCTCTAGCCTTCTATCGCACGAGAGTACGTTAATGCCTCTCTTCCTGGTTGGTGAAAAGGCATATGCGAGTAATGTTGTGCTGTGACTCCTTAAAATCTTGATAAATCCTTAAATTCTCTTGCACGTTTTCTGGTTTTTAACATTGTCTGCGTGTCCTAGAGTCCTTTCTTGACATTGGCTCGATGTATTATTTAAATTACTGTCCAAAATCATTTTCGTTGATTATTTTAGGGCGGCCCAGTTTTGCGGTGTGTATCATCGCCGGGGTCTGATGTTCTTGTCTGATCTGTCAGCGTTTCTTTTTCTAAGAGTGCCTTTTGCGTGTACAGTAAAAATTTTATAAACTACACTGTGCATACGTTTGTTGTACGTTTGCTGCCCGTTAAGATTTTCGTTACAATGTTGTCGCTTCTCACTACAAGGTCACCATGGCCTCCGGCACGAAATGACCCTGTGTTGTACAATATTTTAATAATCTTGAACGAAAGATTATTGCACACTCGACGGAAGATCATAAGCTCATTGTTGTCGAGGGACCTTCGGCGGAAGTACAACGTCCGCAGCCGGCCCTTTGAGAAAAGAAGACGAAGTTCAGGTAAATTCGGGTAACTTTGCGTGCCTGTTTGATTTCTGTTACCACATGCAATCGATTTCACGTGCGTGACAGCGGCTGTGTGATCGTTAGCCTTGGAATGAGAGTACCCCTTGTTGGGAACAGGTGTATTTTGTGTGCTGTTTTCAGGCCACCTTATTTGCATGATTGTATATTTTTCTCTGTAAGGGTGTAACTTGATTATTCGGGCTAAGAAACTTCGAACGCAAAAATGTGCAGTAGTGCTCTGGACGGAGAGGTATTCATGATGCGAATTCCATGGAATACATCGTTTGTCATGCATAGTCTGGCTTCCTTCTCCGACCTTAATTCCCCTTCTTTTTATTTTTTTAGCGCCAGTAAATACTTCTCATCTGTACCATCGTGACAGACCTTTGGCTGTAGCCAATACTCATTCAATGCATCGACTCGCGCATGCGGGCGCGGACGCATCGTATAAATTAGGTGGACCAAGTAGTCTGCTGTTTGCAGACTGGCCGCAGATAATTGGTTGCTTGTTTCACCAGTCGGTGTTGACCTAACTTGTGGTACACAGATAGCTGAAGTCGGATAAGTCAGGGTGGTGGTGTATATGGTATTTGCGTGCTCTAACAGCAATGCAAGAGCTAAGTTTGGTCAAATGTCCAGTTTGACTGTGAAAGTTTTGACCTCCTATTTCATGTATTGGTTTAAACATGGTTTAACAAAGCAATATAATCACTGCTATTCTGTCAGGTTCATGGATAATTTTGTGCAGGCTGTTTTGGTGGCTTGGCTTGTAAGGAACGCTTTTAATAAAGGAAGGAGAGAAAAGCTGATGTGCTTCGATTAGGCATGTGCGGTTGATCTCTTTTCCTTTCAGTTATGGTCTAATCAGTATGTTAGCAAGCACCGTAGTTGCAGTTGATGTAAGAAGCTGGTACATGCTGTTGTGTATTGGCTGGAATAGAAATTTACTGACCACAAGATTAATGGACGCGGTGTGCATAATTGTGCGAAGTGGAGTACTTAAGACAGTGACATCATCTGCACTTGGTTGCGTGGCTGCTTTGATGCCCTGCCTAAAGGACATCTTTCCGAATAATTGCATGCCATCTAAAATATAGAGCATACGAAAAGGATGGGAGGAGATTCTTCTTTATCTGTATGAAAGGGAATTTGCTCGAAGGACGCACTAGAGTAGCCTAGAACAATTTCCAGTGAATTCAAAATTTCTACTGGCTCAGACTTATCTACATCAAGACTTATGCACTTATCCCCGAGCAGACGTACAAATGAGACAAGTACATTATTGCAAGATAATGCATTCTTGTGCCCTTTCCACAGCACCTTCATACTTGATAAAGCTGGTGGTGAATAATGGGGCCTCAGGTTCAGCAGATTGAAGGGCATCCCCCTCTCCTTTTCTAAAAAGTGCAATTGAGGGTGACTGACTCATCTTCCCTCATGCTTACGCCTTCTGTTGGCTGAGTAGAAAAAACTGAGAAGTTTTTGGTTGCAAGAATCTTCCTGTAAGTCAGCTTTCTTGCCATTCTGAAGGCTTGGCGCATGCGAACGTACAGGAAAAAAGTCAATTTCATCCAGGCTGCGTTGAATTGCATTTTGTGTGCATTCTTTATGCGACCTTGCCAAGCAGCAGACATGCTCCATGCTCACGGCTAGGTATGGTATTGTGCTGATGAGGCTTCAAAAACTTTAGTGAATGAAATTTCGGTAAAAAATGCTTTTAAAGCATTACTTATGAAACATAAGAAGTAACGTTTGGAGACCTGAGCACTTTTTGATCTTGCTTTAGTGAAATTGTAAGTTTGCAGCTTCCTGCAGCTGTATGCTGTGATGAAGAGCACCCAACGAGAACTGCGATGAAAATAAAGTGTGGCTATTAGTAAACGTCACATGAGCCGCCTAATGATACCTAGTTACAGTCCCTCTTGCCTCAAATGCTACACTTAGAAGGGTTGGAGCATGAGTTGACTCCACCATGGACAATGCTACGAGCTATGGAAAACGAAGTCACAGGGGTAATGTCAAGAAATAGAGACCAGTTTAAAATAATGGTCATCAGGTAATGATATTTTTCCGGAAATGGAGGACATGGGTAGGACATGCAATGCGGAGAACAGATAGCCAGTGGTCCATTATGTTAGCGGAGTGTATTCCAAGCACTGACAAGAGATGACAGAGATATGGGAAGATGATGTCAGTAAATATGTGGGTAATGGGCAGTGAAGGCGGTGTAGGACGACATATTTGAGACCATTTGGAGGTGTTTCATTGTCCCGCAACACTGGTGAAGAAGCGGTCTGTGGTCCATGCAGAAGCCCTTGTAATCCTATAAACGCAACATCAGGGAAGGTAAGGCAATCATTGGTATAAAGAGCAAATTTGTCTCTAACAACATTGATTCATGTTACTCCAGTGCTTTTCTTACGTGATTGGCCTGCCAGTTTGGAACAGTGCTGTCCTTGCATGTGAATAGCGTACAGGAGATTCTGGTTATAATAAAGTCGTCTGCATTTAAAAGTCAAAACATTTGCATGAAAATTGCGTGAAAATATAAAGCTTTTTGTTAGTGTTTTCTGATCTCTCATTTAGTGGAACATTATATCAAATGTCCTGCCATGGCCCTACATGGGGCACTTTTGAGGTTGCTCACGCGTTCACTTTCTATGCGAAGATGCTGCAAACTGCTTCTAGACAGGTAGTGGGTGTGGGTAGCCCTCTCTCTGGTGCACCTGTTTTCAGTACGACAACATTCTTATGCTCTGAATCATGTATTTGATGCACTGCTTGTCATCCGGTAAAGCGAACCTAGCTCACCAAAAGCTTGTGGCCGCTCTCGCCTGGAATGCTATTTTGCCAAAGTCGCTGCAGAAACAAGCTTCACTTAAGGGGGCACACTGGTCTTTGTGACCAAAAGTTGGCCCAGAAATGGGTCTTTTCGAAATTGCATTTTTTAAATTTACAGATATAAATTTCCCAAATTTACCAATCATTTCCTTCTGGAATCAGTATTTTGACCATAATACCGGATTGGTATCATAATGTGGGCGGAATTGTTCGGGACAGGACATAAATTGGCATTAAAATTTTAGGTCCTGGCTACTTTGGTAAAATAATATCTGAGCATCTAGAACAGATAGTCAATTTTCCGCCAAGCAAAGCTGAACGTGCAATATCTGCAATGTTGAAAACAGAATTGTTCATCATGGCTCAATTCTTTTATTTTGCAGAGAATCGATGCATGATAGGCACATCTTGACTAATATTTCAAGCTCTGTATATCAACCAATAAGGGCTAAATTGAAAAAACTTCTTTAGCATTGCACTTAGGTAGCCATGCACACAACAAATAAAATAAATGAATAATTAATTTAATATTTATTTATTCGCCCAAAATCCCTGGAATCGGGCATTACAATAGGGGGAGGTGTCAAAGAAAGCAACACCCGGTGACAAATGATATAAAAGTTACAGTAGCAAACTTGAGTCAACATTGGGGCATAAGAGAAGAATCAAAAACTGTGCAAACACATTGGCACTCAAAACAAGCTCGGGCATTGTTCAGAATAGCACAAAAAATAACGGAACATAAGAAGAGCAAAAAGGTACCGGCAAAAATGTAACTGCATTATCAACATGCAAAGGAATCAAGCACTATGCGACATATTTGCTGTGTTCAAAAATATTAGTAAATCTATTCACAAAGACGGATGATTCGATATTCCTGATGTTGGATGGCAATGTGTTCCACTCAATTGTTGGCATTACCAGCAGTGACTAATATTTGTGAGCGAGTGAAAATTGGTTGGAATTCATGTGGTTACCCAGGAGAGCTGAGATCAGTGGCCAATTAAAACTGATTAAAGTGCGAATTCATGTTTACGAAAAGAAAATACGGATTTTAAATTGTCATCAAAAAATGAACAAGGTGGTGCACTTTCGTTAGCATTGGACAAAAAAAATAATATGTCTAAGACCAGTGAACACCGTTATTTTAAATTGATTGTTGTGTTTATAACGGAATTAAGCTTCACGATAGGCAGTGGGTAGTTTCCAAAAGAGTCCGCGACGGTTTTCATATGTAGCAGGATTTACTTTGTTTCGTACCATAGCAGGCAGCATTGGGAGGTAGTGCATCTGCGAAACCGTGTTACTCTGTCACACATCATTCGTTCTCTTCGAAACTTTTGTGAGCGTTGGGGAGAAAGCAAACAGTGGTAGAAAACAAAGTGACAGCATTGAAAATCACTGGAATGTATGAGGTGCTCAATGTTCAAGCCCTCTATATATATTCTCTACTTAGTGTGAACAAGTTTTTAAGAGCGCAATAGGTAAGAGTGATTCACCGTTTCAGCCGCGTATCATACTGTGTTAGGTAGTTCTCGAAGTCTAGATGAATTGCAGGATGAAAATATGGCAAGAATTAATACTATGTCCAGGAAGTTCTCTGTCATAGCACTTTAAAGTTGTCGCAACTCAATATGCCTGTGTTTACTTTGGTTGAATCGGTAACTACGTTTTGGGTGCCGACTTCGCCTGCATGAACAGGTGCGCTAGCTTTGGTAGCATTGGCTGCTGTGTATGAAATGAATCATAGGTATCCCACCATCCAGGGATTGGGCTGCACGTTGCTGCAAGTAGTGCATTGCTAGCATGGAGGCACTGTATTCATGCTTTTAGCTTGCATATGATGTACTGGCACGTTTTACGTATCGACAAATCTAGCTATTTAATCCGCGTTATGTGTTAAATGTCTGGTTTCGACTTTAATGATTTAGGTCACTTATTCAGTGATGTCTTGTTGCATGGTGTGAATGACACGGAAGAGTAGGTGCCCATGTTTACTGCAGGGCATCGGAGCGTTTCATGCCTGAATTCACAAATGTGACTCTACCTGACACGCCACTTCCAATTCGTTGGGGGGAGAAAATAGCCATTCCTCCGCTCAGGGGGGAGCGGGGCTGTCAGTTGAGATTCAAGAACACCAATCGACGTTTCCTGTGATGCCCTCTTTGTGAAACCTGTACTTTGTGACCTCCTCCAATAAATGTGAATGGCTTCGGGGGATGAGATTAAGGTGATAGGTTTGCCTTACAACTGCAGGCCCAGAACATAACACAGATTTTGTCACGCCAACACTTCTGAAGAACCTTCACACCCAACCTTGACATTCAAAGCGTAGTGAGACGTTTTGCGGGCCTCATAATTGAAGCAGGAGTGAAAAATGACGAAAAATGCTTTTGTGCCAAAAGTATTAAAAGTATTTTCTCCAAACCAAAAACTCGTTACTCGCACATGCCTAAAAGCAGGAGAAGATAGACCAAATCTGCATTCTTCCTCCTCCTGTTGGCTTTGCGTAAACAGGAGTAGGGGTTTACCCGAGGTGGTGGAAATTTATCGGGAGCCTTTGATATTATCTGCCTCAAGGCTCACAGTGGTTTCCGACATAGAAATTCTCGCGAAAATTTCTCAACAAATTATTCTATTTGGTTGCATTATTCTTATATTTTTCTTATAGCTTGGTTGTATGGTAATAATGGGCTCAATTTCGGATTGCTTGTACGGTACAGTTCACTGCTAAAGCAAGTTGATAAAACAAGTTTCGTTGTTAAAGGCAACATGCGATCGAAAAGCACTGTCGCGAGAATCAGCGCCATAAGGCGCAGTACGCACGACCTGCCCTCTATTCACGCATGCTCCTGGTGCCGCCCATTTTCGGCGGCACCGCTTTGTGAAGCAAAGAGGTCACGTGATTGCAAGTCCCCTTTAACAATTGATGGTACTGTACCTGTGCAGCCATTGGCAGCCTCACAGACGTCACACAGCCGCCATTTTGTTGTTTGTGAGGCGCTGTGAAAGGCCTCGCGCGTCTGAGATTATCGCTTCCTGCTTTTGCCGGCAATACTATACCTGCAACCTGGACAACAAATTGGCGCCAGTGAAGTCACATGAATACCTCATATATTCCGTCTCATACATCACGTGCAACACTGTTACAGCTAGTGCTTTGTGTTGCGTACATCCGCGATCAAAAAGTACTGCGTTTCTTGTGGTGGGTGTAAAATATTTCTTTGGCAGCTGGATTATTAATAACACATTTGCTGTGAGCTTGATTAATTTTGCTCATCTTGCGGAGGACACATTGTCACTTTTTTGTTCTTTGTATGATTTGGCCACAAAACAAGCAAAGTGTAACGCACCTTTCTTTAATTTTTACATGGGCTACTTTCTTGCTTTTCACAGTGTTGTACCTGATGTATGAACGGAATGTATTGATTTATTGGTGTTTTGTGTAGTGGTGTGCTCGCTCTTCCTTCCTGCTGTTGAGTTCGGCGAAATTGGACGTGGGGAGGATTCCCCGAGGACCACCGCGAGGAATGGTGAGCCCTCAGGGGGATACATGGCTGCAGGAATGCCGGAAGCAGTGACGATAATAGCGTCCCCACGTGTTCGAACAGGAATGCCGGAAGCAGCGACGACCATAGCTTCCCCACGTATACGTTCCGGTCATCAGGATACGAAGTACAGGATCAGCGTTGCTTTCTTCAGTCACGCTGGGATTGAACAATTGCCCGAGTGCCGCGCCTGCGACAGAGGTTCCGCGTTCCGGTCATCAGTACAAGATCTTTCAAACACTGCTGGGAGACAGTCTGCATTCCTCTGTAACCCACGCGCCTTCCGGGTCCACAAGGGCGCAGTCCGGACGAACGTGAGCGCCCGCTTGGGGGGCGCGGGGACGACAACGTGACCAGGTCCTGTTCCCTTTCCCTAGACCAAGCTGCGAGAGAACATCAGGACCGCCCTTCCGTGGGTGGTACCGTCAGTGCCATCGTGTGATTGAACATCATTCTTCGAACTATATTCCCCAGCTAGAGATCTGGGAATACGAAGAGTAAGGAGCTGCTGGTTTGGTACCAGAGGAGAGCCCCCTCTTGAGAGATACCAGGAACTCCCGACTGCGAAGTTCTCTTTACTGAGAAGCACTCTCAATTGCCTTACTTGTACATCATGTAAATTGTCCTTGTATAAAGTTCTCCAAGTTTTCTTCCTCCGATCGTCCTCGTCTCTTCTCCGGCCCTGTCACGCTACCTGAATCACTACAACTGGTGGCAGCTATGGGATGCTGCTACCTGAATCCCAACAGTAGCAAGCAATCAATCAATCAATATCAATCAATAATTTTATTTCCTCCTCACAAAAAGATTAGCGGAGGACGAGGAGGGCTCGAAGAAAAAGTGGAAGTTTCCACTTGACGAGCTTCGGGCCCCCTATTTATGAGGCATATACAGTGGAACATTAAGAAACATACATCTTTATGCAAAAAGTTGTTCAAGCAAACATAATCAGCGCATGCGCTTGAGTGCATGTACTTTAGACATACAGCAGAAATAGACACGAGCACTGCGGACCTGACAGCAGCTGCCTTGACGTTTGGCGTTTTGTTCTGCCTTCTCCTCCAGCAGTGTAGACCAGTAGGCTCGTATCTTAATGCTGTGCCATGTTTCAAAAGGGCATGAAATGTGTGATTTGCAGCACTTTTAGCTGGAAGAAGGAGAGTGTATGTTCTTGGTGCTTTATAATTGAGCACGTGGGCATTGTCATAATTTCGAATGGTATGCCATGCAGGCAGTGCGTGGCCAACATAAGAGCCAGCAGGTGGGCAAGGTCGTGCAGGTGTACCGCAATGAGTATGTTATCTACATTGAGAAGATCCAGCATGAAAAGGCCAACGGTGCATTTGTCTTTGTTGGCATCCATCCCAGCAAAGTGGTGATCGTCAAGCTCAAGATGGACAAGGACCGCATGGAGATCCTCGAGCAACGTGGACGTGGCCTTCAGGTCAAGGTAAAGGGCAACGGAAAGCACACCGAATAGAGTGTCGCCATGGCGACGTAAATTGCTAATTCACCTGACTTTAATAAATGGCTTGGCCTGTCGTTAGTGTTGTTATGTAATGTCTTGCTTGAAACTAAATTACGAATACTGAAGTTTTGTGCTGTTTGCAAAAGTCTGATTCAAGGCAACTTAAGTACTGTATATACATGTGTAAAGGCCGCATCCCCAAAATTTACAGCTGGTAATATAAAAAGAAGAGATAGATTAATGTGATAAATACGATGGCAGAGTATGCGTTAGCATTATGTGTTCCCCTGGATGGAGCTGCCGTTGTCGGGTTCAGCCCGTGGAGCGGGTAGCAAGATTCAGTGCATCACTCAGCGTGTGACTAGCCATATCCCTCCACACTGACATCCTATGTTCTCTCTCCACATTGCCACCTTTCGCCTCTCTGTGTTTCCTCCCAGGATTGTTTTGCACCACTTTTCCATCTTCGAACCGAGTTTTCGGACAGACGAGCAGCTAACGCATTAAAAAAATATATCGGCCAGAATTGAGTTATATGTGACATTTTTTTTCCCATGCAGCTTGTTTCTCTGGGCGCTAACAGATAAAGGCGAAACGCAAAAGGCGTCCATATTCTGCTCGATACCGTCGCACGTCGTTTGGTACAGATTAATTCAGAGGTCAGCACTGCGTGGTTCCTCGTTGCCTGTGTGTCAATTGAGGACATCAAACCCGGCAAGAATTATAGCATATCGTTAACCGGACGCGGAACATTCCGGTTAACGCAATGGTCGTGCATTCTCATATGTTGCCTGCCTTGCCGGGTAAACGGTAACTGCGTGCTATAATCAGGGCTCGTCATTATCGGATTTTACTTTTTCTAGAATTGGAGCCGGCGGGGACAGGTAAAAATCTTGTAATATATGTTTAGTTCAAAGTTTGGTACAAATCACTTATTCAGCGAAAATTTTCCAGAATTCGGGTTTCTCGGGTCCTTTTCTTTTGCAGGAAAAGACAATTTGCTGCAAGCGCTCGTTCTTGTGCAGAACGCAAAATCTCCTATTTCTTACTCAATAATTCACAAACGTAGAAATGACAGGTTTCGCAGAAACTTTGCCAAATAAGTTTTTTTCCACCTATTGGAATTAATTCGATGCATCGCCAGTCAATTGTTTACGCAGCACTTTGTGTACACGTGAAACCTGCCTGCCTTTTACACTGCCAAAACAGTCAAATATAAAAGAGGCTATTGTAAACAGTCAAGAGACCTGGAGCAGGATGTCGTTAGCGTGGATAGCACTTGATACATGATGCCAAATAAATGTGTGTTCAGTGCTAGTGTTTTGTCTTTTCCCTTCTAAAAGTTACTTTTGGGATATATCCTCAAATTAAGCCACGTCTTGAATGAAATTTTTTTTAATACCTCCCGTTGAACGAAAGCTTTGCTGAAGTAATTGCCAGGATATCCACTAATTATCATGTGGTGTCTTCAGCTTTGTCAAGGAAAACAGGTTCTTCATGTCCTTTCATACAGGGTGTTCCACCTAAGACTTTACGCAAGTTTTAGGATTGGGCTGTTTAATTAGAATAACACTTTTTTCCGCATAGAATTGTTAGCGCTGTAGTCCATCAGAATATAGCTAAGACAAGCTAACTAGCTGGCTGGTTAATTAATATTGAATGAGTAAGGCTGGCCTTTGGCTTTGGAATCTTCAGAGTCAGCCGCTTAACGAAGGAGACGACGAAAGCGGCGAACACACTGTCCCTCATGCGTGCTCTGGACTGACCGCTGCCGCTGGTCTGTGCCTGGAGTATACCTCTGGTTGTTCTCGACGCTGTGCTTTGCAAGACCTTTTTTATTACAAATCCTTAATTATAAAGTATTAATTGCAGGTCTCTTAATTATTTAGAAGCGTGTTGCCCTCCGTAATTTATAGGGAGGATCAATCATTATTGAGGCGTGTTGCCCACCGTAATTAATATCCATATCAGTTAATAGAATTTCAAAAACATGGTTACCGTTGGTACTGCTGCCAACAAATTTCACCTTTTTTACAAGTTACGTGCACTGGAGAGGTTGCTTTGCCCGCAAGCTTCTTGAAGGAAAATTAAAATTGGGTTTGAGGAAAGAAAATGACGCAGTAACTGTCTCCCTTATCTCAGTGGACACCCGAACATCGCCATAAGGAAAGTGATAAAGGAGGAATAGGAAGGGGTGTCGTAGAGGACGTCTTAGGAATAATTTAAACCACCTGGGAATCTTTAACATGCACCAACAACGCACAGCACACTGGTGCCTTTTTCGTTTCGCCTCCAATGAAACGTGGCCGCCGCGGTCGGTTTCGAACCCGTGTACTCAGGCTCAGTCGACGAGCGCCTTAACCACTGAGCCGCCGCAGCGGAAAGCGCGTTTATTTTGGCGTGATGTTGCCAAAATTTGTTGGGCTACACGCCTCTGAATAATCAAGGAGTCTAACGGTAATAGTCCAAGTATTCAATATTAGTTAACAAGCCTGCTAGCACGTCTTAGCCGCATTCTGATATACAGCACTACTTGCAATGCAACGCTGAAAAAAGCGCTTTTTAATAGAAAAGCCTATTTAAAAACAAATTTGTTGTCTTGGGTGAAACACCTTGTAAATACAGTCAAGCGTGCTTAATACGGCTTCACATATAAGAAACGCTCGCTTATTGCGAGCGGGTGCGGTGCTACCGTCAAAATATGCGTTAGGCCAATAATTACAACAAGGGACTTCGTCTCGGATACAACGAACAACATTGGCTGTACCACTTGACAATAGCGAACAAGGAGGCACCGTAACTCCTGCCGAAGTTGAAGAGGTCGCGCTTCCAGCAAACGCGGAGATCGAAGAGCGTCTCTCAACCCTCGCAACACCGCTCCAGAAAGAACATGCCGACCCAAAAGTGCAATAAAAGTCCGGCATTGAAGCAGTATGTAACCGCCGGCCAAGCCCGTGCCGATGGCCTAGGAAGCCAACCATTGCCTGCGTGTTCGCCGGCTGGGCAAATCATCCCTATTGGACGAAGCGCAATGGGCGCGAGACAGGGACATCGTCGAAAGAGAAGCTACTGCCAGCGGTTGTGGGTCAACCAACAGCAGTGATATGAAAAGATGAATGCCTTGCTGGCCAGGCTGGTCACGTGGTAAGCGTATCCTGTCCAGTCGGCTACATCTTTTGGCTGCTGCCGCGAACGCTACTATACTTTCGTCGCTGCATGAGCCTAGGTACGATAGATAGAGCTCGAATATGCACATAATCAAAACCGCCTAGATTTGTGGTATTGCGTCGTTGATCGTATATCTGGGCAGCTATTACCTCGTATATCGATGACCACGTTCTTGTGGACCGCAAAATCGCTGAGTCGCGTGCTCTGCGGAAGCTGTTGAACGCCAATTACGAGTACTTTCCTACCATCATGAATTTAATTTGTGCGTTCGATTTGCAACCAGCTGCCGTCGAAGCTTCAGCCGCGATTAGTTATATCTCGTCAATAAAGCTGATAGCATCACGGGTGTCCGCGAGGCGAAATTACCACCCTGGAGACCATGGAAAGAGCAGCGGTAGGCACTGCTTTGCACAAGTACACGTGCATAACGCAGTTGTTTACGAAGTCAATGTCACTTTTGGCGGACTAAGTATTTTCGGTTATTTTAGAAAATTCGGCTTACTACGAATATCGGATATAACGAACGGAATCCCCGTGACAGACAGGTTCGTTGTAAGTTGGCTCGAACGCGTATATTAACGAAAAACTCATTCTCTTGCCCCTGTGTGTCTCTAGAAGGGACGTTTTCGGGGAGAAATCTCGCTTAGGCTGATTTTTAAGAAACATGTTCGAGATGTAAGAATAGGGTAAAATTGGGTGTAACCCGAAAACGAAATTCTGTATATATTTTTAGACGTGTCTAACACACCGGAGACGTATTGCGCAGGAGGCACCCGGTGATGTGTGCTAGATGCGTGCACCAGAAAGGACAGAATGTTACGGGAACGCTTCCCTGCTTCACATTAGCCAGGATGGAGTGCACCCACGCTCGCGGTGTGCTTCCCTGCATCAATGCGCCGCCCTTGCCATTGTGCGCCGCTGGCCTGGTGTCGCTAGGGCCTAGCGTGCTTCGTAGCAAATCTGCTTTGAAACCAGTCGCCGTTTAGTGTAAAGGGTTTAACCTTGTTGACAGTTGACCATAACACAACTGTATATTGAAATAAAGGCACGCTTTATTTCCGCAGTGCGAACCGAGCGCAAACGCATTCTAGACGTGGGCCACCTCGCAACGATGAGTCCACCTTAATTTTTATTAGGAATAACTCAAAATGACGTGAAATCCACCAATGCAGACATCTGCCAGCCTGACGTCCACATGTTTAATGCATTACCTCTCAAGACGGATTCGCCGAGGTCGCGCTAATTCGTAACAAAAATCTTGTCGCCGTATAAACAGAGTACACGTAATCAAGCCTCCGCTTTATGGAAAAATTGACGGAAAAAAACTGTTTCCCTATAAGGGCTGCTCCCTGATAAAACTGAAAGAAAAGTTTGGCCCTTACACGAGTGCATGCAGTAAATGTTGGTGAGGTTCTCAAGGTATGACCGTATGCTTTGCCGCATTTTATTTGCTGTCTAAATACGGAGCGAGTCATATATGGAAACCTTTTATAGATATGTTCTTCGCAATACAGACCACAATTTAAATCAATGTAGTTATGAGGTTTCAACTGCACTCTCTTGTTGTATTCCAAAAAGAGAATCTAGTTATTGAACTGGCTTGGAAGAGTAGCTGGGGTTTGTTTAGCATGTTTGTTTACGTATGCAAATTTTGAGAACAGTTCCCATTGAATATCTCAGTCAGCTGATTGCAGGGTTTTTATTTTAGAGCGAAATTGCTACCTCACAACCAAAGCTACAAAAGCCGGGCCATTGCTGAAGCCTTGATCTTGGTCTTGAATAAATAAATAAAATATTCCCGCGACAAGGATTCGAAACCTTGACGGCCAGTGCACGAGAGCACTGTGCTATCGCCGTAGCAGATCACGCCTCGTGTTAAACTGTAAAACTGTAAACCACTCCTGTGCAGTGCATTGCACATCGCCGTCAACCTCAACTTCCCTCTGCGGCGTGAACAGATCACATCAGCGTAAGCTCGATCAGAACTAAATTCGAGTCTAATATCGTCGCCAGACGTGCCGACGACCCAGCAAAGCAAAACCATGAGCCAGTCTGGCTAAACACACGCTTTCGCACGTCTATTTTGTTTAACTGCGCTGAAACCCTACCATGTTTTTGCATGATGAGAAGGTAATCTTGCGTACTGCAGATGTGTTAGCGATGCTTGCAGTCACGTTTCCTTTCAACGGTCTAGCAATGCTTTTTAATGTTCTAGGATTTTTCGCTAAATTATTACAAATTCATGTGGCTACGCATTCACCATAAGGGTGTGAATTAGAGATTACCGGCATGCTGAGTTCATGCATGGCTCCAAGTGGTCAGAGAACAGGCCTTGACAGGACGCTCGACCTTCGAACGTCCGTCCCGGCTGAAGCGGCGCCCTGTTATGACGTGGTGACCCGAGTGGTCACAGTACATGTGTTCAGTGGTGCTCACTGCCTTTGAGTTGAAAAAGAATAGTCGAGGCCAGTTAATCGAGCTCCGATATTTTCCGTCATAGCCTATGTCGAACACGTAGATTATCCTCTTGAACATCGTGTGTAACAGTACTGGAAAGTCGCGCAGTATGTCGCAGTGTACAGGGTGTTTCACCTAAGACTTTACACAATTTTCAAAAATAAGATTTAGAGATTGAAGAGCACTATTTTCGCCAGAACACTGTCAGCGTTATAGTACACGAGAATACAGCTAAGACGAGCTAGTTAGCTTGCTGGTTAAATAATATTGAATAGTGGCTATTACCCTCAGGCTCCTTAATTATTGAGAGGCGCGTTGCCCATCTCAATAGCCACATCAGTTTTTACAATTTTGAGAACGCGGTTACTCTCGGCGCTGTGTCCAAACAACTTTTGGCAAAAATACATGCGCTCTCGAGACGCTTGGAAGCAAAACAACCTCTCCAGTGCATGTAACTCGTCGAAATGGCCTAAATACGTTGTGCACAGCGCCAACGGTTACGGCGTTCCTGGAATTATAAAAACTGATAGCGGTATTGCTTACTGTGGGCTACATGCCCTCAATATTTAACGTACCCAAGCTTCAAAGATAAAAAGTAAACTATGCAATATTAGTTAACCAGCCTGCTAGTTAGCACATCTTAGCTATATTCTGATGTCTACTAAATTGCTGACATTGCTAAGCCGAAAAAATCGCCCTTCTAACTGAAAAAAGAAACCCTATTTTTTAAAATTATGTGAAGTCTTGTGTGAAGCACACTGTATAGCGTAGCAGCGGGTGGCGAAAGTTAGGCGGGCGGACGAGATTAAGAAGATTCGGAGCCGCAGTTGGCGAAGGACAGGGTTAATTGGAGGGACATGGGAGATGTCTTTACGCTGCTGTGGGCGCAGTCAGGTTGATGACGATGACGACGATGATGATATCGAACTCTAACTTCCGCGGTCGTTCGGGATTTGAGCGCCATGCCGCACCCCTGCAAGGTCACTCTGGACACCTGCTGGCAGCTCTAGCGCTGTGAAACTCCGTGCAGAGGTGAATGTGGGGTGTTCTTGAGTGTGGTCTTTGCTGCAACAAGGCACTATCACACGGTGGAGACAACCCAACTAAAACCTAGCGCTGGCACTCGCCTGGCGTGCTTCGCTGCCGAAGGTGTTGCGGTAACCAACTGTACCTTAATTTTAATGAGCGATTCTTCTATTTTTATTGTACTATAGCAGGGCATCCTATGATAGGCAGTGACTTGTTGCAAAGCTGTGTTCCCTGGCTCTTCGAGGCGAACCAAGCTAGGCCTATAAACGCTTACGGAACAGTCCGCTGCCAGCACACTGGCGGGCGGCATGCCGCTGCAAGAGGTCTCTAGCGTTAATGCAATCAATTCTTGCTTCTGGCTCACAGATAAGCTTATTTACTGCCAATTTAACGCGACAGAGTTAAGGCTTCTGTTCTGCAGAAAATCTGGTGTCATCGTCGGCGTTGTGAGCGAAAATTCCCCGGAGAAGCGACCTAGATAGGTGGGCCACCTAGGTCACGTGACCTTATGGTGTCATCATAACCTGCGCACCGGATTGTGAGCGCACTTACCACTATGACAGGTGGCGATTGAATTAATTATTGGTGGCGAAAAGTTGCCCAGGAGAAGCAACACGGGTCTCATAAGGCCCTCCAGTGGCAGCACCTGCCATCGCAGGGCATGCAGTGACGTACCGCTTAACCGCTGCACCACTGCGCCAGCATATGTGCTATGATGACTCCCAAGGATCTATGGATGTAAAGTTAACCGCTGCACCACTGCGCCAGCATATGTGCTATGATGACTCCCAAGGATCTATGGATGTAAAGTAGAGAATGATCGATTCCACATACATGGGCATTAACCAATGAGTGCTATTGCGTCATACCCTTTAGGCGGAGCTTAAGTGTGCCCTCCAGTTTATAGTGCGCTACCACTAGAACCCCTGATTTCAGATTGCGCCAACGCTTGTCTGTCCGATGCTTCCCTCCGTGATTTTGAGGTTGCACGGGAATAGCAACTTCGGTCTCACAACACCCCACCGGTGGCAGCACCTGCCATCGCAGGGCAATGACGCATCGCTTAACCACCGCACCACTGCGCCAGGAGTGTTTTGAGGACTTCCAGGGATCTATGAGTGTAGGGAATATTTCTCCCATAACCGCTCCACAAGAAGTATTTAGAGGAAATAAAGTGTTGTGACGAAAGTGACATCCAATTCCGTGCAAATGGACATTAGCCCATTAACGCTGTCGCGTCATACTCTTAAGGCCGAGCTTTAAGCCCGATTTCAGAGACGCAGCAACAACCTGAAATTCACTCAGTTCATGTGCCCATAGCTTGTGCTTCTGCTGATGACCTGTCATGGGAAGCTCATATTGTTTATATCTCTAGAAACAAGCGCTAAACTCCAAATATCTTGCGCTCAATTTCTTTCTCATATTAACTACAGTACACTGGTATGGGCAACAACAATTAAAATAAATATTAACAAGCTTCTCGTTCTGCAGAGGAAAATTGTTCGTCTTATCGCAAACACCGAACCAACATCAAGTGTTAATCCCACAATAGCATCATTCAATATGATCCATGTAGATAATATATATGAATTTAGTTTGTTACAAATAACATACTTTTCTTCCACAGGTATCAGTAATTTCTAGACACAAATTGCTTCCCTTGAATATCGTACACCAACAGTTAACACTCGTTGTACTGACACTTGGTCCTTACCAGAGTTTCGAACTGATTACAAGCTGCAATCCCTGGCTCACAATCTGCCGTTTTTTTTCTTAATAAATATAAAGATACTGCTGAATTTAGTCCAAAACAACTGCGAATTTACTTTGTGAAATTGTAATCTGTATTTATTCTTATGTCGTATGAGAAAATGTATTTTATCACAGTACTCTTTTTTTTGCATTCATTCATTATTGAAAGACCCGCCGCGGTGGCTCAGTGGTTAGGCGCTCGACTACTGATCCGGAGTTCCCGGGTTCGAACCCGACCCCGGCGGCTGCGTTTTTATGGAGGAAAAACGCTAAGGCGCCCGTGTGCTGTGCGATGTCAGTGCACGTTAAAGATCCCCAGGTGGTCAAAATTATTCCGGAGCCCTCCACTACGGCACATAATTCTTCCTTTCTTCTTTCACTCCCTCTCTTATCCCTTCCCATACGGCGCGGTTCAGGTGTCCAACGATATATGAGACATACAGCGCCATTTCCTTTCCACAAAAAACCAATTATTATTATTCATTATTGAAACACATTCTGTTATCTTATTTCTGATGTGCTGCTCTCATGCATACGCTGTATAATTTCTTTTCTATTTATTTATTGACGAACACTACTGTATTGTTCATTAATTGTTATTTTGTTCTGTCTGCTGCTGCCATGTAATGGTTTCCTGGGCCTTCATCAAGCTGAACGTACAGCTTTTAGCCAAGGTGACCATCCAGATACTTGCTGGAGAATAAAGTATGATTTGATTTGATTTGATTTGTGAGACAAGCGTCTTTTCCTTAAGTTGTCCAACATGCCACGCGTCGCGCCGGAAGGGTGATGGCGTTCCGTGTTCTCCTTGGACACGCTGCAACACGCTGTCGCGTCTCCCTCCTAAAGACGAAGCATAAGCATCCTCCAAATTTTTTAGACAGCGGAGATTCAAGCGATTTCAACAGACGTTAACGAGTATTAATGCGTGTCACAGGTGTGGACGGCATATTAGAGACGTGAGGCGCCGACGCAGTAAACAGCGCAGCGGCGCTTTGAGGCGCGCAACCTAATCCAGAGGCGGTGTGCCTCGACATTCGCGATGAAAGCACTGCCGTGGTTGAGGCGCAACGGTCTCGTGCAGGAACCTCACCTATGGACGCTGTGCACAAGCAACATGCACTGGTTGGCGTCTCTGCGACGGCGAAGAGGGTTTAATAATAGGACGTCCTTTACCGCGTTTTTGCCTTGCAGCGTTCAAAGCGAGCAAAGAACAGCTCGGCGCCATTTTGAAACAGGCATGCCAGGACTTCGAAGTTGGTTTGGTTTTGGTTTATGCGGCGTTGACGTCCCAAAGCGACTCGGGCTATGAGAGACGCAGTAGTGGAGGGCTTCGGAAATTTCGACCACCTGAGGTTCATTAACGTGCCCTGACATCGCACACAACGGCAAATCCCCAGGATCTATCACGCAAAGGTGATGCAATAAAATCGATTCAGCATTTCACAAACACGGGCAAAAACAAGAAATGTAATAAAACAGCTAGCGCTCACGTTGTTCGCTGCAGGGAAGAGCACTAGCTGTAATTAAAAAAAATAATTGAAAAATTTTCCACCGCGTAATTTAGCCAGGAAGTCTGCCTAGTCTGCCTAAAGGCGGACTGCACAACAGAAACGCGCCTTTTTCGCTCTCCGCAGAACGCTTAGGAATCGCATTTTGGTGCGGCTGATCAACAACCCACGATAAGCTTTTGTTTAGAGCATGACTCAGGCGGAGCTGTTTACCTACGCTCCAAGAAAAAATGAGATGCCTGGTGGAGTAATAATAGTAATAATAATTGGTTTCTGGGGAAGGAAATGACGCGCTTTCTGTCTCATACATCGGCGGACACCTTAGTCGCGCCTTATAGAAGGAATAAACGAGGGAGTGAAAGAAGAAAGCATGAAAGAGGTGCAGTAATGGCTCAGGAATAATTTTGACCACCTGGAGATCTTTAACGTGCAATGACATCGCACAGCACACGGGCGCCTTAGCGTTTTGCCGCCATAAAAACGCAGCCGCCGCGATCGGGTTTGAACCCGCGAACTCCGGATCAGTAACCGAGCGTGCGCGGTGGAGCCAGCGCGCAATTATATCCATGGTGTCCTGCAAAGCAGTTATACAATCGCGCCTTCTTGTAGCCGTGAGCAGTACTAATGAACTAACGCATAGAAAGAACTAGTAGACTAGGCACAGGCTTACCATTTGTCGTTGGCGGGCAATGTTCCTCGAGGTTCAAGAGGCGCTTCTCCAAGTGCACCGAGAGAGCACGGCATGATTCTTCTGTTGAGTACGGAGGCTTGCCTTCTAATGTTGTCATTATTCATGTCAAAAAGCAAAAATGGCAAGAAATCTACAGACGAACCGGAACTTCACGACACACTACATTAATGAATAAATTATGAATGAATTTGTTTATTTCAGACAGACAGGTTTAAAAAAAAAAGTGCACATCTGTCTAAGCAGCTGACAAAAAGGCACGGATGCCTGACGAGTGTCAGCCTCTCAATACACACAACACCTCAGCATAGGGTGTGAAGAGAAAAATAATCTGTTACATGTACTAAAGAGCACGGAACAATGGTAAAGATAATGCGGGCATTGACAAAAAGCGGCCTTGGAGGGTTAAAGGGAAATATATATCTACAGCAGGCATTGAAAGCAACCGGTCATGATTAGGAAGTCAAATTTCTTCTAAATTGACAATAAGCATTCAACTTTTTTCTGACGACTGCTAACGAAAATGATTGATTTACTAACGTCGTAAAGGCAGAGTGGCGATTTAAAAAATCTGGCATGACAAATGATTGCTGTTGCATGCCATAATTCATTCGTATTTTACCCTTGTTGTATGTTTTGTACCTTGTGTCATATTGGTGTTCTTTCAGGAGTTATTTTTGAAAAAATTCTCTTTCATTAAGCTTGATTGCGTGGAATATTGTAGTTGCTGTTTTCCTGTTAATGAGGTTTCCGATTGTTAATATATTGTTCTTGAAAAGCGGAGTGGAATGACTCATGTAGGGTGCATTCTCAATAATATGTAATACGAGTTTCTTTAAAACAAATAACTTATCTCTATCTGTTTTTGTCGTCGTTCCCAAAACGGATAAGCAGTATTGAAGGCGTGAATGCACAAGACTATAATATAGCTGGGTTTTTTTATTTGTGGAGGTAATAGGTTTCTTATTTTTTTGTAATACCGATGGTTCTTGCAATACTGGTTTATATGTTGTCGATATGATTTCACCAGTTCAAATGTTCTTCAAACCCAACTCCAAGAAATCTATGAAATGAGCAGCGCTGGATGACTTCTTCATTGTACTTTAATACTATGGTGTCATCGATATGCCTACCACGAGGCCGAAAAATAATGTATTTCGTTTTCTCAGTGTTTCATTCTAATTTGTTTATTCTAAGCCACTCATACACTATATTTAGCCAGATATTAGCTTCTCGTTGAAAAGCGCATAAATTTTCACAAAAAAAAAACGTTAGTGTCATCGGCATATAGGATTATGTCTGTAGTAAGAGGCACTTTAATGATATCATTAATGTATAAAAGGAAAAGAAGCGGGCCGAGAATAGACCCTTGTGGTACACCAAATTTGATTTCTCCCCGTGCGGATCGCGAACTAAGTATTTCTGTGTACTGTAGCCTGTTAAGTAACTTTGAACTAGGTTAAGAGCAATTCCCCTTATCCCATACTCATTAAACTTTAGCAATAAGATGTCATGCTTGATGGAGTAAAATACTTTTTTAAAGTCAAGAAATATTCCTATTGTATACAGTTTATAAGTTGCTTACTATTCTTTCTCTTATGTTTAGCAGCGCCGTTTCCGTACACTGTTGCTTCCGAAACCCATATTGTCTTTCTGTTATAATATTATTTACAGCGCAGAAATTCCGGATACGTTCATTAATCACTTGCTCAACTAATTTAGAAAAATTGGCAGGATCGAAATTGGTCTTTAGTTGTTAAAGTCATTCCTGTCACCCCCTTTAAATATTACCGATACCTTTGCAATTTTTAATTCATCAGGGAAAATACCAGTAGACAATATGAGATTGCAAATGTATGACAATGGTTTGCTTATGTACACCGCGACTGTTTTTATAGGCTCTGATGTAATGCCTTAAACACAACAGGCTGCTGAGTTCTTTAATTTGAGCAGCTGGCTACTTATCTCCGCGTCATTTGTATATGCGAGAAATAAAGATCTGCTTATACTAGTCGAAATATAAGATCTATAGGTAAGGTTGCAAGTGTTCAATGCACTTGATGATCCGCTTATTAGAAAATGTTTATTAAACTTATTCGCGAGTGAATCTCCTGTGTATATTGTTCCGTTATCGCTTATTTCAGAAACAGAACTTTCTTTAACGTAAGGGAGCAGTTCATTTAATGCTTTCCAGACTTATTTAGGGTCATTAAGAATATTAGTGAATTTATTCTGATAATAACTTTCGCGTGCTAACTTTATATCTCGGCTCAGTCTATTTCTCACTTTTTTGAATTTTATTAAGTGCTCTGGTTGCCTTGTCTTTATAAAGGTGGCAAACAGTCTTTCTCTTTCTTTTATTCTTCTTAACAGCTCAATGTCGATCCATGGTTTCCTACATTTCTAATTGCGTTTGGTATGTCTTAAAGGAAACGCTTCATTATAAAGCTTTCTAATTATTGTAGAAAATTGGCCGAACGCCTTTACAGGATCTGTTAAGTTGTAGATGAAAGACCATTCTATTTTGCTTACTGATCTTACAAAATCTGCAATCGTGCTCTTATTTATCGCTCTGTATGGTGGTCGCGCATCATGTTTACCTTGTCTGCGTATCTTTGTTTCCGGTGTAAAGAATACAAATATCGGCATATGATCACTTACTTCGGATATCAGGGAACGTGATTCTAGACCAGCTGTTTGCGCCGTGAAACACAAATCGAGCAGGCTTTCAGATGCATTCGTCACTCTGGTCGGAACAGTAATGACATTATCATAACCAAACGAAAAAAAAACACATCCAAAAATGCCCGTGAAAAGGACCCGAAATAAAGCAGGCTAATATTAAAATCACCCGTGACAATCAGGGATTTACCCAGCTTTGAGCAGTAATCAAGCATGCGTTCAATGAACTCTAACAACTTAGAAAAAATTCCAGTGGGTGGCCTGCACAGAACTACAAATACATTGCTAACACATTGAATCCTGAGATATTCATAGTGGTCATGCATAACAGTGAAATCGCGAATGACCTCAATGGAGAAGTCGCATTTAACAAAGAAGGCTACACCTCCCCCTTTTTTTAGTTTTCCGAGATAGTGAGGCGCATCTGTATCCTGGATCGTTCACAAAATATTACTTATAGCCAAAGATTAGCCCTCGCGCTGGCTTCCCGGCGTAACTGTTGACTGACAGCAGCAGCTCCTTTGTCACGCTAGTCGTAAAGCATTGCAGCGCACGCGGTGGCGGTGGTAGTGGTTTTTTTTTAAATAATTGTGAAAATAAAGGAATATTTTTGCTAGCCCCGGCATCTGCTATCGATACTGAATCACCTAAGCTGGTGCAGCGGAAATAAAGGATAGCAGGCAGAATGGAGAAATAAATTAAAGAGGTGAGGGGACAGGAAGAGAGGATAGGGGAGAAGTAATAGACGGCTCACATGAGCCGCCATGGCGGAGTAGTGGCGTCTGCATCTCAAACGCAGAACACGCGGTGAATGTCGGATTTCCAGGCGAACGCTGATTCCTCGTCGAACTGCTTAGCCCCAAAACGCTTCGCCCGCGAGAAAGAGGAATTGGCTTGCGAGAGGATTGACCACTACCAACACGATTCTCTAAGTAGGGGGGGGGGGGGCAGAGGCACTAGAACCCGGGGACAGTTTTCTGTTTCTAAGCGATGGAATTTGGCTCGAACGCAGCCGCGGCGGTCGGGTTGATCTTCGCGGGTCGGGTTCGAACCCGACCACAAAGATCCCAGGTGGTCGAAATTATTCCGGAGCCCTCCACTACGGCTCCTCTTTCTTTCTACCTCTCTTCTTTCACTCCCTCGTTTATCCTTCCCTTACGGCGTGGTTCAGGTGTCCAACGATATATCAGACCGATACTGCGCCATTTCCTTTCCCCCAAAACCAATTATTGTTATTATTATCCCGAATACGGCGCCTCTTTCTTCCTTTCTTCTTTCACTCCCTCCTTTATCCCTTCTCTTACGGCACTGTTCAGGTGTCCAACGATATATGAGACAGAGACTGTGTCATTTCCTTTCCCCGAAATAATTTTTTTTACTTATGAAACTTGCGAACGCGTGCCGCCAGGTAACAGGACGTCATCTTTGGCTCGCCAGCGCGTGAAAAGAGCACGCTTGTGGAAGGCGGCGTCTCGCGCTCGTAGCTTCCACTCCATTGCCGTAGAAAGCTGTATCTGCGTATAAACATTTATTGAGTCTAGATGCACGTGTGCTTTCCTCGGTGAAAGGCACGAACGCCACCGCATTCTCACAGCCGGAAGCGTGTGTTGGTAGTGGTTTTTTATTTAAAAGAATAGTAAAAAGGAAGGAACAGATTTTTGCTAGCCCCGGCATCTGCTATCGACATTGAAGCACCTGAGCTGGGGCAGCGGAAATAAAGGATAGTAGGCAGAATGGAGGAATGAAATGAAAGGGGTGAGGTGA